>NC_088380.1:164505000-164812500 GCF_037993035.2 Macaca fascicularis
CTTGAGAGCTGATGGGACTGCTGGAAAAGATCCCTTCAGTACCGAGAAGAGGCCACCTGAACTTTTCAGTTGCTGCAATGGGTGGGTCTTTCTCTGGCTTCCCTGAGTGCCTCACCTTCCCCACCCTGCCTTAGGCAATGCTTTCCTCTCTCTGTATGTGCAAACTAGTTGTAGGAATGGTAAAAATCACTATTTCTTGCAAAGTTTTGATTAATGGAAGAAAGGGTTTGTGAAGCTAGTCTTAAACTGTAGTCAGTCTGGTACATTTTGTGTGTCGTTCTGTATTTTTCTGTCATAAACAGGGGTACCTTAGGATAGAACATGGGCTTAGGACACCTATAAGCCTGCTGTTCAAGATGGCCCAGCAACCTGGTCAGTCACGAACTTTGCTGCAGGTCCCTGAAAAATACTGGGTGAGGTTTCCCTCTTCTCTTGTACATCCTTAGACACTTGACCTTGTAGCCTAACCATGTGGCTGTGCTTTCTCTTTTCACAGTGGTGGCCCAGGTTCAGGGTTCAATTCATGGCTTAGGGAAAGAGTCATTTATCATCTACCTATTTTTTTTTTTTTTAATTGAGATGGAATTTCACTCTTGTCACCCAGGCTGGAGTGCAATGGTGCAATCTCAGCTTGCTGCAACCTCCGCCTCCCGAGTTCAAGTGATTCTCCTGCCTCAGCCTCCCAAGTAGCTGGGATTACAGGCGTCCACTACCACTCCCAGCTCGTTTTTGGATTTTTAGTAGAGATGGGATTTCACCGTGTTGGCCTGGCTGGTCTCGAACTCCTGACTGCAGGTGACCCGCCTCGGCCTCCCAAAGTGCTGGGATTACAGGCATGGGCCACCGTGCCCAGACTTGTCTATGTATTTATATGTATTATGTGTGTGATGTTTACCTATAAAAGAGCTTTGATTAATTGATTTAAAAACAATTAAGTGTGCCAGGCACGGTAGCTAACACCTGTAATCCCAGCACTTGGGGAGGCTGAGGTGGGTGGATCACGAGGTCAGGAGTTCGAGACCAGGCCGGGCAACATGGTGAAACCCCATCTCTACTAAAAATACAAAAAATTAGCCAGGAGTGGTGGCATGCACCTGTAATCTCAGCTACTCAGGAGGCTGAGGCAGGAGAATCGCTTGAACCCAGGCGGCGGAGGTTGCAATGAGCACAGATTCTGCCATTGCACTCCAGCATGGGTGACAGAGCAAGACTCCATCTCAAAAATAATAATAATAATAATAATTAAGTGCTTAAATCAAATATTTTGTGAGAAAAGTAAAAAGTATAATGCGCTTTATTTAGTTCAGGTGACTTAAGTAACCTTAGGGAAATAAATAAAGATTATTAGTAAAATAAAAACATCTTTTAAAATGTAAACATTTGTTCTAAATTATGCAGGCCAGATACTAGGTTTGCTAAATGCTTTAAGGTCATAAACTACTTCTTTGACTTTTGAAAATTGTTCAATTTACCTACCTTGAAGACATTAAATTCCAGATAAGGTCTAGGGATATGTGGTGTTAGCCATACCCCCTAGCAATGCTAGAAAAAGTCAGACCTCTGCACTTCTGTTGAGGCCCTAGGCTCCACACCTAGTACATAGTTAAAATTGCTTACTAACCAGGGTTTTCACCAAAAGTCAAAATTGCTGAAAGTTATCATTGTAACACGTAATTGAGACTACTGAAGAAGTAGTTCTACATGTAAGGTGTGTAGGGAAAGTGAAATGTGTTTTTCTGGTAAAAGATTATAAGAAGTCATATGACTAAATTTTCTTGCCTAAAAGGTTAAAGGATTGTTTTAAGTTAGGCAGAATAAAGTTGAAGGTTTAAGGAAGTTATGGAAAGTTGTGGAAAATTCATTGTAAGAAATTCTGTGTGTGAACATATTGGCTAAAGTTAAAGGGGTATTCAATTTTTCTGCAAATTAAACATTGGAATAAAAACACAGTAAAATCAGGTGTGTCCGTATTTCACTATCAGAAAGGTGAATTACTAGTATATACCTCACACAAATTAAAAATTACTTGGGAAAAATTTATAGTACTTAATTTTTATTTTATTTTATTGTTATTATTTTGAGACGGAGCCTTACTCTGCCATCCAGGCTGGAGTGCAGTGGCATGATCTCAGCTCACTGCAACCTCTGCCTCCTGGGTTCAAGTAATTCTCCCGCCTCAGCCTCCGGAGTCACTGGGATTATAGGAGCCCTCTACCAGGCCCAGCTAATTTTTTTATATTTTTAGTAGAGACTGGGTTTTGCCATGTTGGCCAGGCTGGTTTCAAACTCCTGACCTCAGGTGATCCACCCACCTCGGCCTCCCAAAGTGCTGGGATTACACACGTAAGCCACCACAGCAGGCCTAGTTTTTTTTTTAAATTGTACTATTTAGCGGTTTTTTGTATGTTCACAGCATTGTAAAACAATCACCACTATCTGATTCCAGACCATTTCATGATCCCAAGAAGAAACCTCAAATCCATTAGTAGTCCTCATTCCTCCTTACTCCTCACCCCACCCGTGTCCCTAGAAATCACTAATCTGCTTTCCGTCTATTTTTATTTTTATTTTTTTGATACAGATTCTCACTCTGTCACACAGGCTGGAGTGCAGTGGCACAATCTCAGCTCACTGCAACCTTCACCTCCCGGGCTCAAGCGATTCTCCTGCCTCAGCCTCCCGAGTAGTGCTTTCTGTCTTTATGAAGCTCAGTTTTTACTTCTCCATTCCTCTAATAATGGATTCCTAGGGTGCCTCCAGTGAGCTCTTACTAGAAGCAGCATTGTCATGGACATGTCCCCTATAAACTTGTTTGACAGTTTCTCAGGAGATCTACCCACTAGTGGGAATGCTGTGTCATGGGCATGCACAGACACTTTCACTAAAGGACAGATTCACTCCCACATGGCTGTTCCTCTTCCGACTCCTAATAGCAGCACAGGAGGATTTGCCTTTTCCCACTCCCATACCAACACTTGGTTTAACTCAGTAAGTTTTGCCAATCTTATTGGTACATAGAAGTGTATCTGGTGTTTTTTTTTTTTAAATAATTTGTGCTTCTCTGATGATTGGATAGGTTGAGCACCTCTTCATAAACTTAGTCTTTTAGGCTGGGTGCTGCTGCCCATGCGTGTAATCCCAGCACTTTCAGAGGCCATGGTGGGTGGATCCCTTGAAGTTGGAATTTAAGACCAGGCTGGACAAGATGGTGAAATCCCAGCTATACAAGAAATACCAAAAATAAATGAAAGAAAGAAAGAAAAGAAGAGAAAAGAAAGGAAAGGAAAGAAAAGGAAAGGAAAGGAAAGGAAAGGAAAGGAAAGGAAAGGAAAGGAAAGGAAAGGAAAGGAAAGGGAGGGGAGGGCAGGGGAGGGGGAGGGGAGGGGGAGGGGAGGGGAAGGGAGGGGAGGGGGAGAAAGGGGGGAGGGGAAGGGAAGGGAGGGGAAGGGAAGGGAGGGGAAGGGAGGGGAGAGGAGGGGAGGGGAGGGAAGCTAGGCATGGTGGCAAGCCTGTAGTCCCAGCTACTTGGGAGGCTGAGGTGGGAGGATCCCTTGAGCCCAGGAGGTGGAAGTTGCAGTGAGCCAAAATCAAGTCACTGCACTACAGCCTGGGTAACAGTGAGACCCTGTCTCAAAACAAAAATAATAAAATAAAGCAAACTTAGTCTTTTAGCTGTCCCTATCTGTGATGTTTACTTACATTCAAATTACTTACAATTTAATTTTTGCGTTTCCTGCTTTTTATATGTTGATTTGCAAGAGTCCCTTATTTATTGCAGATATTCAAACATTGCAGATATCTTCTTGTCTGTGACTCATCTGTTAACGTGTTTCTGATATCCTCTGTTGTACAGAAATTCTTAATGTGGTCAAATTCATCATTTTTTCACTTTATATTTTGTGCTTTTAGGATCTTGTTTAAGAAATCCTTTCCCACACCAAGTTTTCAAAGACACTCTTTTATATGTTTTCTATTACTTCCATAATTTTACCTTTTATATTTAGATCTTTAATCTATATGCTGTTTTCCTTTATATATGATACAAAATTGGGATCCAAGTTCATTTTATCTGGCAATCTAGTTATCGTATCAGCCTCTAACAATCCATGTTTTCTCTGCTGCGTTAACCTGCCTGTTTAGCATATTTCAGGTACTCTATAAAGAGGTCACATGGAGAGGATGGCAGCCTCTGGCAACAGACATGAGAGTGATCATATTGGACGCAGATCCTCTAGCCCCAGTCATGCCTGCAGGTCACGGAAGCCCCAGCGGACATCTTAATCTTATGAGAGACCTTGAGCCAAAGCCACCCAGCTAAGCTACTCCTGAATTCTTTAATTACAGAAACTGTATGAGATGACAAATTTATTTTATTGTCATTCTTTTTTATTTATTTTTTGAGACAGTGTCATGCTCTGTTGCCCAGGTTGGAGTGCAATGGTGTGATCTTGGTTCACTGCAACCTCCACCTCCCAGGTTCAAGTGATTCTCCTGCCTCAGCCTCCCAAGTAGCTGGGATTACAGGCACCCACTACCACACATGGCTAATTTTTGTGTTTTTAATGGAGACAGAATTTCACCATGTTGGCCAGACTGGTCTTGAACTCCTGATCTCAGATGATCCGCCCACTTTGGACTCCCAAAGTGCTGAGATTACAGGTGTGAGCCACACGCCCAGCTATTCTATTTTATTTTATTTTATTTTATATTACTGAGTCGGAGTCACGCTCTGTCACCCAGGCTGGAGTGCAGTGGTGCAATCTCAGCTCACTGCAACCTCTGCCTCCTGGGTTCAAGCAATTCTCCTGCCTCAGCCTCCCAAGTAGGTGGGATTACAGGCCTACACCACAACACCTGGCTAATTTTTGTATTTCTAGAAGAGACAGGTTTCACCATGTTGGCCAGGCTGGTCTTGAACTCCTGACCTCAGGTGATCCACCCACCTTGGCCTCCCCAAGTGCCGGGATTGCTGATATGAGTTACCATGCCCAGCCAATAAATGCTTATTTGGATTTTTTTTTTTTTTTGAGACGGAGTCTCAGCTCGCTGCAACCTCCACCTCCCAGGTTCAAGCAATTCTCCTGCCTCAGTCTCCAGAGTAACTGGGACTACAGGCACGTGCCACCACACCCGGCTAATTTTTGTATTTTTAGTAGAGACAGGGTTTTACCATGTTGGGCAGGCTGGTCTTGAACTCCTGACCTCAGGTGATCCGCCAGCCTCGGCCTCTCAAAATGCTGGGATTACAGGCGTGAGCCACCATGCCCAGCCTATTTTTGTTTTAAGGTACCAAGTTTTGGGATAATTTGTTACAGAAAAAAGAATAATGAATACAGTTTTAACACTGAATAAAGAGCAAATGGAGCTCTTGTCTCTATCGCATGGTGTCCTACAATTTTATGACAGTGCTACCAGAAAAATCAAAGTAAGTTGTAGTTTTTCAGTGTTGGCATTCCCTAAAATAAGAGAGTAACATAGTTAATAAAAGAGAAGGATGAGAAGAGGGAGAAAGGTATCGAGAAAAGGAAAAGATATTTGAGGCCCCATACAGTGTTTCTATTATGTCTTTTGTTATCTCTTTCCATCAAAAGAGCATTTAATCAGCTAGCAACAATGTGGTTCTTATATTTCTATTATCTTGGATCTCCTAAGCATGTCTAATCACTGTTGGCCAAAGTGAGGAGACTAGGCATTAAATGGCTCTGAGTTGGCTGGAGGCCATAGAAAGGAATATGTCAGATTTGGAAATGACTATGAAGGAAATGCAAGTGTTTAATGAAATTTGTACTAAACGCTTTTTAAGGTCCACTCAGTCCTGATTTCTGAGATATTTGTCTTTTGCCTGGTAAACTCTTACCTACCCTTTAAGGCCCCAGCTTAAATGTCACCTTCTCTAAAATACTATCTCTAGTTATCCTAGGCAGAGTATAACATTTCTTTATGCTTTCACAGCACTTTCTATATACCTCTATTTTGGCACTCATATTGGAAGAGGGGTAAGGCCATTGTTGCCTACCTGCTAGCCATCCTTCCATGCTTTTCATTGCTAACAGAACTCTGATTTTGTTTAGAAGGCATTGTGCCAAGTACTGTTCTCTTTTGTCAGAAATTGCTATGGAGTTGGGGATGTGACCCCAAGTTTTGTCCACTGAGACATAAGGAGCAGTCTGTTGGATGCTTCTGGTGAAAAAACAATTCCCTGATAAAAGAGAGAGCAGATATAAAAAGAGCACTCTTTTCTGTTTATCTCTTTCCTTTCTGTTTTAAATGCTGTGGTGTGAGAACTTGATGGTTGCTACCACAGCAGCCATTTTGTGAACATCAGGACAGATCTCTTGGATATGCTATGGATAGTGAAACAGAAGAACTAAAAGTATTCCAATTTTTAATGACATCAATGAGCCCCTGAAGAGGTCCTGAAATTAACAAACTAAATTTATCTATATGATATTAAATTTCCATAGTGTTTAAGATTTCATTAGTGAGGTTTCCAGTTATTTGCAGGTAAAAGCATCCAAATTTATGGAAAAAGGAACAGAAAAAACATTCCTAAAGCACTTATATCATGCTTTAATTTTTTGTTAATGTAATTGGCTACCTCAATTGTTAGGGCAAGGACCTTGTCTTAATCAATTTCTAGCACTCTCTAGTCTCTGATTTGAAAATGATTGCTTAAGAAGCATTTGTGTCGAATGTGGATTTTGTTGCAATGGAAAGTAAAATTTTTTTAAAAAGTGTTTGTGGAATGAATGAATCCATTAACAGATGAATGAATAAATGAATCTATAGATCAACATGATGGTGTTATTGAGAGGTAGTATAGAAAAATGAGTTAAGCACATAAGCTCTTGCATTACATTCCTGGCTTCCTATCCTGGCTCCACCACTAACTATGTGACCTTGGGTAAGTCACTTAACCCCCATAAGACTGTTTCCCCAGTTATAAAATGTGAATAACAATACGTACTTAAAATAATTTTTGAGAGGATATAAAATATTTTATGTAAAGGCTTAACATATAATTTGGATCTGAATAAACACTCAATATGTTGACCACTATTTTTGGAGAATGAAGAACAGCCAGTAATTATTCTAAATTGTCAAGCCTGGTTGACTGGGAAAATTAAAATAAATCTGAGCAAAACTGAATGTGTAGATGGAAAATATATTGTTCAACTTCAGACATGTAAAATACAGCCTAAATATAGTTAGAGAGTGAAGACATATGGGTTATGCTTATATAGATATATAGATAACATTACTGTATCTAGGTTCTGATTTATATTACATTTACTCATCCTGAGATTCTATATTTACAGAATTGTTCTTTACAAATATAGTAACTTAAAAACGAAGGTAACTTTTGGATTATATCCATAAGGAGTCAAATCCAATAGGCCAGGAGTTGCTGAGATTTTGCCCAAAAACGTGTGCACAGGCAGTAAATCTTCAAAAAAATATCATGGATAAAAATGATTTCTTTTTCAACCTAAAAAAGCAAGTTGAAAAAAGGAAGAAGAAAAAGGTTTCCTTAAATAGTGTAAATATATCAGTGACGTGGTATTGCTCAGTCTTTGATATTCTTTGAATTCTCTTCCTAATTTAACGTTTCTTCACAGACTACTATGCAACAGAAGAAAACTATGTCTGAAATATCTACAGGGGAAATTCTGTGTATGAGTGTTTAAGGAACCTCTTTTGTTACTCAAGTAACCAGAATGAGTAATAAAAATCAAGCATGAGTAATAGTATTTGTCATGCACTTTTTTCCCTGTTGCTAAAATGAAAGCTATCATTGAAGTCAGATTAGGAAATAATTCTTCCCAAGCAAAAAAATCGTGAATTATTTATTGGATTTTCTTCTACGTTTAATGTTTAATGCATGGGAATGACTAATAGTATAAGCCAAATCAGAAAGTCAATTCACATTCCAGATTCCATTTTTAGATGGGCATGAAGATTTCAAATTCTTTTATTCAATAAGCCAGCCCAGTCACTGGAAAAAATTAAATTGAAATATCTGCCTGCATCAATCTCTCTACCAACGTATGACCCTTTCAGGGCCAAATGATTATGGGCCACTCTATATGCAGCCCTATAACTCATAGCTATGTGGTGAAATTTACACTTCAGTGAATATGATTCTGCCTCTGTATCAATAATAATATCTTTGTATTATATCAAGATGTCTTAATGCCTTGCCTTTTCTAAAAAGTATTAAGAGTTCTTTGTGATTTAGGACCTCAAAACGTTTCATGGACACCAAATTCTATTCTATACTTTTCTCTTTCTTTCTTTCTTTCTTTCTTTCTTTCTTTCTTTCTTTCTTTCTTTCTTTCTTTCTTTCTTTCTTTCCTTCCTTCCTTCCTTCCTTCCTTCCTTCCTTCCTTCCTACATTCCTTCCTTCCTTCCTTCTTTCTTTCTTTCTTTGGTTTCTGTCTTTCTTTCTTTCTTCTCTTTCTTTTTTCTTCTTTATCCATCTCTTCCTTTTAATCAGCATTGCATCTGAAATATCAAAATAAATTCTCAGTACCCTAGCCACCTCCAGGTTTTCTTCACCTTTGTTTATCATTCTAACCACAGCCAGATTCTTTTGTTTTCTTTCTTTTTTTTTTTTTTTTGACGGAGTTTTACTCTGTCGCCCAGGCTGGAGTGCAGTGGCGCAATCTCGGCTCACTGCAGCCTCCACCTCCCAGGTTCAAGCAATCCTCTGCCTCAGCCTCCCGAGTAGTTGGGATTACAGGCATGTGCCACCACACCCAGCTAACTTTTGTATTTTTAGTGGAGACAGTGTTTCATCATGTTGGCCAGGCTGGTCTTGAACTTCTGGCCTCAAGTGATCCACCTGTCTCTGCCTCCCAAAGCACTGAGATTACTGGCGTGAGCCACTGCGCCTGCTAACCAATCTTGAACACAAATAGCAGAACATTTTTCTACCTGGGAAGTTGTGGGATCTGCTCAATATTCTAGGTTTTTGTATTTGGGTTTTTTTTGGTGGGGCGGGGTGGGGGGCGGCAGGGAGAGACGGGATTCTCGCCACATTGTCCAGGCTGGTCTCAAACTCCTGAGTTCAAGCAATCTGTCCACCTCAGCCTCCCAAAGTGTTGGGATTACAGGTGTGAGCCACCGTGCCTAGCCATGCTCCAAGGAAATTGTTAAACAGTAAGAAAGGAGAACATGAGAGAACAGTTACTGGGAAAAATAAAGTTACTTTTTATTTATAGTCCCCAATGAATTGAGACTTCCAGCAAACCAGTTACATATACAAAAAACAAAACCAAAAAAGGAATTTATCAGCTCAGTTATCCAACAGGTATTTATTGATTGCTTCCCCTGTGTCAGTCACTGTTCTAGGCATGAGGGATTCAGCTTTGAAAAATATTAAGCAAAGTTCCCCGTCTCCAGGAACTTGTGAGTCCAGGGGTAGCACTGGCTCCAAGTGTGGTGCTCAGTGTTATCACAGTTTTTGTCTCCATCTGTCCTATTTTCTTTCCTTTCTGTAAACTGAAATCTTGGGTGGTCCTTCTTGAAGGCAAATGGCCACCAGTGTAACATTTCTAATGGGAAGAGGGCCTGTCTTTCCTGGTCATCCTAGCAAAGGGCCAGACTGTCTCACTGACCTGGCTTGGGTCACATCCACATCTCAGAACCTAACTGGCTAGGTCTCATTCATTAGTAAGGCCACAGATATTGGTGCAGGTTGTTCACTGCAAAAAGGACAAGCAGGGGCTGAAATCCAGCGAGGGCCGCATTCAGCAAGGCTTTATCCTGGTGCAGGACTGTGTGTGGCAGGAGAGAGGGATCTTTAGCCAGTTCACACTAGGACTTGACAGTGGTCTTGGCCGTGTGCTCACCCTGGAGCAAGAGGTGAGGAGGGATTATCTCCACCTGGACTACATGGCCTGAAGGTGGGGAAAGGACAGTTGGGCTTCCCTGATCCAAAGTCAGAAAAAAGAAATGCTGGGCAGGCAAAGACAACAGCTATCTACTTCATTCCTTAGAAGCATGGAAAGGCAAGGTGGCAGAGAGGAGGGGACCTTGGACTTGGTGTCAGAAGGCCTGGGTTCTAATCCTAGTTTGGGAAGTTTTTGGACATTGGGCAAATCACTTAACTAATCCCCACAACATTTGTTTCCTTTGTTATAAAATGGAGAAAATTGTTGTCCTACCTCCCCTACAGACTCATTGAGAGAGGAAAACAATGAATAACGTGTGATAATATGGTTTGGAATAATTTTATTACACCCAGAAGGTATTATTATTATCAATTATATCCTCCTAGTCAGTACCTATGGACACAAAGTTCTTTTTTTTTCCTTTGTCTATCTCTTCCATTCAATCAGTCCTGGATATCTGAAAAATCAGAATAGATTCTCAGTTGGCCCAGACACCTCACACATTGTCCAGTGCCCTCACACATTGAAGGGGCTCAATCAGTGTTTATTAATTGGCTGACCCATGATATAGAAATTCACACTACTCACGGTTCCTTTCCAAAGTCTTACACAAGCAAAATATTGTGGCAAAACGTTCACCCAACATTAAAATTCAAGGATTCCAGAAATCTGTAAGCCAGCTGTCTGGTGATCTCATTACTGGGTCTCAATGTAAGTACTGCTTCCTCACGGGAAACTTCATGGACTATCCCCAGCCACACCCACCCCCTGCCCCAGGTCCCCAGCCTGATTCACAACACTTCGCTCTGTCCTCAGGTCTGTCTTTCCCAACTGACGGCGAACCCCACGGGGCAGGCAGCATGGCTGTCTGGTTTGCTGTTGCGTGATAGCTGTGGTGCGTGGTACATAGAAATAAATCAAGAAATACTTGTTAAATGAATGAGTACATTTGTGGAATTAAAGGGAACAAGGTTAAGTGTGAATAGGCAACATACATTTAATTTCCTCTTTCTCTTTTCCTAACGTCTTTTTCCAAGCCCTCCATCAACCACTTCCTCATGACTTCTGGAACCCCTGTTAAGTAGAGAAAGAATGAGTAGTTAACTTGAATGTGTCCTTTTAAGGACACACAATCAATGACTCTTTAGAAATAAAATCCATTCCCCCAGACCTATGTAAGCAATGCCTCAAAAATGCAGGACAAATATAAGAATTACAACTCCCTGTAATCATAATAAACTTATTTTGGAATAATAGTTCTAAATTTTATATCCTTGAATATCTTGGTTATGTCCTAATGCTTATACCTGCCTCAAAACCAAGACAGACCTAGGCAGTCATTCCTGGAAGCATATACATTACTCCAAGCCAGAAATTAGATTAGAGTGGTTCAGAGGAGAAAGGAAATTTTAGAGACAAATTATTTCTTCTTCTTTCCCCTCCTCACCATCCATTATGTAAATTTCATTTACATAATGCAGCTTTTAGCACAAACCAAATGAGTCAGCATCAGGTCAAATGAAATATGACTTTCATGCCAAAGGCAATTATTTTTCTTTGTGTCAGCCTGCAGTGAGCAAGTGGTCTTCTAAGTAACAGAAAATTTAAGACATAATAATAGAAGCCAGTGTCCAGTTAGGTCATAAATACCTGTTGTGTGCAGAATTTTTAATTTATTTTTAACTATGCTAAGATACACAGAATATAAAATTTACCATCTTAACCATTTTAAGTATACAATCCAGTAGTGTTAACTACATTCAGGTTGTTATGAACCAATCTGCAGAACCCTTTTCACCTTATAAAATGGAAACTCTGTACACATCAAGTAACAACTCCCTCTTCCCTTCTCCCCATCCCCCTGGCAACCACCCTCGTACTTTCTGCCTCTATGAATTTGACTACTGTAGGCACCTCATATGAGTGCAATCACACAGCATTTGTCTTTTTGTGACTGGCTCATTTCACGGAGCATAATGTCCTCAAGATTCATTCATGTTGTAGCATGTGTCAGAATTTCATCCCTTGTTAAGGCTGAATAATATTTCATTGTTTATGCATACCACATCTTGCTTATTTACTCATTCATTAATGGACACTTAGGCTCCTTCCTCATTTTAGCTATTGTGGATAAAGTTGCTATGAACATGGCTGTCCAAATATCTCTTTGAGACTCTGTTTTCAATTCTTTTGACTGTCTACCCAGAAGTGAAATTGCAGGATCAATGGTAATTTGATTTTTTGTTTGTTTGTTTGTTTGAGACGGAGTCTTGCCCTGTCGCCCAGGCTGGAGTGCAGTAGGGCGATTTTGGTTCACTGCCACCTCTGCCTCCCGGATTCGAGCGATTCTCCTGCCCCAGTCTCCCGAGTAGCTGGGATTACAGGCGGGAGCCACCGCACCCAGCTAATTTTTGTATTTTTAGTAGAGACGGGGTTTCACTATGTTCGTCAGGCTGGTCTCAACTCTAGACCTCGTGATCCGCCCACCTCGGACTCCCAAAGTGCTGGGATTATAGGCATGAGCCACCGCGCCCAGCGGTTGTTTTTGTTTTTGTTTTTTAGAGATGCGGTCTTGCTATGTTACCCAAGCTGGTCTTGAATTCCTGGGCTCAAGTAATCTTCCACACATGGCCTCCCATAGCACTGGAATTACAGGTGTGAGCCACCATGCTCAGCCCTATATTTAATTTTTTGAGGAGCTGCTAAACTGTTTTCCATAGCAGCTACACCCTTTTAAAATCCCTGTGTGCAGAATTTTACAAAACGGTTTGTGAGTTTCAAAGAAATTTAGGGTTTACTTTTCCCCTTCAGTAACATTCTTCCTGGGGATTCTCACGGTGCTTTGTCTGTGGGAACTCTATGACACCCAGCATGTTCTCCCTTGCAGTATAGTCATCTTATCTTCTCCACCTGTCAGGACCCTGAGAGTAGGTAGGATCTAGGTAGAATTCATCTCTAAGACAGTGACCTGGATGAGTCTCCCAGCCTCCCTGATTCCCCATATATAGTATTGCAGGAAGTTATTGTATCTCTTGTAGGTTATCTGATAAGTAAGGAGAATAATGCCTCTCAACAAGACGGCTGAGAGGATGGGTCTAGATAATGTATCCTGAGTGCTTAGCACAGCACCAGGGACATGGTATGTGCTAACTATTTTATGAAGCAGGAGAGTGTTGTGGCTAAAAGTGCAGACTTACTCCCTATAAGCCTCTGTTTGTTTTCTCATTTGTAAAAAGGATTATTCTGAAGATGAAGAAGGACCACCTATACAAGGTTTATGCAGCATTACATGGCAATTTGTGAGTGCTCAAAAAAATGGCAGTTATCTTTATTGTAGCCAGTTTCTTGATTCATCTTAGTTCAGTATTGATCTACTATGTTTCTTCTATCAGTTCATTCAAATATGCCCTGTCAAATCATTCTGGTTCATCCCTTACCAACATTTGGCAGATTTCCTAATCTTCCTATCACTTTGATAATTTAAAGCTCAGTTTCTGTAGTCCAAATCTGTGATCTCAATTACTATTATTATTATTATTATTATTTTCAGACAGAGACTTACCCTGTCACCCAGGCTGGAATGTGGTGGCACCATCTCGGCTCACTGCAACCTCCACCTCCCAAGCTCAAGTGATTCTCCTGCCTCAGCCTTGTCAAGGACAATCCTTGACCTTTCTTGGCTTGTAGATGCCTCACTCCAATCTCTGCTTCCTTCTTCAGGTGCCATTCTTCCTCTCTGTGTGTGTCTCTGTCTTCTTATAAGAAAACCAGTCATACTGGACTAAAGGCCCACCCTAATGACCCCATTTTAATTGCTTACAGTAGCCAAGAGGGCAAAGACCCTACTTCCACGTAAACTGACATCCACAGGTATATGGGTTAGGACTTCAACATATATTAGGGGAGTCACAATTCCACCCATAACGTGTAGGAAAGTTAAAAAAATATATAGGCCGGGTGCAGTGGCTCAAGCCCGTAATCCCAGCACTTTGGGAGGCCGAGACGGGCAGATCACGAAGTCAGGAGATCAAGACCCTCCTGGCTAACACGGTGAAACCCCGTCTCTGCTAAAAAAAAAAAAAAAATACAAAAAACTAGCCGGGCGAGGTGGCGGGTGCCTGTAGTCCCAGCTACTCGGGATGCTGAGGCAGGAGAATGGCGTAAACCCGGGAGGTGGAGCTTGCAGTGAGCTGAGATCCAGCCACTGCACTCCAGCCTGGGCGACAGAGCGAGACTCCGTCTCAAAAAAAAAAAAAAAAAAAAAAAAAAAATATATATATATATATACACACACACACACACACACAATGAATACCCATAAAACCACCACTAGATTCAATAGTTGTTAACATTTTGCCACTTTTGCTTTTACTACCAATCTACTCTTTTACTGTTACTATCTCATCCCTAAATACTTCTTAATGTGTCTCCTAAGATTAGTCTTTTACACATTACATTATCATACCTGTAAAATTAACAATTCCCTAGTATCCACTAGTAAAGAGTGGCAATAGATCGTATTATTACTCAAAATTATTCACTTTCCTCTTCTCTTTGGGAAGATGACACACTCCTGCCCTGTAATCTTAGCGTTTGGCCATATTGCTTCAGCAAACATACTGTGAGCAGCAAGATGCACACTGTGCCGTGTAGAAGCTTTTCTAATCATTTCCTGGGTTTTGGGATAAGACACAGGGATAAAAACAGCTATCAGGAATATACCCATAGTCAACTGGCAGTACAAGTGACTTGAACAGGAAATAAACTTTTGTTTTACAAATCACTAAAACCTAGGGTTGTTTGTAATTGCAGATTTCTCCAGTGAATTTAGAGCTGTTTTTAATGGTTTTTAGGCCATTATCCAGTCAAGAGTTTTGCATTGTATTTGGTTGTTATGTCTCTTAAATCTCTTATGCTGGAACAGTCCCCACTTACCTTTTCTTTCTTTCCTTTTTTTTTTTGTGAGGGGAGACAGTCTTGCTCTCTTGGCCAGGCTGGAGTGCAGTGGCACAATCTTGGCTTGCTGCAAACTCTGCCTCCCAGGTTCAAGCAATTCTGCTCCCTCAGCCTCTTGAGTAGCTGGGATTACAGACATGAGCCACCATGCTGGCTAATTTTTATATTTTTAGTGGAGACAGGGTTTCCCCATGATAGCCAGGCTTGTCTCCAACTCCTGACCTCAAGTGATCCGCCCAACTTGGCCTCCCGAAGTGCTAGGATTACAGACGTGAGTCACCGCGCCAAGCCCTCCACTTACCTTTTCTTTCCTTCCTTGTTTCTCCTCCTCCTTCATTTTCATTCTTTTCTCCTAGGACACATGTTCAAATATATTGTTGTTCTTGATAAAATTTACTTTTTGAAGAAGCCAAGACAGTGATCTTACATAATATCCCGCATTCTGAATATGTCTGATTATGTTCTTTTGGTGTGTGTTTTTTGTTTTGTTTTGTTTTGTTTTTTTAAGACGGAGTTTCACTCTTGTCACCCAGGCTGGAGTGCAATGGCACCATCTTGGCTCACTGCAACCTCTGCCTCCCGGGTTCAAACGATTCTCCTGCCTCAGCCTCCCGAGTAGCTAAGATTACAGGCACCTGCCACCACTCCCAGCTAATTTTCGTATTTTTAGTAGAGACGGGGTTTCACCACGTTGGCCAGGCTGGTCTCAAACTCCTGACCTCAGGTGATCCACCCGCCTTCACCTCCCAAAGTGCTGGGATTACAGGCATGAGACACTGTGCCTAGCCCTTTTGGTGTGTTTTAACATCTTCCTCTAAGTCAGTACTTCTTGATCTTGGTTGTATCTTGACATCACTTTGGGATCTTGAACAAAACACTAATGCCTAGATCCCACCTGCAGAGGTCCTAATTTAATTAGCTTGGGTGTAGCCTGGGAATGGGGAGCTTTAAAATGCCCTGAATTTATTTTGATGTGGGGAGAATGTTGCGACTCATTGATCTAATGATTAGATCATTCTTAACCCATTGATTCTGTACATGCCACACAGCAGGACATGAGGTGTTCTGCAGACTTAGGTTATATCACTGTTTGTGATACTAAATTTGACAACCAGCTTAAAGTAGTGACAGACCTCTCCTTGTAACTGTATGTGTTTCTCTCTGTAAATTAGCAAATAATCTGTGGGGCAATGTCATAACATTTTGGGAATGTCCTGTTTCCCATAAATTTTTTAAGTGCTGCTTTTGGTATCCATTAGTGATCCTTGCTTGAATCAATTATTTCATAATATTTACAAAAAGCTGACTTTCTATCATTCTGCATTTTAAACTAGCCAGCATTCTTTTTTGTTTTCTTTTGTTTTTTGTTTGTTTTTGAGATGGAGTTTCGCTCTTTCACCCAGGCTGGAGTGTAATGGCGGGATCTCAGCTCACTGCAATGTCCATCTCCCAGGTTCAAGTGATTCTTCTGCCTCAGCCTCCCAAGTAGCTGGGATTATAGGCGCCTGCCACCACAACTGGCTAATTTTTGTATTTTTAGTAAAAACATGGGGTTTTGCCATGTTGGCCGGGCTGATCTTGAACTCCTGACCTCAGGTGATCCACCCGCCTCAGCCTCCCGCCATCACACCCAGCTGCCAGTATGCTTATGTACAGAGTTTCCTTAATCAATTGAGGATTAACTATAATTCTCCATAAAAAGGCAAGGTAGGCCAAGCATGCTGGCTGGCCAGGCTTGGTGGCTCATGCCTGTAATCCCAGCACTTTGGGAGGCCAAGGCGGTTGAATCACTTGATGTCAGGAGTTTGAGACCAGCCTCACCAAAATGGTAAAACCCTTGTCTTTATGAAAAACATACAAAAATTAGCCAGTTGTGGTGGAGAGGGCCTGTAATCCCAGCTACTCAGGAGGCTGAGGCAGGAGAATCACTTGAACCCAGGACACGGAGGTTGCAGTGAGCCGAGATTGTGCCACTACACTCCAGCCTGGGCAACTGAGGGAGACCCTGTCTGAAAAAGAAAAAAGGAAGGAAGGAAGGAAGGAAGGAAGGAAGGAAGGAAGGAAGGAAGGAAGGAAGGAAGGAAGGGAGGGAGGGAGGGAGGGAGGGAGGGAGGGAGGGAGGGAGGGAGGGAGGGAGGGAGGAAGGATATTGCCTAATTCTTTCCCCTTATTCACCAGTTTTTACAATAAGAACTTAGTGTAATAATCATCTCCAACGGTGGCAAATGAGATTTTTTTTCTGAGTATCGTTATGGACTTGGCGGATTTTTATTTATCTGATGTATTGCAGTCAATTGTAGTTACTATTTTTATCAATGCTCAAATTATCTCATATTTGGCCAGTGGGAACCCCTTCAGCTGGCACATCTTTTTTGAGATACACTCATTAGTCTGAGCATTTCCTTCCTTTCTGGGACAACACAATGTCCCAGGCTCGCCCAGAATTTTCTCTGCCACAATATGGAGGCAGCAATTTCTTCAAAGAGTTCATTTTTATTTTCATGGGGAATGGTAATTAGAAATTAAGATCTGGATGCTTATTGCTTCTGGAGTGTCATTTCATCTCCACCCAATGGACAGAGCTGGGAAATACACTTTATTTTTTTGAGACATTATCTGGATCCGTTGCCCAGGCTGGAATGCAGTGGTGAGATCTCAGCTCACTGCAACCTCCGCCTCCCTGGTTCAACTGATTCTCATGCCTCAGTCTCCCGAGCAGCTGGGATTTACAAGCATGCCCCACCATGCCAGGCTAATTTTTGTATTTTAAGCTCAGTCATAGTGTCACCACATTGGCCAGGGTGGTTTCAATTTCCTGGCCTCAAGCAATCTGCTGGCCTTGGCCTCCCAAAGTGCTGGGGTTACAGGTGTGAGCCACTGCACTGGACCTGGAAAATACATTTTTAAAAATCATGAATTCAGGGCCGGGCACAGTGGCTCACACCTGTAATTCCAGCACTTTGGCATGTGGATAGCTTGAGCCTACAAGTTGAAGACCAGCCTGGTTAACATGGGAAAACCCTGTTTTTTTCTTTTGCTTCTAAGGAGCAGAGAGTTTAATAGGCCAGAAGGAAGGGAGAAGACGGAAGAAAGAAGCTCCCTCATGCAGAGACACAGTGAAGGGACTCCAAAGCCGAAAGAGGATGTCCCCACCTGGCAGGGATACCAGCCAGGTATACATGCAGAGGCTGGAGGAGGTGGTGTTTGATTTGCACAGGGCTCAGGGGATTGGTTTGACTAGGCATGACATTCACGTAGCTTGTGAAAACGTTGGCCCTCCCACACTAGCCTTTTAATATGCAAATGTAGGGCGCCATGATGGTCTACACTCCTGGGGATATGTGGGGCGGCCATGTTGCCAGGAACATGTGGGGAAAGGGCAGGAAGGCCACAGGAATCTCCATGTTTGGGTGGGCCCACTTCCTAATGGTCTATATTTGCATATCAAAGGTTGCTTGGCTAGCTCTAAGAGGGGCTTTACAAGAAACTTTTTTGGAGATGCTTTAAAAAACAAAAACTTCCCAAGGACTTCTCTTCCTACAACATTCCCCCTGTGGAGATGCCACACTAACTGCTTAGAGGGTTTTGGGTGAACATTCTTTCTGGCTACTTCCTGCTGAAAAAGGGAGTCAAATGGGGAACAGCAGCTAGAGCTCCTCCTGGGGTGGATCTAAGGGGCCTCTGAAGGATGGTATCTCCATGTGTGTTTCAGTTTACAGCACCATTTTGAGTTTGATTGCTTCTAGGTGAGAAGAAACAATTTGAGTTACAGTGTTGAGTATATAGGCTCCAAATATCAATACACGACATACAAACAAGAGAGTGCTTAAAAAGGGGGTTAACCAATTCCATAAAGAAGACTGGAATTTATTAAAAAGGGATTGCAGCCACTCGGAGCTGAAGCTGCCATTGTTCCTGAACCTGTCAACAATTATGATTTGATTTTTCTTTCTTTTTTTTTATGAAATGGAGTTTCACTCCTCTTACCCAGGCTGGAAGTACAATGGCGTGATCTCAGCTCACTGCAACCTCCACCTCCCGGGTTCAAGCGATTCTCCTGCCTCAACCTCCTGAGTAGCTGGGATTACAGGCGCGTGCCATAATGCCCAGCTAATTTTTTGTACTTTTAGTGGAGATGGGGTTTTGCCATGTTAGGCTGGTCTCGAACTCCTGACCTCAGGTCATCTGTTTGCCTCAGCCTCCCAAAGTACTGGGATTACAGGCATGAGCCGCCATGCCTGGCTGATTTGACTTTTAAGTACCTGTAGATTTTCCTCTACTTTATTAGAGGTGTTAATCCAAAAGCAGCATGTTTAATTTAAAACTGCATTACTAAACCCAATAAAAAGTCCTAGCAGACTCCGTGATGGTGAAACTTTCATGCTTCCTTTTTGTCAACTATTATCCCTGCTATAAAGATAATAATTAAGCAAAATACTACAACAATGGAAACTCCCTGTCCAATATTTCAGTTAAAAGGTGCTGGGAGGTCTGTTCCAAGATGGCTGAATAGGAGCAGCTCCGGTCTGCAGCTCCCAGCGTGATTGACATGGAAGACAGTTAATTTCTGCATTTCCAACTGAGGTACCTGGTTCATCTCTTTGGGACTGGTTGGACAGTGGGTACAGCCCATGGAGGGTGAGCCAAAGCAGGGCGGGGCATCACCTCACCCAGGAAGCACAAGGGGTTGGGGGATTTCCCTTTCCTAGCCAAGGGAAGCCATAACAGACTGTACCTGGAAAAACAGGACACTCCCGCCCAAATACTGGGCTCTCCCCATGGTCTTAGCAGCTGGCAGACCAGGAGATTCTCTCCCATGCCTGCCTCAGTGGGTTCCATGCCCATGGAGCCTTGCTCACTGCTAGTGCAACAGTCTGAGATTGACCTGCCAGGCTGCAGCCTGGCAGAGGGAGGGACGTCTGCAATTGCTGAGGCTTGAATAGGTAAACAAAGTCACTGGGAAGCTCGAACTGCGTGGCGCCCACCACAGCTCAGCAAGGCCTACTGCCTCTATAGACTCCACCTCTGTGGGCAGGGCATAGCTGAAAAAAAGGCAGCAGAAACTTCTGCAGGCTTAAATGTTCCTGTCTGACAGCTCTAAAGAGAGCAGTAGCTCTCCCACTGTGGTGTTTGAGCTCTGAGAACAGGCAGACTGCCTCCTTGAGTGGGTCCCTGACCCCCGTGTAGCCTAACTGGGAGACATCTCCCAGTAGGGGCCAACAGACTCCTCATACAGGCGGGTGACCCTCTGGGATGAAGCTTCCAGAGGAAGGATCAGGCAGCAATATTTGCTGTTCTGCAGCCTCTGCTGGTGATACCTAGGCAAACAGGTCTGGAGCGGACCTCCAGCAAAATCCAACAGACCTGCAGTTGAGTGACCTAACCATTAGAAGGAAAACTAACAAACAGAAAGGAATAGCATCAATGTCAACAAAAAGGACATCTACACCAAAACTTCATTTGTAGATCACCAACATCAAAGACGAAAGGTAGATAAAACCACAAAGATGCAGAGAAACCAGAGCAGAAAAGCTGAAAATTCTAAAAACCAGAGTGCCTCTTCTCCTCCAAAGGATTGCAGCTCCTCGCCAGCAATGGAACAAAGCTGGATAGAGAATGACTTTGATGAGCTGACAGAAGTAGGCTTCAGAAGGTCAGTAATAACAAACTTCTCTGAGCTAAAGGAGCATGTTCTAACCCATTGCAAGGAAGCTAAAAACCTTGAAAAAAGGTTAGACAAATGGCTAACTAGAATAAACAGTGTAAAGAAGACCTTAAATGAGCTGATGGAGCTGAAAACCATGGCACAAGAACTTTGTGATGCATGCACAAGCTTCAATAGCTGATTTGATCAATTGGAAGAAAACATATCAGTGATTGAAGATCAAATTAATGAAATAAAGTGAGCAGACAAGATTAGAGAAAGAGGAGTAAAAAGAAATGAACAAAGCCTCCAAGAAATGTGGGACTATGTGAAAAGACCAAATCTTCGTTTAATTGGTGTACCTGAAAGTGATAGGGAGAATGGAACCAAGTTGGAAAACACTCTTCAAGATATTATCCAGGATAACTTCCCCAACCTAGCAAAGGAGGCCAACATTCAAATTCAGGAAATACAGAGAACAGCACAAAGATACTCCTTGAGAAGAGCAACCCAAAGACACATAATTGTCAGATTCCCCAAGGTTGAAATGAAGGAAGAAATGTTAAAGGAAGCCAGAGAGAAAGGCTGGGTTACTCACAAAGGGAAGCCCAGCAGAGTAACAGTGGATCTCTTGGCAGAAACTCTACAAGCCAGAAAAGAATGGGGGCCAATATTCAACATTCTTAAAGAAAAGAATTTTCAACCCAGAATTTCATATCCAGCCAAACTAAGGCTTCATAAGTGAAGGAGAAATAAAATCCTTTACAGACAAGAAAATGCTGAAAGATTTTGTCACCACCAGGTCTGCTTTACAAGAGCTCCTGAAGGAAGCACTAAACATAGAAAAGAACAACCGGTACCAGCCACTGCAAAAACATGCCAAATTGTAAAGACCTTCGATGCTATGAACAAACTGCATCAATTAATGGGTAAAATAACCAGGTAACATCATAATGACAGGATCAAATTCACACATAACTATATATGTATATATATACACACACACACGTACACACACACACACACACACACACATATATATATATATTTTTTTCTTTTAGAAGGAGTCTCGCTCTGTCACCCAGGCTGGAGTGCAGTGGCACAATCTCGGCTCATGAAAGCTCTGCCTCCTGGGTGCACACCATGCTCCTGCCTCAGCCTCCTGAGTAGCTGGGAATACAGGCGTCCACCACCACACCTGGCTAATTTTTTTGTGTTTTTGGTAGAGACAGGGTTTCACCATTTTAGCCACGATGCTCTCGATCTCCTGACCTTGTGATCCGCCCATCTTAGCCTCCCAAAGTGCTGGGATTACAGGCGTGAGCCAACATGCCCAGCCCACACATAACAATATTAACCTTAAATGTAAATGGGCTAAAGGCCCCAATTAAAAGACACAAACTGGCAAACTGAATGAAGAGTCAAGACCCATCAGTGTGCTGTATTCAAGAGACCCATCTCATGTGCAGAGACACAAAAAGGCTCAAAATAAAGGGATGGAGGATGATCTACCAAGCAAATGGAAAGTGAAAAAAACAGCAGGGGTTGCAAAACTAGCCTCTGATAAAACAGACTTTAAACCAACAAAGATCAAAAGAGACAAAGAAGGCCATTACATAATGGTAAAGGGATCAATTCAACAAGAAAAGCTAACTATCCTAAATATATACGCACCCAATATAGGAGCACCCAGATTTATAAAGCAAGTCCTTAGAGATCTACAAAGAGACTTAGACTCCCACACAATAATAATGGGAGATTTTTTTTTTTTTTTTTTTTTTGAGACGGAGTCTTGCTCTGTGCCCCAGGCTGGAGTGCAGTGGCGCGATCTTGGCTCACTGCAAGCTCCGCCCCCCCGGGTTCACACCATTCTCCTGCCTCAGCCTCCCGAGTAGCTGGGACTACAGGCACCTGCCACCTCGCCCGGCTAATTTTCTTGTATTTTTAGTAGAGACGGGGTTTCACCGTGTTAGCCAGGATGGTCTCGATCTCCTGACCTCGTGATCCGCCCGTCTCGGCCTCCCAAAGTGCTAGGATTACAGGCTTGAGCCACCGCGCCCGGCCAATAATGGGAGATTTTAACACCCCACTGCCAATATTAAACAGATCAATGAAACAAAAGGTTAACAAGGATATCCAGGACTTGAACTCAACTCTGCACCAAGCCGACCTAATAGACATCTACAGAACTCTCCACCCCAAATCAACAGAATATACATTCTTCTCAGCACCACATTACATTTATTCTAAAATTGACCACATAATTGGAAGTAAAGCACTCCTCAGCCAATGTAAAAGAACAGAAATCACAACAAACTGTCTCTCAGACCACAGTACAATCACATTAGAACTCAGGATTAAGAAACTCACTCAAAACCACTCAACTACATGGAAACTGAACAACTTGCTCCTGAATGACTACTGGGTAAATAACGAAATGAAGGCATAAATAAAGATGTTCTTTGAGGCCAATGAGAATACAGACAAAACATACCAGAATCTCTGGGACACAAAGCAGTGTGTAGAGGGAAACTTATAGCACAAAATGCCCATAAGAGAAAGCAGGAAAGATCAAAAATCGACACCCTAAAATCATAATTAAAAGAACTAGAGAAGCAAGAGCAAACAAATTCAAAAGCTAGCAGAAGGCAAGAAATAACTAAGATCAGAGCAGAACTGAAGGAGATAGAGACACAAAAAACCCTTCAAAAAATCAATGAATCCAGGAGCTGGTTTTTTAAAAGATTCACAAAATTGATAGACCACTAGCAAGACTAATAAAGAAAAAAAGAGAGAAGAATCAAATAGATGCAATAAAAAATGATAAAGGGGATATCACCACTGATCCCAAAGAAATACAAGCTATCATCAGAGAATACTATAAACACCTCTACTCAAATAAACTAGAAAACCTAGAAGAAATGGATAAATTCCTGGACACATACACCCTCCCAAGACTAAACCAGGAAGAAGTTGAATCTCTGAATAGACCAATAACAGGCTCTGAAATTGAGGCAATAATTAATAGCCTACCAACTAAAAAAAGTCCAGGACCAGACGGATTCAGAGCTGAATTCTACCAGAGGTACAAAGAGGAGCTGCTACCTTCTGAAACTATTCTGATTAACAGAAAAAGAGGGAATCCTCCCTAACTCATTTTGTGAGGCCATCATCATCCTGACACCAAACCCTGGCAGAGACACAACAAAAAAAGAGAATTTTAGGCCAATATACCTGATGAACATCAATGCAAAAATCCTCAATAAAATACTGGCAAACCAAATCCAGCAGCACATCAAAAAGCTTATCCACCATGATCAAGTTGGCTTCATTCCTGGGATGCTAGGCTGGTTCAACATATGTAAATCAATAAACATAATCCATCACATAAACAGAACCAATGACAAAAACCACATGAATATCTCAATAGACACAGAAAAGGCCTTCAATAAAATTCAACAGCCCTCCATGCTAAAAAGCTCTCAATAAATTAGGTATTAATGGAACATATCCCAAAATAATAAGAGTTATTTATGACAAACCCACAGCCAATATCATACTGAGTGGGCAAAAACTGGAAGCATTCCCTTTGAAAACTGGTACAAGACAAGGATAACCTCTCTCACCACTCCTATTCAACATAGTGTTGGAAGTTTGGGCCAGGGCAATCAGACAAGAGAAAGAAATAAAGGTATTCAATTAGGAAAAGAGGAAGTCAAATTGTCCCTGTTTTCAGATGACATGACTGTATATTTAGAAAACCCCATTGTCTCAGCCCAAAATCTCCGTAAGCTGGGAAGCAACTTCAGCAAAGTCTCAGGATACAAAATCAATGTGTAAAAATCACAAGCATTCCTATATACCAATAACAAACAGAGAGCCAACTCATGAGTGAACTCTCATTCACAATTGCTACAAAGAGAATAAGATACCTAGGAATCTAGCTTCCAAGGGATGTGAAGGACCTCTTCAAGGAGAACAACAAATCACTGCTCAGTGAAATAAAAGAGGACACAAACAAATGGAAGAACATTCCATACTCCTGGATAGGAAGAATCAATATTGTGAAAATGGTCATACTGCCCAAGGTAATTTATAGATTCAATGCCATCCCCATCAAGGTACCAATGACTTTCTTCACAGAATTGGAAAAAACTACTTTAAAGTTCATATGGGCCGGGTGCGGTGGCTTACGCCTGTAATCCCAGCACTTTGGGAGGCCAAGACGGGCGGATCACGAGGTCAGGAGATCGAGACCATCCTGGCTAACACAGTGAAACCCCGTCTCTACTAAAAAAATACAAAAAACTAGCCGGGTGAGGTGGCTGGCGCCTATAGTCCCAGCTACTCAGGAGGCTGAGGCAGGAGAAACCCGGGAGGCAGAGCTTGCAGTGAGCTGAGATCCGGCCACTGCACTCCAGCCTGGGCGACAGAGCGAGACTCCGTCTCAAAAAAAAAAAAAAAAAAAAAAAATTAAAGTTCATATGGAACCAAAAAAGAGCCCGCATAGCCAAGACAATCCTAAGCAAAAAGAACAAAGCTGGAGGCATCATGCTACCTGACTTCAAACTACACTACAAAGCTACAGTAACCAAAACAGCATGGTACTAGTACCAAAACAGATATATAGACCAATGGAACAGAACAGAGGCCTCAGAAATAACACCACACATCTACAACCATCTGATCTTTGACAAACCTGACCAGAAACAAGAAATGTGGAAAGGATTCCCTATTTAATGAATCATGCTGGGAAAACTGGTTAGCCATATGTAGAAAGCCAAAAGTGGATCCCTTCCTTACACTTTATAGAAAAATTAATTCAAGGTGGATTAAAGACTTAAATTTTAGACACAAAACCATAAAAACCCTAGAAGAAAACCTAGGCAATACCATTCAGGGCATAGTCATGGGCAAGGATTTCATGACTAAAACACCAAAAGCAATGGCAACAAAAGCCAAAATTGACAAATGGGATCTAATTAAACTAAAGAGCTTTTGCACAGCAAAAGAAACTGCCATCAGAGTGAACACACAATCTACAGAATACGAGAAAAATTTTGCAATCTCCCCATCTGATAAAGGGCTAATATCCAGAATCTACAAAGAACTTAAACAAACAACCTCATCAAAAAGTGGGCAAACGATATGAACAGACACTTCTCAAAAGAAGACATTCATGCAGCCAACAGACACATGAAAAAATGCTCATCATCACTGGTCATCAGAGAAACGTAAATCAAAACCACAATCAGATACATCTCACGCCAGTTAGAATGGCAATCATTAAAAAGTCAGGAAATAACAGATGCTGGAGAGAATATGGAAAAACAGGAAGGCTTTTACACTGTTGGTGGGAGTGTAAATTAGTCCAACCATTGTGGAAGACAGTGTGGCGATTCCTCAAGGATCTAGAACTAGAAATACCATTTGACCCAGAGATCCCATTACTGGATATCCACCCAAAGGATTATAAATCATGCTACTATAAAGACACATGCACACGTATGTTTATTGTGGCACTATTCACAATAGCAAAGACTTGAAACCAACCCAAATGTCCATCAGTGATAGACTGGATTAAGAAAAATGTGGCACATTTACACCATAGAATACTATGCAGCCATAAAAAAGATGAGTTCATGTCCTTTGCAGGGACATGGATGAAGCTGGAAACCATCATTCTCAGCAAACTAACACAAGGACAGAAAACCAAACACCATATGTTCTTACTCATAGGTGGGAACTGAACAATGAGAACACTTGGACACAGGGTGGGGAACATCACACACTGGGGCCTGTTGGTGGGTGGGGAGCTGGGGAAGGGATAGCATTAGGAGAAATACCTAATGTAAATGATGAGTTGATGGATGCAGCAAACCAACATGGCACATGTATACCTATGTAACAAACCTGCACATTGTGCACATGTACCCTAGAACTTAAAGTGTAATAATTTTTTAAAAAATCTATCAGAATGATCAGTTAAAATTAAAAAAAAAAAAAAAAGAAGGTGCTACCATGTATAACCCTATTGCAAATAGTAGAGAGAGGACAGCAATTCCCACAAGTGTGGTGTGGCAGGTAATTTCCATCCAAAATTTTACTTGCCAAGATATAGAATTCCCCTTTGGGGGTCTATGAAGTTCCTTGGTTTCATTTTCCCAACAAAGAAACCTCCATGTTATGGGCACATCACTCACTTTCATTACCTGGCAGAATTTGCAAGATAATTGCCCAGAACTAGCATATTGATTCATATTTGTATGTTACCCATCCCCCCCTTTTTTTCCAAGCTGCAGAAGATTACCACTTGATTCACAAAAATAAGCAGGGTTAGTCTAAAACGTAGGCAAAAAGTTTAATAACAATAATGAGATTAGGATTTAATGACAAATGTATGATAAGCTTTGGAGCAAAATTTTTCTTTCCAGTCCTCATTTTTGGTAAAAACTAACTATGAATAAACTTTAGTCATATACTTGGCCTGATTATTTGCATAAAGTGCAGCAGGTTATTTTGACATAGGCCTTTTAGATTGGCTTTGATGAAACTGTTTCCCAAGGAATTTTAGGTAAGATTTTTTTTTTTTTTTTTGAGATGGAGTCTCATTCTGTCACCCAGGCTGAAGTGCAGTGGCGCAATCTCAGCTCACTATAACCTCCGCCTCCTGGGTTCAAGCGATTCTTCTGCCTCAGCCTCCCGTGTAGCTGGGACTACAGTCGCCTGCCACCATGCCTGGCTACTTTTTGTATTTTTACTAGAGACGGGGTTTCACCATATTCGCCAAGCTGGTCTTGAACTGCTGACCTCAGGTGATCTACCCGCCTCAGCTTCCCAAAGTGCTGGAATTACAAGTGTGAGCCACTGTGCCCGGCCTTCAGATAAGACTTTTAAAGTCGAGCCTAGCCATGGGTTTTTATCCCCTAATACCTGTGAGTTGGGTGATCCTCTCCTCTTGAGGTCCCAAGATAAACTCAGAGCTTCCAGACTGGTTAGAAAGTGACATTCTTTACTAACCACAGGTTAGGAACCCTGTGTGGGGACTGTGTAGGCAAGGTATGAGGCCAGTTTTCCCCAAGGGGCTTTTATTGGCTTTACATGTCAAGCTTGATTCCTTAAAGGGAAACACACCCTTTCAGTCAAATTCCTGGTAAAATAACAAGTTTTTCCAATTTTGTCCTGTTGACAAAGAAAAATGGATTCTTATTGCACTGAGGTAAACAACTATATTGCCATAAGTTAAGAGTACTCACAGATAGTTTTCAAATTCTAGAGGAACCAGGCAGAGAAAAATAAACATGCTCCAAATTTTCTTCACATGAGTATAACTTACTCAATTATTAAAGGCCATAAATAGTTTAAAATAACTTTCCTTGACTCTGAAAATCAAAACAAAGATCAGCAATATTCCAAGCAAGTTAAAAAGATTGCTTTAACTTTCTGAGTGTAGCCACTTAGTTAACATTGATTTTGCCTGATAATTGTCAACATGTCAGTTCTTTATGAGTCCCTACGTTCTTTATTTCAATGTTACAATTTTTAAAGCTATTTAAAAAGTGCATTTGAGAACACCTGTTAAAATCCTTTATATAGCTTGATTATAAACCATCTTGTGAGAAGGAACAAAGCAAGACAACAATTGTCTGTGAATGACAAATTTCTATTTGTGAAAGACAAATTGTCTGTGAATGACAAATTTAACCATTTTTATGGTTAAAAATATGACTGAGAGTTTATTTATCTTCATGGTTTACAATAACTTTACCTTTAATTATGATTGATAGCATATACTTAGACATTAGAATTTTAGAAATCCCATACAATTTTGTAACATATATTAGTATTATTCATCAAAATATAACTTAAAGAAGATTGGATATCATTTTGGCAATCTCATGTGACTAAACATATCAAATGATCCTATTTACCTCTTTTCTAAATGTTTTGGAGTCCTCTGAACCAGCCAAAAAGCCAGGCATCAGGAAGGACAATTTCCAGATTGCCATAAATTATTTTGCCAAAATGATGACTCAAAAGGCAAAAACCTTTCATTAGCCTATACTATGACATGAAAATTTTGTTCAAAGCAAAATTTGACCCTTGCATTAGTTTATTAATGTTAACCCCAATTCATTTACATGAAACCTTATAGATTATTCCATTTAATCCTAACCAATTTGACCATGAGGTGAAAACTTTATAAACCTTTTATAACCCTTTTACTAAAGGGCAGATTAGCATCTTAAGACCTCCTTGCTATGCTTTTATTTTAATGCTTAACTTATGTAACAAACATATAGATGCTATGAGAGAAGACGGTGTAGTGCTTCTACTACACATTTCACTGCAAAGCAACCCAAAGCCACTTGGCTTATTTTATAATCAGTCCATCCCTGATGCGAGTCTCATCTCCCACTGTAGGGTGGGGATGGGGAAACCCCGTTTCTACAAAAAATATATATATACAAAAATTAGGCGGGTGTGGCGGCATGCACCTCTAGTCCCAGCTACTAGGAAGGGAGATGGGAAGTTCACCTGAATCCAAAAGGTCTAGGCTGCAGTGAGCTGAGATCATGCCATTGTAGTCCAGCCTGGGTGACAGAGTGAGACTCTGTCTCAAAAACATACAAATAAAAAAATTAAAAATCATGAATTCATATTGATAAGTAATTTTGAAAAATTCACCTAATGAAAGTAGGGCTCCTAGAGGAGGTAAGATTTGGTTGTCTCCTGGTCAGCTTGGAGAGAGGAGTTTGTGGAAGTAAAAGGCGAGGAATGATCACCTACAGAAAACTGACTTCACAGCAACACAAACAAAAGATGCAGGATGTCATAATTTGTCTTGGTCCTGCCACATATGTGACCTTATGTAAATTACTTTTTTCTCTTTGAGTCTCAGATTTCCCCTTCGTAAAGGTGAAATCCCAGTTCCTCTTTTACATCCCTCTGATGTTACTGTGAGCATCAAAGGCGATGATGACTACCATTTGTGGTACTATTAAGAGGATATACACACATACTGATATAGATCCCTGCATGGATACACAAAAAACTGGTAACAGTTACTGCCTAAAGTATGTTGTTAAGAATCAGTGAAAGACTTTTCACTACATATAAAAGGATTTATATTGTTTGAATATTTTTTTCTTTAGAGTCAGATTCTTGCTCTGCCGCCCAGGCTGGAGTGCTGTGGCTAATCATGGGTCACTGCAGTCTCGAAGTCCGGGCCTCAAGTATCTTCCCACCTCATCGTCCCCTAGCTAGGACTACAGGCATGGGCTACCACGCCTGGATCATTTTTTTCTTTTTTTTAGGAACAGGGGTCTTGCTATGTTGCCAAGGTTGGTATGAATCTCCTGAGCTCAAGCAATCCTCCTGCCTCTGCCTCCCAAAGTGCTGGGATTACAGGCGTGAGCCACCGTGCCTGGCCTGAATATCTTTCTTGAGGATGAAAAAAAAAAAAAAAAGCAAGTAGGTAATGCATTTGAAAGTGCTTTGTAAATCACAAAATATGACACAAATATTAGGATGTTATTGTTACTATTATCCACCAGCAACAAGATATCAAACACTGGTTCTGTGATTATTTAATGATGAAAAAGTTGAATAAATTTAGTATACCCATATGTTGGAATATTGAGTTCATTTTGCTTTTAAAAATCATACTTTGGAATAATTGATATTGGCAAATGCTCAAGCTGAATGGAAAATATATAAACATTGTATACGTGAATAATTCCAATCTTGTGCATTTCGTGTGTAAACCTACATACACAAAAAGAAAAAAGACTGAAAGGAATCATCCACAATGCTTTGAGGGGGAAGATGGAGAAACAAAGTGTTAATTTTCTTAACTGTACTTTTCGTGTATTCCAGATTTTCTACAACGAGTTAATAAATGCCACTAAGAAAAGGGGATATATCACAGCTACACCTTCAAACGTCAGAAAAAGAACTTTTTTTTTTTTCTTAGGTAGGGGTATGATTTTGATCTGGGCACTAACGGGGACACTGATTTCGCTGGTGAGTCAAGACCAGCAGATAAAAAACAATTTTTAAAGACCTCGTGAGAGTGATTTGCCGCAGGAAGGGAGGAGGAAGAAGCAGGCGTGGGAAGTGCTAAAGGAGGAACCTAAACCTCCATCCTCTTCCCCCGGGAGGTTAAGAACTACAGGGAGAGGCGAGAGAGACTATGACCGCCCTACGGCTAGAGCGGCCGCGAAGAGAACACTTCCGGGGCGGGGCTATCTGGCTCTTTCCCTTCCGCGTGGAGAATGTGGGCCGCCTGTAAAGTTAAGGTTCACGATTACTTGGCCACCACTTCCATCACTCTGAGACGGTGCCTGAGATTGGGGGCGACCATGGCAAAAAGCAAGTTCGAGTACGTGAGGGACTTCGAGGCTGACGACACCTGCCTGGCCCACTGCTGGGTGGTAGTGCGGCTGGACGGCAGAAATTTCCATCGGTGAGCGAGCTCGGCCCGGGGCGTCGCGGTGCGCCAGCGCTTCTGGGAAATCCGGCTTCTACCCTTCCAAATCGTCCCGGCAGCCCCAGTCACGGTTACCGGGGTAACGCGGTAGCCAATGAGTGCGCAGCATGGAGCATCGCCCCGCCCTGCGTGTTGGCTAGGACAGTGCTTGAACGCTGGCTGTTAGCGTAATTAAATGGGCGACGTGCTCCCCTGATGAGGATCCCGCTTGGAGTGCCCGTGTTAAGTGAACAGAGACCTGTTAGCAAGGACATGTTGTTAAAAGTCACTCTCATGCACAGTATTTAAGCTCTTAAGCCAATCGCCTAGCTTTCTGTTAGATATCTTTGAATGCTGACTGTTCAGAAGTCTGTGTAAGCCTTGCTTGTGGGCAATACTTATGTCTGTGCTTCATTATCAGTAACAGGCCACATGGATTATTTTCAACAGAGAGTCAGAAAAAAAGAGAAGGCTGGGCGCGGAAGGCAGGAGGATCACTAAAGGCCAGGAGTTGGAGACCAGGTTTTTGTTGTTGTTGTTGTTTCTGAAACTCTGCCATTACAAAAACAGAGAGAGAGAGAAGGAAAAGCAAGAGAGAAAGAAAGAAAAAGAAAAAAAATTTAATTTGCCAGGCGCAGTGGTGCACACCTATAGTCCCAGCTACTCGGGAGGCTGAGGTGGGAGGATCGCTTGAGCCTGGGAGGTCAAGGCTGCAGTGAGCGGTGATCGGACCATTGAACTCCAGCTTGGGTGACAGAGCAAGACCCTGTCTCAGAAAAAGAGGGAGGGGGAGAAAAATATAACAGAAAGATGGAAATTTAATTTTTAAAAAGGGCTGCATTATTAATGATCATTATAACTAACATTTATTGAGCACTTACTAGGAGCTAGGTATGATTGCTTTTATCTTCCCTCTAATCTTCAGGACAACCCAATGAGGTAAATATTCTTTTATTCCCATTTCACAGAAAGGAGAGTTGAGGCTTAGCATTTATGTCTGTTTTTCTCAATTTCAGGGCAGGAAAAAAACTAAGTTCTGAAGGAAATGGGTCAGGTTGTGGCTAGTTGAGCATTTGGGTTCACAGTGCTGTTACATTATCTTCCTCCAAACAGCCTCTGTTATCTAGCAACAGAGCTTGTTGTTAATGACAGGCTTCCATCCATGCTTTCTTCCCTTTTCTCTTCCCCCTACGAAGGTTTGCTGAGAAGCACAACTTTGCAAAACCTAATGACAGCCGTGCTCTCCACCTGATGACCAAATGTGCCCAGACTGTGATGGAAGAACTAGAGGATATTGTGATTGCATATGGACAGAGTGATGAGTACAGCTTTGTGTTCAAGCGGAAAACCAATTGGTTTAAAAGAAGAGCCAGGTAATTCCATGAGCTTCCTCCTTTCTTCAGAATATTTCCTACCAGCATTTGGTTTTGTTTATCTTAATCGCAGACTTACAGGCTACAGATGATGTCTGCAGTATTTGTAACTGCAGAGTGCATGTATATTTCCTGTTTAGATTGTTGTACTTCCATCTGATAGCCAAGCATTCTGTGTGCCTCTTTATCTGATTCTTCCCCCTCATGCCCCATAAGACTAGTTTCTAGACTGACCTGGCATTGAACATTAAGATTAGAAACAGAGACCATAAGAATGCAATATTCACAAATCATAGGTTGGCTTTAGCCAGTGATAGTCTCTACATACATTGCATTACACTATTCCTTAAGGGGGATCTCATTATAAAATAGACAAATCTGATATTTGATTTGGCAGTATTTTGAAATGCTGTATGGGAAATAAATCATACAATGAATTGGTTTTTTCTTTCTTTTTTTAATAGAGGTGGGGTCTCTCTGTGTTGCCCAGGCTGGTCTCAAACTCCTGGCCTCAAGCAATTCTCCTGCCTTGGCCTCTCGAAGTGCTGAGATTACAGACGTGAGCCACCATGCCCAGCCTGAATTGGCATTTTTTTTTACAACAATGGTTTCCGTCCACACAAACAGGTCAAGCATGGTAGCTCACGCCTGTAATCCGAACGCTTTGAGAGGGCGAGGGAGAGGATTACTTGAGCCCAGAAGGTTGAAACCAGCCTGGGCAAGATGGTGAGACCTCATCTCTACAAAAAATTTAAAAATTAGCTAGGCTCAGTGGCATGTGCTTATATTCCCAGCTACTCAAGAAGTTGAGGCAGAAGGATCCCTTGAGCCAAGGAATTTGAGGCAGCAGTGTGCTATGATTGTGCCAATGCACCCCAGCCTGGGGGATGGAGAGATTCCATCTTTTAAAAAATAAAATAAAATAAAATAAAAAGATACCCCTTGAATCATAAATTCATATCACATCCTATAGGGAAAAATTTAGTATCGGTAGATTACTTAATAGAACTGGAAGGAGAGGCAGGCTGCATTTAAAATATGTAACTGGCGGGTGTGATGACTCACATCTGTAATCCCAGCACTTTGGGAGGCCGAGGCGGGCAGATGACTTGAGGTCAGAAGTTTGAGACCAGCTTGGCCAACATGGTGAAACCCCATCCCTACTAAAAATACAAAAATTAGCTGGGCATAGAGGCCTGCGCCTGTAATCCCAGCTACTTGGGAGTCTGAGGCAGTAGAATCACTTGAACCCAGGAGGCGGAGTTTGCAGTGAGCCAAGATGGCACCATTGCACTCCAGCCCAGGCAACAGAGCAAGACTCTGTCCCAATAAAAGAAAAAAAAAAAAAAATACAGAACCAAGGTATTAAAATGGTGTTTCTTAGCCAAATGCATTTCATCTCCTGGCTTTCTGGGCAGTTTGTGTTATCTCTCTGTGGTACCCACAGGTCTTATCAGGGTGTTGAATTAATTCCATGTATCTTTCTTTTTCTTGCTCCACCCAATGTGCGTTACATTTTCAAGTAAGTTCATGACTCATGTGGCCTCCCAGTTCGCCTCCAGCTATGTGTTTTATTGGCGGGATTACTTTGAGGACCAGCCCCTTCTGTATCCCCCAGGCTTTGATGGAAGAGTCGTGGTGTATCCCAGCAACCAGACCTTAAAGGACTACCTCAGCTGGCGACAAGCAGATTGTGAGTGGCACCAAATAAACACGTGTAGTTAAACCACCAATTCAATGCCTTGCAGGTGTTATTATACAGGATTGGCTCACATATACTTTGTTTTGACATATACTTTGTATAGAATGCAGTATGTATTTTTTCAATTAAAGTATTTGAAAAATTAAATTTTATGTAAAAACTCCTTATCTCTATTTTTTTTTTTTAAAGACAGAGTTTCGCTCTTGTTGCCCAGGCTGGAGTGCAGTGGTGCGATCTCGGCTCACTGCAACCTCCACCTCCTGGGTTCATGGGATTCTTCTGCCTCAGCCTCCTGAGTAGCTGGGATTACAGGCAGGTCTCACCATGCCCAGCTAATTTTGTATTTTTAGTAGAAATGGGATTTCTCCATGTTGGTCAGGCTGGTCTTGAACTCCTGACCTCAGGTGATCCGCCCACCTTGGCCTCCCAAAGTGCTGGGATTATAGGCACGAGCCACCACACCCGGCCGCCTTACCTCTATTTTTTAAAAAGATCAGATGTGGCAATACTGGATCTGCATTCTTAGTACTGGACAGAGCCTGTGCAGTGGCAGCTACCTTTACACACACACACATGCACACGCACACACACACACACAAATGCTAGTGTGCCATAGTCTCTGCCATTCCCTGTTGTTCCTCTGGGGTCACCCACTGCTTTACACATTTATGTTCATGCCAGCCTCAGTGGGTATTTGAATTGTGACCCTTGCCTTATGTGACTGTGATGATGTTTGTGAGACTTTCACTTGCTTGTTCTAGTTTGATTTTTCCAGAAGAACTGGAAAACAGATTGGAATAATATAAATCAAATAACTTCTAAAGTATTCCTAGGATTAACACACAAGTTAACAGATTTGTATAATGTATAACTAAAATGACCAAATAAAACTGTTGTTAGGGAGGAAGTTTTTTTTCCTCCTGCTCCTTCCCTCCATGTTCCCTGTGTAGGACTTCGGGCAAGTCAGTAAATGTCTCTGAGATCTCTTTACTTTGAAAGAGGAGAGGGTCAGGGCTCTAGTATTCCTTGAAGAATGAATATTGAATAAAGATTTTATGTATATAAACATTACTATTTTGTTCTCCTCACAGGTCACATCAATAATCTTTATAATACAGTTTTCTGGGCACTTATACAACAATCTGGACTAACACCAGTACAAGCCCAAGGGAGATTACAGGTATAAAGATCTTACTACATTAATACTTAACTGGAGACGGTTCGCTGTAGGCTCTCCCATAACTTTTTTTATGTTAACTTTACGTTTTTTCTTTTTTTTTTAAGATCCCTTTACGGCTTTGTTTTGAAAGGATGTAAAAATCATAATAGGAGCAGTTCTGCTGCCTGCTTGATCTGTAATCCTGGATGAATTACTGCTTCTCCCTGAGCCTTTGTGTTCTTGGTGGAAATGGAATTGACGACACTGGCTCTGCATTCCCACGTGCTAACACTTGCCTGAAGCCGTTTATGACTGTATGACTGCGTGACTGCCGTCTTCAGTACCGACCTTTTTTTTTTTTTTGAGACACAGATTCACTCTGTTGCCCAGGCTGGAGTACAGTGGTGTGATCTCTGCAACCTCTGCCTCCTGTGCTCAAACGATTCTCTTGCCTCAGCCTCCTGAGTAGCTGGGATTACAGGTGCACGCCACCATAGCCAGCTAATTTTTGTATTTTTAGTAGAGACGGGGTTTCACCATGTTGGCCAGGCTGGTCTCGAACTCCTGACCTCAAGTGATCTGCCTGCCTGGGCCTCCCAGAGTGCTGGGATTACAGGCGTGAACCACCACACCCGGCCAGCACTGACTTTTTGTCAGTCCCACCAGGCCTCTTCCCTCATTGCAGTTTTCCCTACTGGGCACCTGTAGTTTCTTGGGTTTATGACCTCTGTGTATGGGAAGAGTTCGTGCTGAGTTTGTTACTTTCATAAATGTCATGACAACTACACACATCATGGTTCTGTGTAATTTTATCCTTTCTGCCTCAGTTCTTTATAGGTAAAATGTAGAAAATTGTAGTTTCTATCTCATAGGTTTATGGTGAGAATTAAATGGCATGATGCATGTAAAACAGGATATTATGAAGCACCTTGTAAGTGCTTAATAAATACTGGTTTTTGTTATAACAGTGCTACTTGTAGGATGACTGTGAAATGAGGTAATGTGTTGTAACATCTTTTATATGTATTTTATTTTATCTATTCATTTATTTTTTGAGATGGGTTCTCGCTATTTTCCCCAGGCTCGTCTTGAACTCCTGGGCTCCAACAGTTCTCCCACCTCAGCTTCCCAAGTAGCTGGGATTACAGGTGCATGCCACTGTGCCCAGCTCTAACAGTTACTAATACAATGCCTGGTGCATTATGATTGCTCAGAAAATGGTTGTCATTTTTAATAATAGTAATGATAGAGATTTGTATATAGCAATAATAGGAATACTGGGGCCTGGCGTGGTGGTTCACACCTGTAATCCCAGCACTTTGAGGAGGCCAAGGTGGGCGGATCACCTGATGTCAGGAGTTCGAGACCAGCCTGGCCAACATGGTGAGACTGCTTCTCTACAAAAATTAGCCGGGTGTGGTGGCACACGCCTGTAATCCAGCGACTCAGGAGGCTGAGGCACGAGAATCGCTTGAACCTGGGAGGTGGAGGTTGCAGTGAGCTGAGATTGTGCCACTGCTCTCCAGTCTGGGCAACAGAGTGAGACTTTGTCTCAAAAAAAAGGCATACTGGTAGGTATATCCAGGTTTGGAAGAGTTAAGTTCAGATTTTGATTCTTTGTAGAAGAATAAGGACAACCTTTTAACTTTGGGCAATTTATATAACCTTTCTAAGTTTTACTGGACCAAATACATAATATGTACTCAGTTAGTATCACTTCCCCCTACTCCCTTTCAGTCTTGACTTGTGAAGCCAGTGTTTGGTATAGGAGAGAATTTTATCTAAATAAGATCATAATTGCCCTTAAGATGAAAATTCACGGCCGGGCGCGGTGGCTCAAGCCTGTAATCCCAGCACTTTGGGAGGCCGAGACGGGTGGATCCCGAGGTCAGGAGATCGAGACCATCCTGGCTAACACGGTGAAACCCCATCTCTACTAAAAAATACAAAAAACTAGCCGGGCGAGGTGGCGGTGCCTGTAGTCCCAGCTACTCAGGAGGCTGAGGCAGGAGAATGGCGTAAACCCGGGAGGTGGAGCTTGCAGTGAGCTGAGATCCGGCCACTGCACCCCAGCCTGGGCGACAGAGCAAGACTCTGTCTCAAAAAAAAAAAAAAAAAAAAAGAAAAAAAAAGAAAATTCACTAGTAACTATAAGATGTTTGATAAAATCCTTCCACCTCTTGATTGTGGAAGTTTAGGTTGTGGGTCTAATGGATAGTAGCATTAGGGGAGAAAGAAGACATGCAGAGCTTTTAATATCTATTTTTATTTCCTCAGGGAACTCTTGCAGCAGACAAGAATGAGATTTTGTTTTCTGAATTCAACATCAACTATAATAATGAGCCGCTGATGTATAGGAAAGGGACTGTGTTGATATGGCAGAAGGTAATGCTGTTATGTTCAAAGAAAAATGGAAGTCAGGAAAAAAGAGCCTGTGCCCATTCCAAGCTGTCCCCTCTTTGCTGCGTGTATGCGGATGTGACTCCAGTTGCTAACGCAAACCAGATCCTTTCCAAGAGGAGAGGCCATAGATTCCTATTTTTAATTACATTTAGTCAGTCAGTAGTGGTCCAAAATCTCCCATACATAAGTAGAATTACAGAATTTTAGAATTCGTGCCTTTATTTTTCTGTGTTATAAGCTTTCCTTGTATCCAATAAAATCCTTTTAAAAGGATACAGTACAGGTATGAGGATTTGTACATTCATAAAATACTTAAAAAATACTTTCACACTGGATAATACCATTAAATGGTCTCTCCATCCCACGACAACTATAATATGAGGCACTAAGAGATGATGTATATGAGGGTTTGTTATTTTCATAAATGTCATGAGATTCCTTTGACATTCATACTTAATATTCTGTAATAAGTCTGTACATTTACCTATATCCTTAATTTTACCAATATTTTCTCTCTGTACCAGCTGTGAGGCATAATGATTTCTCTAAATTTATTTCCTTCCATGTGAAGTGTTTTTTTTTTTTTCTTTTTTTTTCCTGAAATGAATGTTTTCAAGTACCAAGGAGTACCTTGAGAGCTAGTCATTCCACTGGCAACTCCAGCTCTTTGAGGTTTTCAAAACATTTGGTCTTTGGTACAGACTTGGATACCTCTTAATGCAGGTGGAAGGTAAGAAACACCTTTAATTCTATAGTTATTGCTAATGAGGAACATGGAATCCTTTCTTTGTTCCTAAGATCGCTTCACTATAGTATAACTTTTTTTTTTTTTTTTAGACAGAGTCTTGCTCTGTTGCTCAGGCCGGAGTACAGTGGTGCCATCTCAGCTCACTACAACTTTCGCCTCCTGGGTTCAAATGATTTCTGGCTAATTTTTGTATTTTTAGTAGAGGCAAGGTTTCACCATGTTGGCCAGGCTCATCTTGAACTCCTGACCTCAAGTGATCTGCATGCCTCAGCCTCCCAAAGTGCTGAGATTACAGGCGTGAGCCACCATGCTCGGGTAACATAACCTTTTTAAAACTATTTTTAATTATAAAGAACTTCAAGCATACTGAGATTATATATATATGTATATATACACACATACATATATGCGCATATATATACACATATTTATATCTATATATATCTCAAATCTGGCAGTCAGAAGTATATGAAGATAAGAAGTTAACTATCCCCACATCTTTTCTCTCCCAAACCCACTCCTGAGTTAACAATGTCACTACTTTATTTTTACTTGTAGGTGGATGAAGTGATGACAAAAGAAATTAAGCTGCCAACAGAAATGGAAGGAAAAAAGATGGCAGTAACCCGGACCAGGACAAAGCCAGTGCCCTTGCACTGCGATATCATTGGGGATGCTTTCTGGAAGGAACATCCAGATATTCTAGATGAAGACAGCTGACCCTTCGCGCTTCAGTTCTGGTGTGCTTAACCATGCAAGCCCTCCCACCTCCCAGGGCTCCTTGCCTTAGGTGGCTGTATCCCTACCACCCAGAACACTGGTGTGAATTACACGGCTCAAGTTGGGAGGGGAACAGGGAAGGAAGGGATGGATGGGGGTGGTGTATCTTGTTCTGTTTCAGCAGAACACCTTGTTTGCAGTGTTGGAACATGGTTCCTTTGGCAGAAGTGCTTTTTTTTTTTTAATCGCAGTACTATTTTTATAAAGCAAGAACTATTTCATGCCTTGGAGAATGAATCATTTTTAGATTGTGACATAAATCTTGTAAAAACCTGTCAGTTCTTTTCACCTATGAGAGAAGAGGAGCCCAAACTCTCGCCCACCTGTTCTTAACCAGAAAACCCACTGACTGAAAATCTCACCTCTGCCACCCATCTACTTGCATTCATCTTTAGCAGGCCTCAAGATAAATATGGGTTAATGCCTGCATGATGCCTCTGAATTCAGGAATTGCAGGGAAGACTCAGGGCTTTGTGCCAATCGCCAAGTTGACAGCTTTGGCTGAACAAATGAGTAGTGACTTCAGTGTCCTTGCGTACACATTCTGTGGACTGATTTAATGGCGTTGTCAGCATGATTATCATCTTCTAGCCAGGGGCATAGTTTCCAAGGCCATTTACCTCTTTCTAAGAAGAAACAAGTATGTGTATATATGAGAGAAACAAGAATGAGTGAATGAGGATGAAGAAACATTTACCTCATGTACTCAAGATATTTCAGTTTTAAAAGTCACTTTCCTATTAAACTTCCTGAAAAAGATTCTCACGTAGCCTCTATGTAATCAGAAAAATGACATTTGATTTCAAGAGCAGAGGGGTAAACATGCTCCTGCTAATCAACAGGTAGCAGGTGTCAGGGGAGTCATAATGTTAGTAGCGCCACCTTCTGTTGGGTCAGTGGAGATGGGTGAGGAGCAGCAGAGAGCAGCAAGGATCATCACATGCAGCCAAACTTGGCCTCTGAAGGGGGAAGGTAGTGGGAATAGGTGAGAGAACTCACATTTTTCTTTTGTCCTGGTTTTATATTTTGGAGGGAAAGGATTATTTGGCCCTATTGAGAATCAAGAGGCCGGGTGCGGTGGCTCATGTATGTAATCCCAGCAACTTGGGAGGCCCAAGCAGGCAGATCACCTGAGGTTGGGAGTTCGAGACCAGCCTGACCAATGGGGAGAAACCCTGTCCCTACTAAAAATACAAAAAATTACCTGGGCATGGTGGCGCATGCCTGCAATTCCAGTTACTCGGGAGGTTGAGGCAGGAGAATCATTTGAACCCAGGAGGCGGAAGTTGAGGTGAGCCAAGATTGTGCCGTTGCACTTCAGCCTGGGCAACAAGAGCGAAACTCCATCTCAAAAAAAAAAAAAAAAAAAAAAAAAAAGACATGGCTGGGCACGGTGACTCACACCTGTAATCCCAGCACTTTGGGAGGCTGAGGCGGGTAGATCACCACGTCCAACATGGCAAAACCCCGTCTGTACTAAAAATAGAAAAATTAGCCGGGCGTAGTGGCACGTGCCTGTAATACCAGCTACTCAGAAGGCTGGAGCAGGATAATTGCTTGAACCTGGTAGGTGGATTTTGCAGTGAGCTGAGATCATGCCGCTGCACTCCAGCCTGAGTGACAGAGCAAAACTATCTTAAAAAAAAAAAAAAAAAAAGTAAGCAACAACCCATGTCCCAGTGCCTCGTCTTGCACTGCAGAATTTACATCTAAGAAGAAAACGTATTTTTCAAAGGGCGGTTGCTGGCCTCATCCTTCAGTAATTGACAACCCATCTGTTGATGCCATTTTTTCTCTTCCTGTTCTCACTCCACAGAAAGAGGAGATATGGTTCTTGTTTGGTAATTGCTACAATCTCTTTGAGGAAAGAAATAAAGATGTCAACTCCTTTGGCTTGCTTTTTCATTTATTTTTCTTAGACAAATAGACTATATGATATCTAACTTTTGTGTATATCTTCGGGTAGCCCAGGATACACATACCCTCATCATACCAGTGGTTCACAAACTTCTGGATGCAAAAAAAAAAAATTACTTGGAATGCTTGTTTAAAATGCACGTTTTTGGCTCCTCCCAGCCCCCAGGAAGGTTTGAAGCTCAACAATCTGATTTTTTTTTTTTTTTTTTTTTTTAATTTGGAATCTCGCTCTGTCAGCTCACTGCAACTTCTGCCTCTCGGGTTCAAGTGATTCTCCTGCCTTAGCCTCCTGAGTAGCTGGGACTACAGGCATGCGCCACCACGCCTGGCTAATTTTTGTATTTTCAGTAGAGACGGGGGTTTTCACCACATTGGCCAGGCTGGTCTCGAATTCCTGACCTCGTGATCCGCCCGCCTCAGCCTCCCAAAGTGCTGGGATTACAGGCATGAACCACTGCACCCAGCCAGTAATCCAATTTTTAGCCCCAAAGGCTTCTGATATGTATGGTTGTCAATATACAGCACCTTGGGCAGCAAGGCCCTCAGTATACTGTGATAGGCTGGGTGGGAAGTAAGATAATGTAGCTCTTGATTGGCAATTTTAACTTAATGGTAAGTTGACAGCATTTTATATCAAAATACAGAAAAGTAGGCATTAGAGTACAAATTTTCAAGAAAACCACCTAGAGAAACGTGCTTTCTGTGGGTCTTAAATGACACTATAAAGGCTATCACTCAGTGTTGTTATATGATGTGGGGATAAGCATTCATTTGTTGAATTGCCAGCAGTTCTGCAGCTTCGAGTTTTTTATTCAGGCAGGGGGTTCTGAATAAAGTGATAAGCTGCGTTCAAAACCTGTGCCATAAAGAAACCTGTACTGCTACTAATTAGAAGCCACTGCTTGGTTTTTCTTTTCTTTTCTTTTCTTTTTTGAGACGGAGTCTCGCTCTGTCACCCAGGCTGGAGTGCAGTGGTGCGATCTCGGCTCACTGCAACCTCCGCTCCTCCAGGTTTAAGCAGCTCTCTCCCTCAGCCTCCGGAGTATCCGGGATTACAGGTGCGTGCCACCATGCCCGGCTAATTTTTTGTATTTTTAGTAGAGATTGGGGGGGAGGTATCACCATCTTGGCCAGGCTGGTCTTGAACTCCTGACCTCGTGATCCACCTGCCTCGGCCTCCCAAAGTGCTGGGATTACGGGCGTGAGCCACCGCGCCCGGCCTGCTTGATGGTTTTATCTTTGCAGTAGAATGCATTCATCCCAAGGTATACATCACAGTTGTATATTAATTTTCATCTTGCTGTCTAAGGTACTCTCCAGTACTCTCTTGGAGACATCCTCTCTAAGTCTTAAGGAAACTGAAATGTACACAAAGCAACTAGTACAGAGAACACTAGTTGATGGCAGTTCAAGAATGTGGTGATGGGCAAGTGATGTGTGGCCTGTAGGTGAGTGGAAACATTTTGGCTCTGATGGATGAGAAGGTTGTATCTGGGCCTTCTGTGTAGAGTAGACTGTCATTTTAAAATCAACCAAAAAATATTTTGCCGAACTGAGACTATAAAGTAGCAAGTGGTATGATCAGGTCTTGTGAATTTTCCATAGTTTCCTCCAAGAGCTGGATCCTCGTTTCTTCCAATTGCTTAGCAATGCTTAGAAAGACAGTGATATAATGAATTTTCTTTGATACTAAGCGCAAATTTGTTTATGCACAGTGTATAGGAAATGGAGGACAGACACCCAGTATTGGCCGACATGCATCTATTATGAGCTCTGTAGGCAGTATCTCCCCATCCTGAGGTCAGTTCTATAAGGTAGGTACTATTTATGTCATATTTCAGATGAGAAAGACGCTAAATACTTTGAGCCCAAGGAGGCTATTCTTCCCACCCCATCAGTAGTACTCAGCATGGAAGCAAATTGAGACATTCATTGCCTTCCTCCAGACGTTTCCTGCAGCTCAAGCGAGGATGCGATCCCGAGCTTATTCCCGGGGAACCCAGAGTATTAACAAACACCCTAAGTGGTAATGATATAGATGGGGAAACTGCATTGGAGCAGGTCAAGCAGCAGCCGACAGCGTTAACCTGTCAGCCGTGGGCGGAGGCGGTGCGAGGCGCGGGCTGGTCGGAGCCGCGCACCACGCCCCCCGGCCGGGGTGGAACGAGGACAGGTGCTGCCCTCCGGCGGCCGCGTCGGCGCAGTGCAACCCCGCGCCGCGGCTGCGCAGTGCCGCCCTCTGGCGGCTCCGCTCCTTCTTCCCATCGGCCTCGGCTTGCGGGCCTTTCAAACATGGAGGAGCGGGAGCGGGGGGCGAGGTCGGCTCGCGCCCCGAGTCCCGCGCGCCCGCCCAGCCCGCGGCTGGATGTCAGCTCTGACAGCTTCGACCCGCTGCTGGCGCTGTACGCGCCCCGCCTGCCTCCCATCCCCTACCCCAATGCCCCCTGCTTCAACAACGTGGCGGAGTACGAGAGCTTCCTCAGGACCGGGGTCCGGGGCGGCGGGCGCGGGCGCGGGCGGGCTCGGGGCGCGGCCGCGGGCTCGGGGGTTCCCTCCGCGCCCGGGCCCTCAGGCAGGACTCGCCGCCGCCCGGACGCGCCCGCCCCGGACCCCGAGCGCATCCAGCGTCTCCGCCGTCTCATGGTGGCCAAAGAGGAAGGGGACGGAGCCGCAGGAGCGGGCCGGAGGGGTCCCGGTCGAAGCAGGAAGGCGCCACGCAACGTGCTCACGCGAATGCCCTGTGAGTCCGCGGTCCGGGCGGGAAGCGGGGCCGCCGCCGTCCGGAAGCTGGCGGCCGAGGGGGCGTCTGCGGGGCGGCGGTGGCCGGGCGCGGGTCTGCACGGATTGTGGGAGCGCCTTGGAGATTTGCGGGGATCAGCAGCGACTGTGGGGTGGAACTGCTTGAGTAATGTAGGTAATGACGGCGTGGGGAGGGTCCCTCTGAGTAAGAAAAGGGGCTGTAGGAGCAACAGAGGGAGAGTGGTGAGGCTATAGTGGTGATAAGAAGCCGTGGGAAAGGTCTGTAGAGGTAATCGGGGCCCATGGAAGGGTCAGAGGTGATGAGCCTGCGGAGAGGGTCTACAGGATTGATGGAGGACCTGGAGAGGTGGCGGGGGCTACAGAGTTTGGGGGACATCAGAGGGACGTCTGCAGAGGTGATGAGAGGTCTTAGAGACCACAGTGAGAGGTAAGGTGGGGCGGAAAAGGAGACGTGAGGGGAGAGCACAGCCAATATTAGGGGAAGGAGAGTATTTGGTCAGTGGGATTTGAGGAGGATCGGATGGAGTGTGGGGAGATCTGTTCGGATAGCACAGGCGCATAATCCCATAACCCCTGTACATTGACAGCTCCTTCTTGAGTGCGATAAGCAGAAGGGCTGCAGGGTCTTGATACACATATGTTCACATTACTAAGTCACAAGTGCTGAAATGCAGCAGGCACAGAATGCCTCTAAAACACAGACGCTGTTTTACAGCCACTCTGCCTGGCTGGGTGCAGGACTGTGTCTGTCAGGCTCATATTACCATATGTGCAGATTATTTTAAGTTCTAAAGGTGTAAATGGCACAAGGGAATTTCTTGGAGCCTCCTAATAGATCCTTAGAGTAAAGCTGTAAACAGCAGAGGCTCTAATGTGTGAGTTAAGTCTTGTATAAATGGAATAAAAACAGCCTAGGGTTATCTCTTTTGTCATCTGGCAAGCAGTTCTGACATCTGCCCTGTGAACACAATGACCTACTTAGCTATTCAAAGCATCTGTATCCTGGTGATTCAATTGTTACCTTATTAAGTCACTGCCTTTTGGATGGAGAGGTGTGCCAAGCAAGGGACTGATTTTCTTCCTTCCTAGAAATTTGTTTATTAAGAGAGAAACATCCTGAAACGCTGTGTGCTGTTATGTGTGCCTTTGCTGGATGTCTTACCATGCCACAGCATCCCTGCCCAAGCTAGGATTTACCCCGGCTTGCTTGCCCGGCTGTAACACAAAGACAGTATGCATGTTCCCAAAACGAGAGCAGTTTGGGGGACCTTAATTTGCCTATGCAATTTGCCACCATTAGCTAGTTGAAATGCACTCTTAAGTCTCATTGCAACATTTATTTCTATTTTACCAGTTATTGCGTTGCTACCAAGATTATCAAGGGAAAGGAATATTACTGTGTATTGCTATGTGGTGGGTGGTTTTGGCTTTCCCTGTAGAGCACTTCACTGTAATGATATGACAGTGTGTGAAGACCAGCTTTGTCAACTTCTTGTGATTAAGTATACCCCTGGAATTAAGATCTCAGAGAATGTGTCCTACATACTGAAAATTTTCACCATGGCACTGCAGACAGTTGGGTGTACATGAGAGACAGGTGTTGACGTCACACAGAGTTGACCTTCAGAAAGCAAGAAAACAACAGAAACATGGGTGAGGATTGGATTTATTCAAGAAAGAGTTCCTACTTGAGGGTGAAGGGTGGGAGGGGGGTGAGAATCAGAAAACTACCTATCGGGTACTATGGTCACTACCTGGGTGACAAAATAATTTGTGTGCCAGACCCCAGTGACACATGATTTACACATGCAGCAAACTTTTCACGTACCTCCTGATCCAAAAACAAAAGTTGGAAGGGAAAAAGAAAAGAACTAGGTATATTTTATGTGTATGCCACAGTTTTAATTTAAAAAACTATATATACATATATATATATATGCCTACTCTAAACCCTGATTGGATACAGTTGCTCAGAAAAATCAAAATATAGATACCAGTAAGATAAAACTATTTGTGGACATATACAAATGCTTTCTGGAAAAAAATGGCTATGCATTTGAGAATGCTTAATTCTTTGCAAAATATTTACATAAAATGTAAGTTACATCAGGCCGTAACAGCAAACAGAAGGTTTGTTAGGTCATATCATCAATGAAACATAATGAAGAATACAGGAGGAGCTACATTTTGTTGCTGACTTTAAAATGCTGTATTTCATCAATTCAGATCCAAGTTACCCATCCAAGTTCACAGACAGGACAGTGTGGAAGGAGTGCAAAATTAAGTGTAATGGTGTTTTAACCATAAAATGTTTCACTTTGTATCTCTGTCATAGAATCTCTTTGAAGTCCCTTGTGGAGCAGTCCTATTCTTTTCCTTGCAGTAATAAAATTTTAAAAGTAGCCAAGCACAGTGGCTCACACCTGTAATCCCAGCACTTTGGGAGGCTGAGGTGGGCGGATCACTTTAGGCCAGGAGTTCAAGACCAGCCTGGCCAACATGGTCAAACCCTGTCTCTACTAAAAATAGAAAAGTTAGTTGGGCGTGGCAGCATCTGTCTCTAGTTCCAGCTGCTCAGGAGGATGAGGCACGAGAATCGCTTGAACCCTGGAGGTGGAAGCTGCAGTGAGCCGAGATCATAGGACATCATAGGGATGTCTACAGAGGTGATAAGAGGTCTCAAAAAAAAGTAATAATAAAAGTATAGGAGGCTGTTGCAATACTGGGAATACTAAAGAAAAAAAGAAAAAGCATAGGAGGAAAGGTTTTTCATAATCATTAAGCCTAAGCCATCATTGATTCCACATTTTCTCCATGTAAAGAACTCAAGCACAAGCTCTACTTGCAAGTGGAATGTAATTGCTTTTCCTCCTTTTTAATATTGAGGCACCTATAGAGAACGGTAAGACAAGACTAAAGAGCATTATCATCCTCTTTTCCACATAATTCTAGTGTCTATATTTCTCCTTAGTATCGCAGCACCATACCTGATCCACAGTGGTTCTGGTTTATAATTATGCTTCGAGCAAGCTTTTTCTAGGTATATCTGTCACTGTGAAATGAACTGGTGTATTCAAGCTAACATCTTGACATTATAAAGCTGTGAGAAAACGTGTTATCATTACTTTGTTTTAGCTACAAGTGTGTTGGTGTGCAGCCTGTGCCGGTATGAACAAGTGTGTGTGGTCAATCCAAAATGCATGTGACATGCAGGATTTGACTTCTAGACCACTGTCTAGGTGAATGGCTTGTCTCCAGTTCCAAATTCAGTTCTCCTGCAGGGAGCCTACACACTCCTTTTACTCGCACACATCCTGCTGAGAAGGATTTCAAAACAAACCTGATTTATTGGGCCTCTGACATAATATCACGATTGGAAATTTGTTCGAGTCCTGTTGTTGTAGTTTACTTTGATTGCTGAAATAATTTCCCACAATATGGTGTCTTGATGTTTTCATTTTAATAAAGTGATATTCTTTGGATAACTTTGATTTCACTACCTGCAAATAAAGAGCAAGAAAATAAGCAAAATCAAGAACATCTGAGCCCTGCATACAGCAGTAAAGTGAACTCTCAAATTTGAACAGCATCTCTGTTACACAGAGGTTGCCAAAAGTGCATGAGTATGACTTACATAAAACCGAGAACAGGGGTACTTAGGCTTCAAAAAAGGCCAAGCTTAAAATTCAACCTTGTCACTTTCTCAGCTCATTGCAGCTGTCTCCAGTGCAACTAAAGAATAGCCTCAGATGATTTCTGCACCACACTGCTGTGTGTGTGTGTGTGTGTGTGTGTGTTGGCCAGTTTGACATAGCATCACAATAGGGAAGACACTGGTGTGCCTTTGCCAGGTAACTGATTCAAACATTGTGCTTTAAATCTGTCATGGCACCCTTCTATAGAATGGCAACTAAAACTGTTTTCAGAGAAAAGAAAAAATATTTTTCTATTGCAGACTCATAAGGTGACTGTTACAGTTTGTGGTTTCATTTCTCTGGGCCCTTAATAGGTTATGGAATCTGGGGAGCTGCCTATGCCCTAATGAGCTAATAACTTTGTATATTTGGAGATATATATGTAGATACAGTTTTGTCCTTAAATTTTCTTTGAATAGGTGGTTGTGGAGGCTAAACCAACTCCATCTTGAATGCTAATCCACCATGTTGATTTCTGATTAAACCCAATTCTGGGAAGGCCTCTAAGATTTCCAATTTATCTGTTGTTCCTTGTGTAAGAGCATGTACTTACTGTAGCTCCTGTCCTTACGTGAGAACAACCTTGATGTTAACTTACTTCAATTGTCGTACACATCCCTTCTGAATCACCCTTTCCCTATAGCATGTAAGCCCTGCGTCTGGGGGTCATGGCAGGGGGATCCATCATCTTGTTTTGCCGCCACCTGAGACACAGACGTGGCTTCTCTTCCTACATTCCTACTAAATATTTCTAAGGAAAACAAGAGTTCCCGTAAGAGGTAAGTTTTAGGTCTTTAAAGAAGGGCATGATTGAGAACAGTTATTTTAAAATCAGGCTGTGATGGTATAATTTACATGTAGCAGGAGAAGGAAGAGTGGAGCTGAAAATGACCTGGATCTGGAAGGGTGTGGCAGTAGAGAAGGGGATTGGAAGAGTAACTTTCTCCAAAGATAAGGCGTGTGCTTTTTTGTCATATTTTGTCATAGAAACCTGACACGTCCATTTGGAGCTTGCCACAGAGACGGCTGGAAAGAGAGTGTGCACTCTGATTCAGAATGGGGAGCTCACTTTTGCCTTGGCGGTTTGCTCTGATAGGTGGTGCTAGTGTTGTACTTTTGATCACACACAAGGAGAGCAATGCTTCCTGAAATTACACCTTATTAAATCTTTGGAAGAAAAAAATTAAAGCTACACATTTGAGAAAGACCAATTGAAAGACCTGAATTTGCCATCTATTTAATTAGAATAAGAGACTGTTGCTGAGATACTTGATTGCCCTTTCTCTCTGTTTTGGAGGTGTGGGAAAGAAGTAATGTCCCTGTTTTTTTCCAAGTTAGAAAAAAAATAGTCTTTCCATTCTTTGTGTAAACACATACATCTGTAGGGCAGTGGGCAGTATATATGTATGTGTAGAAAAGGAAATAATGCAGGCATGTGATCAGTTTCTAAGAAATTGAATTATTGGGACTTAGTCCTGAAATAACTCTACAAGTTAACTATCTTAACCTCATTTTATGAATGAGGAAATTTGGACCTTAAAGAAAAAGTTATTCACCAGGGTCACGCAACTAGTTATAATGACCTGAAAGTTGTTTACAATGCTTGATTTAATACGGCCTATAACACATATGCACACACACACACACACCCTTAGCTAGCAAATGTACAAAGGACTTTAAAATACTGCTAGAAGAGAGGTAAATGGTGATGGTCAGACCAAAATTCTCATGGTCTTTTCCAAGGTCACTGTTTCATGTTGCTTCCAACTCTGACTTATTCCCAAACCTGTAATCTGAGATAAACTCCTCCTGCTAGTCTGCTAAGTCATTTTCTTCTAAGAATCTTTTATTAATTTATCACAGCCGTGGTTTATAAGCCAATCTATGACAGAGGGATAAGATGGCTTCAGGAGGAACCAATTTAGTTATCCAAACTGAAGTGCAGGGCTGTTGTTCTCCTTTATGCCACTAGAAACAAAGCAAGAGAGATTTTTCATTTGTTTACTGTCAATGCCAAATCTCTATATATCCAGACTTCTAAGACCTGACCAAAAACAAATAAACTTTCTACAGAATTTTGCCTTGCAAACTTGGGAAAGACTGAGACTGTGTATGCACGAGAAAGAGAGATTGGGGGGCGTAGTGCGTGCCTGTAGTCCCACCTACTCAGTAGGCTGAGGTAGAGGAAGCGCTTGAGCCGAGGAGGTCAAGGCTGCAGTGAGCCGTGATTGTGCCATTGCACTCCAGCCTGGGTGACATAGTGAGACCCTGTCTCAGGAAAAAAAGAAGAATGTATGGTTTTCTTTGGGGAGGTTTTATATACCATAGCCAGCATATTGTGAGAGCTGAGTTAACATGAAATAATAAAAATAAAATTCATCTTTGCTCCCACGCTCTGAGAAGAGAATCCTTCATAATAAAAGCTGAAATTTATAGTCCCAGTATTCTTCCCATAAATCCTTATCCTGCTCTTCTCATGTGATGCTTATTAGTAGTGTCATAGGAGCCAGATACTCAGCAGGTGCCTTTTACACCGTCAGGGCTTGGGCTACAACCAGTGCTTTTCCTCCCAGAAACACTAGTGACTCCAGAGAGCTTGTGCGTGGAGTAGCTTTGGTGGCGTCAAAGGCCTTTCTTTCTGACAGGATTGCACGTGTTTAAGGGCAGAGTGTAGTTTGTTTCCTTTGAACATGTAAACAAAGCTTTTGGTTTTTTGGAAGACTCAAGCTGGGTATGTGATTCATGAATTGTCTTAAGGCACACAATTGAGAAGGATCTTGCTGTTGATACATACATTTTGTGTGTGTGTTTTTCTCGAGACGGAGTCTTGCTCTGTCTCCCAGGCTGGAGTGCATTGGCACGATCTCGGCTCACTGCAACCTCCACCTCCTGGGTTCAAGCCTCCTGAGTAGCTGGGATTACGGGCGTGGGCCACCACTCCCAGCTAATTTTTTGTATTTTTAGTAGAAACGGGGTTTCACCATGTTGGCCAGGCTGGTGTCAAACTCCTGACCTTGTGATCTGCCCGCCTCAGCCTCCCAAAGTGCTGGGATTACAAGTGTGAGCCACCGTGCCCGGCCATTTTTTTTTTTTTTTTTTTTAATGACAGTGTTACTCTGCTGCCCAGGCTGGAGTGCAGGGGGAGGATCTCGGCTCACTGCAACCTCCACCTCTGGGTTCAAGCCATTCTCCTGCCTCAGCCTCCTGAGTAGCTGGGATTATGGGTATGGGCCACCATGCCTGGCTAATTGTTGTATTTTTAGTAGAGCTGGGGTTTCACCATGTTGGCCAGGCTGATCTTGAACTCCTGACCTCAGGTGATCCGCCCACCTCGGCCTCCCAAAGTGCTGGGATTACAGGTGTGAGCCACTGCACTCGGCCCACCCAAGAAGTTTTTAAGTGATAGTTCATCTTAGAGTCAGCGACATCGTAGAATAAAAGATATACTGGTAGTGAAACATTTGGCTGATATCAATACATATGGTTTATCCTCATTGTGTTGGAATCTAGTCTCGTGTCAGTGTGTGTTGACCGCACGAGCCATGTTGCCCATTGGACCTTCCTGTTCCAATAGTGAGATTGTCACTCTACCATGGGCCTCATGTTGCTGGCTGAAGTTGGGTGGTCTTGGCTTAATTCTGGGAATGAGGGCAGATGTTAAGACTGTCCTGATCTTCTCTTGTTTCAGTGCACGAAGGCAGCCCTCTGGGTGAACTCCATCGCTGTATCCGCGAGGGGGTGAAGGTGAATGTTCACATCCGCACTTTCAAGGGACTTCGGGGCGTCTGTACAGGCTTCCTTGTTGCATTTGACAAGTTCTGGAATATGGTAATTAAGCCTTTCTCACAGGGCGGGAGAGCCTCCCACAGATTACATCTTCTATATATTTAAAGGACCTGAGTAACTACATTAAGCAAAACCCAAAAAATAACTTGTCAGAAGAACTAGAATTTTTGCATGCTTTTGGGCAACAACAAAAAAAGGTCTTTTTATTGCTTACTTCTCCTTAAGGCAGTGGCTCTTAACCAAGGTGATTTTGTTCTTCCTTCCCTCCCGGGAACATTTGTCAATGTTTGGAGACATTTTATTGTCACCACTGTAGGAGGGGATACTACTGGCATCTAATAGGTAGAGGCCAGGGTTGCTGCTAAACAGTCTGCAGTACACAAGATAGTCCCTCAACAACAAATAATTATCCAGTCTGAAAAGTCATTAGTGCCAAGGTTGAGAAACCCAGCCATAAGGACCAGTTATTTTATTGGTTTAGTAACTTTTAGTTGATCTTCTACCAACCATTCTTTCATTAATTTAAAAACATTTATTGACTTCCCACTTTGGCTGAACCCCATGCTAGGTGCAAAAGTTTCAGAAAGGAACTTGCACTCTGCAGTACATGGGAAGGTAAATAAGGATAGAGGTGAAGCAGACATCAGTAAACAAAGCATTTTGCATGATGTCTTTTTGGTTTTTTTTGAGACAGAGTTTCGCTCTTGTCGCCCAGGCTGGAGTGCAATGGCGCAATCTCAGCTCACTGCAACCTCCGCCTCTTGAGTAGCTGGGATTACAGGCGCCTGCCACCATGCCCAGCAGATTTTTGTATTTTTAGTAGAGATGGGGTTTCACCATGTTGGCCAGGCTGGTCTTGAACTCCAGACCTCAGGTGATCTGCCTGCCTCAGCCTCCCAAAGTGCTGGGATTACAGACATGAGCCATTGTGCCCGGCTGCATGGTGGTTTTATAATGAGGGAGTGTGCCACACTTCCTAGCCTTCTAGAGGCTTACTGCCTTTTTTTCTAGACATTTGTAGGAGAGAAGCGATATGTAATAGCACAACTATAATTTGAGGTGGTTAAGAACCACCAGGCCACGTGCCCTGGCTCACGCCTGTAATCCCAGCACTTTGGAAGGCCGAGGCAGGCAGATCACCTGAGGTCAGGAGTTCGAGACCAGCCTGGTCAACATAGGGAAACCCCATCTCTACTAAAAATACAAAATTAGCCAGGCTTGGTGGCACGCATCTGTAATCCCGGCTACTCAGGAGGCTGAGGCAGGAGAATCGCTTGAAGCTGGGAGGTGGAGGTTGCCGTGAGCCAAGATCGTGCCACTGCACTCCAGCCTGGGTGACAGAGCAAGACTCTGTCAAAAAAAAAAAAAAAAAAAAAATCACCAGAGCTTTCTGGTGTTTCTTTTCCATTTGGTCTTCTGTCTCCAACTTTCCTTTTCCCTGTGCTTCATCCCCATCCATGCATCCTCCTGGAAAAGAACAGTAGCTGCTGACATATATTGAGTTCCTGCTGTGTGCCAGATACTATACTGAGGGCTTCATATGTTACCTCAATGAATGAGTTGTTCCATTTCACAAATGAAGAAATTGAGTCTAGAGAGATTGGAATATTGCTCACAGATCACACCGTTAGTAAGTGGAAGTGTCAAACTTTTTCCTCGGTCGTTCTAACTCCTAAAACCATGTTTTCAACCATTATGGAATTTGAATCCTAGCTTCACCACTTGGTAACTGTGTGACTGTAAGCAAGATAATTTCTCTGAGCCTCAGTTTTCTCATTTCCAAAATGTAGGGGAAAATGTTTTATTATGATAGTTTTACCTTTGAAGGAAAGAATTGAAGAGAATGTATTAGGCGATAGTGGTGATTATAACAGTACTGTCAACTTGTATTTGTAGGGTGATTTACACTTTTCAAAGGAATTAGTCTTATACATCTCATTTGGTCCTAACAGCTGTCCTGTGAGGTTGCTCTCGGTGATGAGAACTCACCAGCAAGTCTGTGTGTAACCCTGGTTAATTTCTGTTAATTGCTTTCATAAGACATAGAAACTGAAGAGGGTAAAGAAGCAGTAGTGTTCCTCAAAGTGGGGTCTGAAGCCATCCTGCATCAGAATCACCTGGGGCTTCTGGCTGAAACAAAAGGTTCCTGGGCTTCATCCCAGACCTACCAAAATAGAATCTCCAGCAGAATAGCTTTGGGTTTGTATTTTAATAAACCTCCTAGATATTCTTGCACACTGAAATTTAAGACCTTCTACCATGCAGTCATAAAGACCCTTACCATCCGTAGGTGAAACCCATCTTATATGGTGATAGCAGCTTAAAAATACTACACAGAAGGTACCAGGTGTCACCATTTTCTTCTGCCTAGGAGCTGAGTCACCTGTTAAGTGTAGTTCTGCTCTGAATAGATGTTATTCTGCCTTTTTTTCCCTGAAAAAGCTATACAAAAAATTTTTTAATTCTGTCTAATGTTTTTCCTTTTGGACTGTTCCTCTAGGCACTCACTGATGTGGACGAGACCTACCGAAAACCTGTCCTAGGCAAAGCATATGAACGGGATTCTTCACTGACTCTCACTAGGGTAGGCAGTTTCCCCCTGACCTCCTGAGTAGCCATCATGCTTTCCAGCTTAGGAATTGAGATCCCTGAGTCCAGTGACTAGGATTTCCTAGAGAGAAATCTCTGTTGCTATAAACCAGCTGTGCCTATACCAAGGTCTTCCTTAGTTTCTCTTTTCATGCTTCCAGTGAATCTCAAGTGAGTCTGTGCTTGTAACCTGCATATTGTTTGAGGAGCAAGTTGTCTCTTACAACACTTGAAAGTCTTTGAGCTTTATACCACAGAAATAAGCCTTTTCTCTTGACATACGTATTATCTGCACTATAGTTAGAAATAGGAAGTTTATGGCCAGGCGTGGTGGCTCATACCTGTAATCCCAGCACTTTGGGAGGCTGAGGCGGGTGAATCATGAGGTCAGGAGATCAAGACCATCCTGGCTAACACAGTGAAACCCCGTCTCTACTAAAAATACAAAAATTAGTCGGGCAGGGTGGCAGGCGCCTGTAATCCCAGCTACTTGGGAGGCTGAGGCAGGAGAATCGCTTGAACCTGGGAGGCGGAGGTTGCACTGAGCTGAGATCATGCCACTGCACTTCAGCCTGGGTGACAGAGTGAGACTCTGTCTCCAAAAAAAAGAAAGGAGATTTATTACTAACTTTTAAAAAATTGCAAAGCAAGGAATCCACAGAACATAATTAAAGAATTTGGTCTTTTTCTGTATGTTGAAAGAGGGTGATGAAGGCTAAAGAGAAGGCTAATATTTATCATTGTTTTCTTTATAGCTATTTGATCGACTGAAACTTCAAGATTCCTCCAAGAAGGAAGCAGATTCTAAGTCTGCAGTTGAAGATTCCACTCTGTCTAGATACTCACAGACATCCACTTGGAAGTTGGCTTCAGTGTGGGGAAGAGGAGACACTGACCGGGGCTCACACAAGCGTTCCCGCTCTGTCCCTTCTTCCCTGCAGGCCTCTGCAAGGGAGGAGTCCAGGTCAGAGCTGTCAGGGAGGACTACACGGACCGAAGGCTCCAGTGTGGGAGGTACCTTTTCCAGGGCTACCACCCTTTCCAGAGGCCAGTCCCGTAAGAAAAAGCGAAAGCCCAAAGTGGATTACCAGCAGGTATTCACTCGACACATAAATCAGATTTTCATTCGAGGCGAGAATGTCCTGCTGGTTCATCTTGCACAGTGACCAGCTCAGCCTGGGCTTTGGTTTTTAGAAATAAAATGCATGAATTGCTGCTATGCTGTATCCTAGTATCCCAGTGAAACTCTGAGTTGGAATGATTCCCTCTGGTCCTGCATAAGCAGAGGACAGAGCAGGCTCAGCCCCCTGGAAGATGAGCTCAAGGGGAGGACAGGCCTTGGGAGGGCGGGCATTTGCATTAATATCAAGGCAAAAAGCATACATAGATACATGCATCTGATTTGGTATCGTGATTTACTTCAGACCCTGAAACCAAATATCTGATCTTCCATTAGACTTAGGGGTCACAATATGAGTGGAACTTACTTTTTAGAGACTATAGGGGAAAGAAATCTCGAAAAGAAGTATTGCATGTCTGAAAGCTAGTGCCCTGAGTACTCATGAATTCGATTCCAAGAGTAGCAGTGTAAGTTGCCTTGGAGCCCTGCATTCACATCTTGTAACTAACTTTTGAATTTTGCCTGACATGATTCTCTCTTGATGAAGAAATGAAATGTATTGTCTTTGAATATCTACAAGATCTAGGAAAGTTACCAACTTATGTAGGGTGGAATTTGGATAGGTGGTGGTGCTCACAGCAGCCAGCAACGAGTGTTCTGTTTCGATCCTTCTTCTTCTTATGGAAAGGAATACAGGACCTCTTCAGTCTTCCCCTTACCAGAGGTAGCCTCTGCAAATGGCATACCAGATGGGACTCTAAGATGCTTGTGTGGTGGCTTCTTGTCCTTCTCTTTGACTTCTGTGGCATGGTGCTAGTGCATGTACCCTGTGGTATTGCCCCTCTGTCCGTAGTGTGAACTGTCCTGTGAACTTTATGTCAGGAGACTGTGACCTTCATGTCCAGCTTCAAAGAGTTCTTCATGAACTCAGTAATACACATCACATGGCTGAGAGTCCGCTTTCCAGGCAGGGCCAGCATGTGTAGAATATCTTTCAGAATGTTCACCATGAAACAGGGGTGGTAGATGTATTCCCTTGTGTCGGGCCAAAGAAGTTCTTACAAAGTACAGTGGGTGGTGTCTAAAGGGACACTTTACTCACAGCCTGGCTTGAGTAACAGGAACACCATAGCACCCGCAAATACTTCTACTTGAATCATATTCTGTGCTTTTTCAATCACTAGTGCAGAATAGGCTGCATCTTGACACAGACTGTTAGGCAATATTGATTTTTTTGTTTTGTTTTTATTTGGTTTTATCTGAGATAACTCATGTTCAAGGTGGGAATAAGAAATAGCCAACTAATTAAAATGTATGAAAAGAAAACTTTCCCCTGCTGTATTTGTTGTGTAACATAAATAAGCCTTCTGAGAAGCAGGGTGAATAAAGTTTAGGGAGCTGGGACACCTGGTCCTTCTGCTAGCTGGACCACTGGCTCATCATGCAATGAAAGGTGAGCAGATTTAACCCCTCTGTGCCTCAGCTTTTTCCCCACAGACACCTACCTCACAGGGGCATTGAGACAAAAATTAAAGAAAGGCATTTTACAGTCTCTAAACATGTTTAAGTGCCATAAGTAATTTTTCCTGACTCTGTTTCATAGCTTTGTAAGAATTCTGTGTCTTATAAGCAAGGCAGGTGCTACATAAAAAAGTAATCTTAGCTGGGCGCAGTGGCTCACACCTGTAATCCCAGCACTGTGGGAGGCCGAGGTGGGTGGATCACGAGGTCAGGAATTCGAGGGCATCCTGGCTAACACGGTGAAACCTCGTCTCTACTAAAAATACAAAAATTAGCTGGGCGTGGTGGCGGGCGCCTGTAGTCCCAGCTACTCAGGAGGCTGAGGCAGGAGAATGGCGTGAACCCGGGAGGCAGAGGTTGCAGTGAGCCGAGATGGCGCCACTGCACTCCAGCCTGGGCGACAGAGCGAGACTCCGTCTCAAAAAACAAAATAATCTTAGGGGTCATAGTTATGATCCTGTTGTAACTATCTTCAGAAGGCAACGATATCTTCTGGAACTGTTCCATATTCTGTTCCTTCCGCCTAAGGGACAGTGGAAGTTCTCAGGAAGAGTATCTTCAGGAAGAGGAGAGTAACTTTTTTTTTGCTGCTCCCGCTGTAATCCCAGACCTCACCCTTTTCTGATCGTTATCAGAAAGAATCCCCTATACTTTTCAAGGGGTTTATATGTAGCACCAAATGGAGAATGAGCATCTAAAAATGACACATCCCAAAAGGGCAATCTGTAGAAGTTTGTTGTTTGTTTACTTGTTTTTATTTTTAAATGCATTGTAAAGTATACTCTAGAGCCAGATCAGATGCACTAAAGTTTATGGAGGTTCCAGGTTACAAACTCAAGTGAACAGTAATCTTTGGAAGCTGCCAGTCTAAATTCTAAATAGTGTATCTGAAATCTCAGTTCCCAAAATAGTTGTCTTGTTTAATCATCAGGCAACACTGCATATACCTGTATGGCTATCCTCACCTGCCTGCCCTCTCCCGCAGCTAGAATGATGTACTCTACTTTCCCAATAAGGTAGAAATTTGGAATCAAAAGGAATATAATCAGTTTTCATTCATTCCACTGCCTAGTTAAATCTAACCTGATTTAAACATATGCCATTTTTATGTTTACATATAATTTTCATATAGCCATATAAGGGTTGATTTACCATTTTTTGCCCAACATGACAATTATGGCTATGAAAAATTATGTTTGAACTGTGTATGATCTATTTTATGTGCTATATGTTCCCATTTGTTTGTTTGGTCTGGATAGTGGGTCTGGAATGAATTCTATCTAGTAAATGTGCTGTTTTGTATAAAGCATGATTATTACTTTTTAACAAAAGTTCATTTTTACAGATTACTCCCTTTTCTTTCTCTCTCTTTCTTTCTTTCTTTCTCCTTCTCTCTTTCTCTCTTTCTTTCTTTCCTTTTTTTTTTTTTTTTTTTTTTTTTTGGTGACAGAGTTTCGCTCTTGTTGCCCAGGCTGAAGTGCAGTGGCATGATCTCAGCTCACTGCAACCTCTGCCTCCCAGGTTCAAGCGATTCTCCTGCCTCAGCCTCCTGAGTAACTGGGTCAGCCACCATGGCTGACTGATTTTTTTTATTTTTAGTAGAGAAGGGGTTTCACCATGTTAGCCAGGCTGGTCTCGAACTCCTGACATCAGGTGATCCACCCACCTCGGCCTCCCAAAGTGCTGGGATTACAGGCGTGAGCTACCCCGCCCAGCCCCCTTTTCTTTATTATTGAAGATATTGTTGAAAAGAAAGAAAAAATAGGTCCCAATAGTATATGTGCTACTCAAAAAATGTGATCATTTAGGACATTATCACAAGTTGCTATGGAAATAACTGAAGGCTTCCTCAGGAGAAGGAAAGAAAATGAGGAAAGTAATGGAGTCCACGAACTCCCACCAGCTCACCTGAGGGGAGCTCAGTGCAGCTGAAATACTGAATACTGAAATACTAGAAACCAACAAAACTGGTTTCTAGTATTCTCCAGGGATTTGGGCTTGGGAAACTTGGTAAGAATAGTATTTATTTTTGAACATTCAACTTTGGCTCTTCAAAGTAATCTTTAAACGTGGGAATATGTTTTCAAGACAATTCACAGGACATACTTAGGTAGTTGGTGAGGTCTTCTCAAAAGTATCTACCTTTGTTAGATAATAACAAGTGACTAAGAAAGGGGAGATAGGGTTTTATGCTCAAAACAATTTCATGTGCCATTCTTTGTATACAGAGGTGAGTCTTTTACTCTCCCATTAGTAGAACTTGCACTTTGGGCTGTCTGCTCTAGTATTTGGGAAGTGTTTATACTTCCTTCCAGAGACCATCTTATGATCAGAGGCAGGATGTCTGTGAGATGATTAGCCAGAGTTAGCAGTGTCCAGGGAGAGTGGCTTTAGACCAGTCAGTACCTTGCTGTTTGTGCATTGTGCATGGTGCATGTCAAGTCAGGAAGCCAAGAAACCGTTGGCATTAAAATCTAGATGCGTAGAGATCCTTGCTATGAGTTGTGGATAGGAGTGGCTCCGTCTATCCTCGTGGTGAGAAAGTCCAGGAGCTCCTTTAGAGATTGTCAAGTCATGAGCGATGAGCTGCCGTTAATCCTCAGACGCCTTACAAAAATTGAGAGGTACCACTTCTACCCTTTGAGAAAAAAGAAATAGAAACTTACTTGCTTCAGAATGGATATTTATATTTCTGCTTGCACCATTTCCATAGCAGCTGACAAAGGCAAAATCATGAAATAGAATCAGTTCTATAAATTGCTTCTTTAAATTTTCTCTAAATTTTGCCTCTAGGAAAAAATTAAAACGATTCAATGACAGCTAGCTGTCACTGGTGCTACCCCAAAGCTTTCCAATCTTTTATGTATTTTTTATGAATGAAACTTGCTGTAGGAAAGTCAAGGTTCATGTAAGAGTATTGTGGTGTAAATATAATGGTTTCACAGCTGTTTGAATTTTTCTTTTCCTGTGCCAGATATAGAATGCAGTCAACCCTTTTTCAGTAACTTATGTTCACCAGTCTGTGCTTTTCTTCTCCCAGAAGGCTTTTCTTAGTGGTTGTAAGTGCAGGAATCCTGGGCCTGTGTTGCAAAGGTGGGTGGTCTGTCAGCGCTTTCTGGCAAATTGAGTTGATGGATTTAAGATAAGCCTTTGGGGTTTTGTCAGTTTTCTGGGCTCTGAGGAAGGGTTGGGCCTCCTTCATTCTCAGTATTTTGAGTATTTTTCAAATGTTTGTACGTTATCTTGCACTGCTCTAATAAAAATGAAAGCTCTCTGTCAATAAATGGTTTTGGATGGTTGGAAGATCTGGGGGAAGAAAAATAAGTACACCTGAGACCTTCAGTTAGTCTTTTATTTATTTAGAATAAAAAATAGTTTGATAACCTACCAGAGTTAGTGCTTCTTTAAAAACACTCCCGGGAAAGATGGGGACTGTCCCTTAGGAAAGCCATAAAAGTGATTCCCAATACTTTGCAATTGCTTTTGATATTTAGTCCTTTGGAACAAATGTGTGATGTTATGTCTGATGTTGTGTTTTTAGAGCTGTGAAAAGTCTGAGAAATTTCAAGGGGTATTATTTAAATGATGATTATCTGGCTGAATTATGTGTGAGCTAGAATCTAGGGTAGCTGTCCACTTCTTTTTCTGTTGTCCTGACAGTAAAGCAAATAGTAAGCCATGTCTTGAAAGTGATTTGCTTGTTTCATACTGACATCTAAAGACATCAGCCTTCTCTTTGGCAACCCTGGGGATACTCCTCTGCACCATAACTTATTAATGTTTTTTTAGACAAGGCTAAACCGAATGACTCTACCTATCTGTACTTTCACTGCTCATATACCAGCTGCTACAAGAAAAACATGATTTGTAAGTTTGTCTTTACTCCTAATTGCTAAAGTAACTGAAACCCTTCCTGTCTAGGGAGAATTGCTGCTAGTAACGTCAGTTTGCAATGTTCAGCTTTAGATATGTGTCGGATGGGAGTCTGAAAACTGTAATAAACTGTATTCATATCCTGGCTGCTTTGTCCGCTGCTTTTGGGGGGTGGCAGAGAGGAGGCAGGGGAGTCTGTTACCAAGTGAAGACACCTGTCTAGAAAGTTAAAACATCTCAAGCCTTCTGCATTTGCATTATTGTAACCTTGTACCTTTTCTTTACCAAAGCCCACACATCTAAATCACCACTCTTGCCGGGCACGGTGGATCACGCCTATAATCCCAGCACTTTGGGAGGCCGAGGCAGGTGGATCACCTGAGGTTGGGAGTTCGAGAACAGCCTGGCCAACATGGTGAAACCCTGTCTCTACTAAAAATACAAAAAGTAGCCAGGTGTGGTGGCGAAGTAATCCTGGCTGCTCGGAAGGCCGAAGCAGGAGAATCGCCTGAACCCGGGAGGTGGAAGTTGCAGTGAGCTGAAATCACGCCACTGCACCCCGGGCTGGGCCACAGAGCAACACTGTCGAAAAGAAAAGAAAGAAACAAAAACAAAATTAGCCGGGCGTGATGGCGCGCACCTGTAGTCCCAGCTACTCAGGAGGCTGAGGCAGGAGAATCACTTGAACCCGGAAGGCAAAGGTTGCAGTGAGCTGAGATCGCACCACTGCACTCCAGCCTGGACAATACAGCAAGGCTCCATCTCAAAAAATAAAAATAAATAAAATAAAAATAAATCACCACTCTTGAGGTAGCTTTTTTCTTTCAAGTACTTGAAGTTCATGCTTAGGATAGGAACTTGGCCCACATTCTGAATTCTCTCTTCTAAGCTGCAAGCAGTGGTCATTGCCCTGTGAATTTATTCTACCTAATAGCTCACTGGCACTGGTTCATTCTGTTGGTGATCTGCGGAAATCACCATTCATCCTGCTCCCCTCTGAGTGTTTCACCACATTTGGCAAATCGATCTTCACATTCTTCCAGAAATGTTTGAATTTGCCACCAGCTTTCCACTGTGCATGTACAGGAAGGTGTGCTGCCCCAGATTTGCCACATTGATGACCTGATCTCTTCTGTGTGCCTCCAGAACTGAATCGCCTGGTAAGGAAGACAATAAAAGTCACACTTATTCTTAGAGGGTGAAACCTCAAGTTAACTGTCAAGACCCAGCTTCTCACTTTAAAGGATCCAGTAACTTGAGCCCAGCTGACACACATGAAATTTCTAACCGCTGCAGTGGAGAGGGAGGCAGGACCCATGTGCTCTATGTCTAGTCCTTGCTTGTTTTAAATCTCAGATACTTCTGATTAAATGAGAATGTCCTCATTAATCAAAATAATGACAGAAGAGTCAGCTAGCTTGACATTGTAAATGTACAGTGACAGTTAAATGTTGGCAGAGAGTGGAGGCCAGTGGAAAGAGACACATCGATCACTCCCTGTGCTTCCAAGATAGGAGTGGCAAGCAGAAAAAAATGCCAACCGTTCTTCTCCTTGGTTGTAGATGAAGAGTTTTCAGTCTGCTCAGTTACCACTAGGTGGCAGTGGGTTAAAGAAAACTGCTTACCTAGAGGTCCCAGAAGGACCTAAGTCTCTAGGTCTCCAGTCACTGCTACAATTTATCCTTAAATGCTCACCAGTCAGGACTGAGTTAATTAAGGAAAAACAAGCTATAATCAACCCAAGTGGCAATATAAACGTTTCTTTTCAATATTGAATTTACCTGATTCGAAGCTCGGGAAGCCTGCCTGATGGCGTTCAGGTAGTTAATGTGCTTGGGGAAGAGTGGCAAAGAGGGATTTCTCAGTGTCTGCTGTTTTAAGTGGTCTCTCACTACTCTTCCATCCTGAGACTCCTCATCTCAGAAACTGTCAACTCCAGCCAGCCTTCCCACCTGCTGGCAGGGGATTGCCCTGGGAAGCCTCTCTTAAAGCCCTTGTTTCTTAGCAACTGTCTCCCTTTGAAACAATTCAGTTCCACCCAATATTGCCTGAAAGCCCATTTGTGAGAAAGGTTGCAGCTCTCTCACGATTCTATGGCCAGAATTGAGCCTCCACTCCAAGATCGTAAGCAAATATGCTCTTGAGCCAGAGGGAATTTTATAATAAACAGAGGAAAACCTGTTTTAGGTTGAGATACTGGGGGGCAGAAGTGGGGGGTGGGCAGTGCTAGCCAGACTTCCGGCACATCACACCAAGACCTTCAAAAAGGCTTTCCCTCCCTACCTCAAGCATAATTTATCAGCAGCCTATTCCTGTGGTGTAGAGGAATACAGTATGTGAGATAATAAATAGATACTGGTCTTCAAATGTTTAACTAAAAATAAGGTTATAATAAAGAGCCACTTTGATCTTTGGCAACTTGCACCACATTTCACTTAGTCATGCTGTGTGAAGGGGCAGAAAACAGATCATGCGATAAGAGATACCGTCCGTTTATAACATTTCAGCCCTGCATTAAACGTATTACATGCATTAGCTTGTTCGGATACCACCATGAGAGGAAGACTCTATCCCCTTGATATATGTGAGGAAACCAAAGCTCAGAGAGGTTATGTAACTTGCTAAAATCTCTCTGCTAATAAATAGTGAATTCAGCAGTCTATCTAGGTCTCACTGACTCTTAAGTTTATTGCCAGCCAATTGCACATTTAAAATATTAGATTTCTCAGATATTAGCCAGAAAATTTTGAGAGTAAGCTGAGCCATCTCCCTAAACTAATCAGAAATCAGAGAGCTGAATTAAAATGCAGCGCGGCTGGGCACAGTGGCTCATGCCTGTAATCCCAGCGCTTTGAGAGGCCAAGGCGAGCAGATCACAAAGTCAAGAGTTCAAGACCAGCCTGGCCAACATGGTGAAACCCTGTCTCTACTAAAAAATACCCGCCCCCCCCCCCAAAAAAAAAAAATAGCCTGGCGTGGTGGTGCATGCCTGTAATCCCAGCTACTCGGGAGGCTGAGGCAGGAGAGTTGCTTGAATGTGGGAGGCGGAAGTTGCAGTGAGCCGAGATCGTCCCACTGCACTCCAGCCTGGGTGACAGAGCAAGACTGTCTCGGAAAATAAAATGCAGTGTGGTGGTTTACTACAAGTGTCTAGTCTCTTCTAATTCACGCTGCTCTTTGGCTGGGAGTGGGCACATGCACCCAGGGCTTCCTGGCTTCTTGATAGAACCAGGGAGGTGAGCACCGCCAGGGGCAGCAGGCCAGCTGTGGCTCTCGGAAGAGTGGCTGCCAAGCGAGTGCTAGGAGGCCTTTGCACACTTGTTAGTTTGGTCCTGGAAGGGGTATTGATCCCATAGTCTTGTTGAAAAGAAGATGAAGTGACTGGTGGTCTCCCCAGCTCTTCAGTATGCATTGAGAAATGCACTCACCATCCCTTTCCAATCTTCCCCAACACTTGGGAAGGGATGCTTTGTCCCAGCCTTGACTACAAAATAGTCTAATTAAAGAAACTCTTCTCAAGGCTAAACTATGGAAGTGCCTAAAGCTACAGAAAAAAAAAAATTACTACTTGAACGACTGTATCTTTCTCCTAAGAGCTAAAGGAGGCATTTGGCAAGCCGTCTGTCCAGCTTGTAAAATTGCCCTTCAACTTGTATTAATTTCCAAAGGATGGGAATCCTGGGAGGATCCCGAGCTCTTTCACTTACTACCTCAGGAAACTCCTGATCCCTAATATAGGGATAGTACCACCTTCTTCATAGGTTTGTTGGTATAAAGTACTCAGCTCATACAGCAATCACCTAATATCATTTATGCTTGATGAACACGCTGTGCCATGCTCACGGCTTTCTTAACTTCCCTGTGCTTCCATTCTGCGTCCTGAGACCAGACCTGGCAAACAGATAGACAGAGCTGGACGTTTTCCTCCTTTTTTCCCAGCAGGCAGGTGTTTGAAAGATTGTTTCTAGGCTTCCTGAGTTCTCCATGTTTCCTCAATTGGCTCTCCCTGGGTTAAAACTTCAGAATGTTACCAACTTCTCCACTGCTGGGAGAGCTGTGTGTTCCCCCAGGAACGACGTTAGGCTCCACAGGACATTCATTAGTTGGGGTTATGAGGGGGTCACAGGGCACTAGAATGGTAATTTCCTACATGGGACCCCAGTGACCCAGAGTGAGCTAGCTCAGCTGGTCTGAGCATGTGGCTAATGAGGACAAGGTCATGGTTTCTCTCCTGTGTGGGCCAATTAGTGTCACGTGGAAGGCACGCTCCCGGGGCATCAGGCAGCAGCGTTACACATGTGGCACTGGTCACTAGGTTGGCTTAGTGTAGCTATCATCACTATCACAAACCCAACACAAAGCCTACATCTTCTTATTACATAGCCCATTGTTCCAAAACTTGGGTCATTGACAGAGCACCTTCATGATTTTTGCCTTATCCTAAGCAGACCAGTGCATTTTTATATATTCAAGATTGTTCAATAAATTCTATAAATTGACTCACTCTTAAAAAGTTACCAGTTTTAAAAGTGACTCACTTTTCAAAGTAACCAGTGCCACACGTGTAAGGCTGCTGCCTCACTTACAAGGAAGCTGTACATCACTACCGCCAATGGAAAATCGGGAAACTTGCCCTAAATGAAAGTCCACATTAGAATAAATATAATAACTATTGAAATTAAAATGTCTTTGTGCCATCTGCAAACAGTTTCTGGGCCACTGTGATCAATGCAGTGCGTGTTAATAAATGTTGCATGTATATAATCTGCATATGTTACATAATATTCACACTGGCAATAAAATGGTACCATCCACAAAAACAATATTATAAAACACCTGCTTTAGTGGGAAGAGCTGGGATCAGTGACTGGGGAGTTTCACACTTGAAGTGATGAAATTATTATTCTTAAAGCAATTTCAATACCAAGAACCTTTCTACTAGCCATAAATGTGTAGCTATAAAAACTAAACTCTGAACAAAATCCAGGGTTTAATTTACCTCTCGCTTTTGCTCAACATCCATGGCTTTTGTTCACACCCTCCACTGGCACTCATTAACATGGTGCTTCTTACATGTCCTATCACTATCATATGTTTTATGATAAAGCACAAACATGCAAAGCAGATGTTGACTGCACAACATCTTTGTTCTTCTTCAGTCATAAGCCAGTTGACGCTCATCTCCCCTGGTCAGCCAGTTCCTTATGGAGATCAAGATATAACCAAGAGTGGTGTTGGTAATAAAAATGTATTCCCTAATTAACTGGGCATGTTACATCCAATCCCGTTATGAAAATGTGCCCTGGAAGATGAATAAACGGGAAAACACAGACACGAGGTTGAGAGACAGCCTAGCCACTTCCATTATTTCAGATTTCTAATACATTAAAAAATGAAGACACGTCAGAGCAGAGTTGTAAAAGTTCTGGTGTATTTTTAAAATCCAGCTGGAACAATGGACAGCGTTCAGTCCTCTCTGCGTGTGTGTGACTGGTGTGCAGCCTCATTTGGAGCTGAGCCACAGTCTGCATGTGAGATCCCAAGGGTCCTCCCCTCCCCACCGCAGGCCCAGAGATGAACCCTGCCAAGGAGCTTTGCCTCCCATAAAGATCTGGGCTCGAATATTCCATAAGACAGAACATTTGGCAAGAAACACAAAGTGGTCTGGGAAGTAGAAAGGCCAGAAGGTGAATAGCTCCACTTTCCTTCTTGCGTCTCCCCTATCTTATGATTCCCACCGCAGCCACTCCTCTTATTATCCCACTTTTAGAGCTTTCTCATCATCCTTGAAAAGCCACTAATTGGTAGCAAGAGGGCCAGCCTATTTTATAAGTGCCAGAAGGACTTACGTAGACTAGAAAATCAGAATGTTAAGAGGTGAGAAAGTAGTCATAGCTTTTCTTCCTTTGTTCATGCACCCGATGACTACTTTAACCACAAGAGCTTCCGTAAAGGATTGCACGCATGAATGCACATGTGCACACATACATACGCATGCACACACACACACGCACATAGATACGTGCACACGTACACACAAGCACACACACGCAATACATATGCATATGCACAAGCACATACATACGCACACTCACACATACACATGTCCACACACGAGCACACATACACACAAAAACACATATACACACACACACACACAGGCACACACAGTGAAAACCAGGCAAAGGACCCCATGATGTTAACATCTACAAAGTTCTCTTGCACGATACTTGCTGGAACAGTAAGATTGTGTAATCAGGGAGCGTTGTGTATAAATGTATGTAAAATAGTAGAAAAATAGTGTTGATTGAAAAATAATCTATGAGGGTTCTGTTGGTAGGGCTTTGTGCTAAGACTGATGCATACTTCTGATCTTTGCCTCTGAAGGCAGAAAGTGATGAGCTAATTTGGTATTCTGGAGGAAGAATCTGGGGTCCAGTGCTACAGCCTCTTATCTACTGTTGTCAGGTCCAGTTATGCCTCAGCCAAGTCCTCTTGCCCCCGTCTCCTTGCCTGTCCCCAGAGCCAATCTGAGCACATCTGTTGCTCCATGCAAAGTATTTTGGCAGAAGCTGCCCTCCCCTGTGCTGGGAGTCATTTGTCTTCACTGGCTTGGAACTGTTTTTGCTTGTATTTAAATAATGTAGGTTGAAAATATACATATATATATATATATATATGTATGTCTGTATATAATAGAGACCAAAGTGAAGTTATGACACCAACCTACGAATAATATAAGAGATTCCAGCTCAAACAAATATTTAAAAGAAACTGTTTTAACCCCCCACATGCCAGATGAAGAACCGGGAAGGATTCTAAACATTTCCTTCCAGCATTACCTTTCATTTCAGTCCTCAGCTAGAATCATCAGGGATCTTGTCTCATATCCAGCCTCTCGGGCGGAGTAGGTATTCAAAATCCAATACTTAGTCTTCATTTTGAAACACACTGTAGCAAGGACTCAGTAGACCTATCTCAGGTCACAGAGATCTTAAGTAACATACTTGGGGACGCATCCTACACGGGATGGTCCAAATGGCAAGTCGGTGCACCTTGGGGTATGATATTGATGTCTCGCCTCTTGGGGCAGCTAGAACCTCTGGGTCAGTTATTTCCAGCCACAACAATCAACAGCTACATCAGGGTCTCTTGAAGGTGGCCAAATGGAGGAAGGTACAAAGGTGTGGCCCACGGTCCTGTGAACATGGAACCTGCAGAGCCTGATGACATCCACATTGTTATGCTCCATGTCAATGAGTTGAATGCAGCGGCTAAGAAGTTGCTTCACCTGTGGTAGCACAGGCCACTGCCCATCATGAGCAAGGGCGCAGGGTAGCTACTAAAGGAGTTCGTATTCCAGTTGCCCAAGATGCCAGGCATCAGCTACATAAACTGCAGAGCCCAGTGAAAAAGGAAAATGCAGGGCCCCTTGTTCAAAAATTATTAAGAATTTCAAGATGGCGGCATCAGAACATTAAACTAAGCATAGGGTCTTTCCAAGCACAGGGTCCTGTGCAGCTGTCCAGGTTGCAAGTCAGTGAAGCTGGCCCTCCAAGAAGCACAGCGTTAGGCCAACGTGGAACCAGCTGGAAGTTCAACTGTGCCAGGGATGGGGACACTTCTTGGCAGGCACAGCATTGAACCTGTCACCACATATATCAGATTCTTTCAGCTGTTTGTGACTGGCGTGCCCTTTCTGTGGTGTCCAAACTGGCTGTGCTTAGTAACTATGTGTGAGTGGTCCACACATTAAAGCATTGTCATGATTTTGAAATACTTTCAGAAAGTTCCATTCGATTTGAAAGTCGTTCACATGATTGCAGGAATTTCAACACTGCAGTTGTCAATGAAAGAAAAGGAAGAACTATTTGTTTCTTAAAATATGACTCAGATGTTGTAAAATTTGGGATGATTTCAAAAAATGTTTTACTTTTTTTACATGACTTACTTGTGTGAACAAAGTTTATCTTAGTGGTGACTACCAAGAGCTTGAAGAGACCATTGTTAAAAAGTCTTGATGGGATTAAAAGAAGTCTGTTTAGGAATTGCTGTTTTAAACATAAAATCAGATATTAAAAAGCTATGTGCTGGTGCGGTGGCTCACGCCTGTAATCCCAGCACTTTGGGAGGCTGAGGCAGGTGGATCACTTGAGGACAAGAGTTCGAGACCAGCCTGGCCAACATGGTGAAACCCTGTCTCTACTAAAAACACAAAAATTAGCCAGGCATGGTGGTGAGTGTGCCCATAGTCCCAGCTACTCTGGAGGCTGAGGCAGGAGAATCACTTGAACCTGGGAGGCGGAGGTTGCAGTGAGTTGAGATCATGCCACTCACTCCAGCCTTGGTGACAGAGCAAGACTCCGTCTTAAAAAGAGAAAGAAAAAAAAAAAAAAAAAAAGCTATGTTCATAAAAGCAAATGCAAGCCGGGTGTGGTAGCTCACGCCTGTAATCCCAAAACTTTGGGAGGCCGAGGTGGGCGGATCACAAGGTCAGGAGATTGAGCCTATCCTGGCTAACACGGTAAAACCCCGTCTCTACTAAAAATACAAAAACTTAGCTGGGCGTGGTGGCGCGCGCCTATATTCCCAGCTACTCGGGAGGCTGAGGCAGGAGAATCGCTTGAACCTGGGAGGCAGAGGTTGCAATGAGCCGAGATCACACCACTGCACTCCAACCTGATGACAGAGCAAGACTCCGTCTCAAAAATAATAATATATTAAATTAAAGTAAATGCAAATTTCTTGTTAAAAATTGAAGAGGTTATTTTGGGAGGATTTTGTAAAACTTTAGTGTTTAATGTGTTCTTTACATTTTGAGCTTTATTTTCTTATATAGTGGAGGCTTTTGCCAAGTCCCATATAGATACCCCAAGTCCTCTTCAATGTATTCCAGTGTGTGGCTTAAAGTGTTATTATTTTCCATGTGAAGCAAAAAATGTTGACAGCAGTACTCTAGCCAGCAGCTGTCTCAGGAAATCTGAAGACTATGGAGAAACTCATCTGCTTTTGCCCACTGGTGGTAGGAGAGGCTACTGGGGTTTGATTTGGGAAATCAAGCCACGACAAAAACAGAATTCAATCGTGGTGACAATGAGTAGTACTTTATAGAGCTGTTGAAATGATTCCATGAGACACTGAATTGAAAAGCGCTCAGAATGATGCTTGGCATGTAGGAAATACTCAGTGAATGAGAGTTGCTATTACCTGGTACCCTGATAGCTAAAGCGGCAAATTCTGTGGATTCTGTGTCCACGATGCCTTCGCTCTGCTCTTGACTTGACTTTCCATTCCTTCTGTCCCACCCCACCATAATTTATTATTTTACTACTGCTCACCTGGACAATTATATAAGCCTCTTATTTGTCTTTTAGCTTCTAGAGTCTTTTTTTTTTTAAGTGACTTGAAGAAGAAGTTAGAGTCTTCATTTTTGACCTATCTGGTTCAGTTGAGATGCTTTAGGCTTCAAGAAACAGAGTACCCAACTAAAACTTACTATTTCATACATTAAGACATCCAAAGTTGTCAGAGTTGGTTCAGCAACCAAACAATATCAAGGCTCAGGTTTAGGGAATGTGTGTGTGTGGCGGGAGGCGGGGAGGGCGGGGGTTGTTTTCTTGTTCTTTTTTTAGACAGAGTCTTGCTCTGTCACCCAGGCTGGAATGCAGTGGTGCAATCACGGCTCACTGCAGCCTCTGCCTCTCAGGCACCAGTGATCCTCCTGCCTCAGCCTCCCAAGTAGCTGCTACTGTAAGCATACACCACCATGCCTGGCTAATTTTTGTATTTTTTGTAGAGTCAGGGGTCTTGCCGTGTTGCCAGGCTGGCTTCGAAGTCCTGGACTCAAGCAACCTGCCTGCTTCGGCCTCACAAAGTGCTGGGATTACAGGTGTGAGCCACCGCACCCAGCTGGGTGTGGCATTTTGTTGGTTTGTTTTGTCTTCCCCTTCATGGTCTCAATAAGGCTGCCATAGCTCCAGTCATCACCTTCACTCACGATAACATCCAAAGGTATGGAAGAAAGGAGTGTCCTCCCTGTGTGTCTCTTTTTTACCAGGAAGGGAAATTATTCCACAAAGCCTCTTAGATTTCCCGGAATACATCCACCTTAAAGCAGCCACAGGCAAAGAGGAATGGGATTAAAATAACTGGTAAGAGCATTCATCATTCATCCCTGGGCCTCAGCCTACATTCCCTAGGCATAGCCCTGCCCTAGCCCTGCCCCTGTACCCAAACAAAACTGGGAATCCCGTAGGCAGGAAGGCATGATGGCTGTTGGTAAGAAACTACTCCAGCCAGTCCTTCCTACACCTTCTTGGCAGATTCATCAAGCATTTCCTGCTTGAACAAGAGTCCTCTACTGTGTAAAGTCCCAGTCTCCTCGACTGAAATTAAGTGTTCGGTTCCTAATCTATCAGACAAGGTCATATTTTCCCAGAAAAATCCCCTTGAAGAATCTGACACTTTTTTTCACAACCCCTCATCGCCTTTTTTGTAATTATGCATGAATTCGGGGACTACACGACTAGTGTCTCCGCCCAACCAGTTCCAAAATGCAACTCCACAAGGATTGTGTCTGTTTTTCTCACTGTTCTACCCGATACCTAGCACAGTTACTTGAGCACGAAAGGTTTTCACCGATATTTGTTGTTGGATAAATGAATGTACATACCTGTCGAAGGGAGCAAGAAGCAATTTCAACAGTTAGATATGTAATTTGTCAAAAGCAGATTTCTATTTAGCTATCAAAAGAGGTTGAAAGAATTTGGTACCTCGACATCACCAACATTTTGTTAAAGGACTAATTGCCAAGCCCCGTGTACACGTGGGGCCATTAGTAATTCTGTAGCTATGCAAATTAAAACAGTGATGTAGGATTTATAGCTTTAATAACATTCTGAAGGCTCTTAAATTTTAATCACTTGCAACATCCTTTTTAATATTCAATTACTTTATTAACTAATTAGGTCACTTGCTGAAAAAGCACATAAGGCTAGTGCTATTTTAATATCAGCTGAGCCTCACAAAATACCTTTGAAATGGTGCAAATGGTTTATTTATTTTAAACAGATCATTAAGATGCTATAATTAATAAACCAATTACCAAAAAAAAAAGGCCCAGTAGTGATAGATGCACAAATACAATAGCAATGTCCAATGGATTAGTCATTTTTATATACAAACATCAAGGAGCAAAAATTAAATGAAAATCCCCTGTAAAGAGTGCTTTCCTAAATAATTAATTTTGCAATGACTGATAACCCTATCACAGCAAAGCTAACTTGAGGTTCGTTCATTACCCAAACCTGTAATGTGTACTTTCGTTTTATCTAATGACACTCTGGATGGGAAATCCACAGCAAGCAAAACTTGGTCTTCCTTGATTACTTACAAGAGCCCTAATTTGCAGACAGAGTTGGGCACTTCACTACTTATCAGTGTGTTGGAGTAAGGTGAGCCTCCCACAGGAGACTCAGAAGGAGACACATAACAGGGCAGCAGCATCCCTGCTTATTGATTTCTCAGCACCGAGTTAAGGTCTTCAAAGCAAACAATGCGAACAAAGACAGCCAGGGCCAACACTGCAGGGATTTTCCACCCAATATTCTCAAAGGAGACTGTGGATCGCAGCACTAGCCCTGTATTGCTAATGCACAGAGCTGCTGGGACTATTGCTGGGGTGGGACGGGCAGCTTTCAGGCTCAGAGTAGAATTTTATTTCTGGGATCAGGGTTAAGTAAGACGAACCAAATCCTTGTGTTGAGTTTGGAAAGAACACTGTCAAATTCTGAGGCCAGGTCATTTTTCTGGCTCAGAATAATAACTTTTTTTTTTTTTTTTTTTTTAAGACAGAATCTCACTCTTGTCGCCCAGGCTGGAATGCACTGTCACAATCTCCAACCTCCGCCTCCTGGGTTCAAGCAATTCTCCTGCCTCAGCCTCCTGAGCAGCTGGGATTACAGGCATGTGCCACCACACCTGGCTAATTTTTGTATTTTTAGTAGAGACGGGGTTTCACCATGTTGGCCAGGCTGGTCTTGAACCCCTGACCTCAGGTGATCTGCCTGCCTTGGCCTCCCAAAGTGCTGGAAATACGGGCATGAGCCACCGCACGTGGCCACATAATAAATTTTTTGAAACATAATAGCCAGCCAGGTGTAGAGGCTCATGCCCATAATTCCAGTGCTTTGGGAGGTTGAGGTGGGAGGATCACTTGAGGCCAGGAGTTCAAGACTAACCTGGACAACATAGTGAGACCCCCATCTCTACAAAAAGTTAAAAAAAAAATCATCTGAATTCTGTGGTGCGCACCTGCAGTCTCAGCTATTTGGGAGGCTGAGGTGTGAGGATTGCTTGAGCCCAGGAGTTCAAGGCTGCAGTGAGCTGTCATCACACCAGTGCACTCCAGCCTGGGTGACACAGCAAGATTCCTAACTCAAAAAATATAAAACACTAGCCACCATTTATTGAGTGCTTATTATCTACTTACTAGACACTGTTGTGGATTGCCTGTAGTGTCTCCTTGTATATCCTTGCAAACATCAGAATCTACCAAACAGCTCTTCTTGGGTTCCTTCCAATTCTAAATTTTGTAATTTTTTCTGCTCTTATTTTCCCTGTGTTTTGCATATTCCGCGGTATTTATCCCGTCAACATTGATTTGCTAAGCTCCTTCTAGGACAAGGCAGTGTTCTAACCTGGAGACACTGGGTGAACGGGACAGACAAGTTCCCGCTGTCATGGCATTTACATTCTACTGGGGGAGACGGACCATCCACTTAGAAAGAAAATATAAATAAGAACTTTAGATGATGCAAAGCGCCATGAAAAAAAAAAAAAGAAAGAGGAGGCCGGGTGCAGTGGCTCACACCTGTAATCCCAGCACTTTGGGAGACAGAGGCGGGCGGATCATGAGGTCAGGAGTTCAAGACCAGCCTGGCCAACATGGTGAACCCCATCTCTACTAAAAACACAAAAATTAGCTGGGCGTGGTGGTGGGCGCCTGTAGTCCCAGCTGCTTGGGAGGCTGAGGCAGGAGAATCGCTTGAACCCAGGAGGCGGAGGTTGCGGGGAGCCAAGAGCTCACCATTGCACTCCAGCCTGGGCAACAAGAGTGAAACTCCATCTCAAAAAAAAAAAAGGAAGAAAGAAAAAAAAAACAGGAGAATGTGATAGAGAGTGTCTGGGGTAGCTCTTTGTAAGTCATCAGGGAAGGTCTCTCCAAGGAAAGTGACTTTTGCAGATGAACAGCAGGGTCTCGAACGACCGAAAGCTGTTCTTCCCAGTTTTACCGGTTGTTTTCCGCCTTGTGTCCTTTTAGAGTGGGTGGATGCAGAAGGCAGTGAGGGGAGAGATACGGGGATGCCGGGTGTGGTGAGAGTGGCAGGAAAGAGACTGAAGGGAAATGGTTGATAGCATTATGATGTCACCGTTGTTTTCATTATTATTAGTTGCTTGCAGTCTGCCTATAAAATGAATGGGTGTGTGTTTTGCTGTTAGTGTGTGTTCAGGTAGGTGAAAAACTGCAGAGAGCTATTTCTCATTCTGTTACTTCTTTCCCATCACTGTCATGCTCCGCAAGTGGTAACAGCTATGTTTTATGTATTCCCAATCTGTTTCAGCACCTTTGCGATGTGTTGATGGAACTTAAAATATTCATAAATTTCTACATTGCCCCACGGATGCTAAGTTCTTTGGTAGAGCAGCCTAGCCTAGGTGATAAATCTGACCCATAGGTGCTGCTTGAATATGTAGAAAAATATCGTTTCTCCTGGGTCTCAAAGGGAAAACATCAGAAAAGACCCCCTTCATCTCTTAATTGGGAACTAAACAGCATTCCAGCAACATTTGAATGGGTCCCTTATCTGGTGGGCTTATTGGCACTTTTTTCTTTTTTACCCTTAGGAACCGATATTTGTATGCAATTCTGAGCACAAGCTGAATTATGTCTCAGAGGTAGATTAAGAACATTCTTTTCAAATGAGACAGGAAAAGATTAAATATAAGCAGATCCTTATATGAATAAATGAACTATTTTGGTGAATAAAGTTACTATCACATTCAAATAAATACACTCAGCCCTCCGTATCTGCGGGTTCCGTAACCTCGGATTCAACCAAAAGCTGATGGAAAATATTCAGAAAAAAAACTGCAACAGCAAACATGATATAAATAAAAATACAGTACAACTATTTACATAGCATTTGCATTATATTAGATATTATAAATTATCTAGAGATGACGTAAAGTATATGGGAGTTTCAGAACAGGAATCTCTGAGGAAAAGAAATAAATAAAAAATAAATAACAAGCCGGACGTGGTAGCTCATACCTGTAATCCCAGCACTTTAGGAGACCGAGGGGGGCGGATCGCTTGAGGTCAGCAGTTCGAGACCAGCCTGGCCAACATGGTGAAACCCCATCTCTACTAAAAGTACAAAAATTAGCTGAATATGGTGGTGCGTGCCTGTAATCTCAGCTACTCAGGAGGTGGAGGCAGGAGAATCACTTGAACCTGGGAGATGGAGGTTGCAGTGAGCCTGAGATCGCACCACTGCACTCCAGCCTTGGTGACAGAGCAAGACTCCATCTCAAAAATAAATAAATAAATAATAAAGTGTATGGGAGGAGACACATAGGGTATGTGCAGATCCTGCACCATTTTATATCCGGGACTTGGGCATTTGTGGATTGTGGTATCTACTGGGGACCTGGAACCAATCCCCAACAGATACCGAGGACGACTGTAGTTGTTCTTTCCTTGTTCACCAACCCAAAATGGATGCTAATCAAGGATCTTAGTCAAAGGAGTGTACTAGTGATTCCCTAGCATTAGGACGAGAAGAGCTGTGAGTTTTGCAGTGAACTTGGACAAGAAAAAGCTAGTTCTGTACATCTTTCATGTCCTCAAAAGAGACGAGAAGGCCCTTTCAAAGTCTTCACAAAAGCTTCTATTTCTCATTGTCATAGTTTTCTCTAAGTACCACAAGGTTTAAAATAAACTTTTCGAGGTGGGCGGATCACAAGATCAGGAGATCGAGACCATCCTGGCTAACACGATGAAACCCAGTCTCTACTAAAAATACAAAAAATTATTTTGTATTTTTTTTGTATTGGCCAAGATTGCGCCACTGCACTCCAGCCTGGGCGACAGAGCGAGACTCCGTCTCAAAAAAATAAATAAATAAAAAATAAATAAATAAATAAAATAAAATAAACTTTTTTTTTTTTTGAGACAGAGTCTCACTGTGTCGCCCAGGCTAGAGTGCAGTGGTGCGATGTCCACTCACTGCAAGCTCCACCTCCCGGGTTTAAGCGATTCTCCTGCCTCAGCCTCCCGAGTAGCTAGGACTACAGGCGTGCACCACCACACCCGGCTAATTTTTGTATTTTTGGTAGAGATGGGGTTTCACCATGTTGGCCAGGCTGGTTTCGAACTCCAGAACTCGTGATCCACCCACCTCGGCCTCCCAAAGTGCTGGGATTACAGGCGTGAGCCACCGCACCTGGCCCAAAATAAACTATTCTCATTCTACTTTTGTTTCATTTGATCACTGGGTCACTGGTATTGTAACAGCATTATAATCTACAAATTGTCATTGCAAATCTCTGTGTCTGACACTTTGAATATTATTAAGTAGGTCTTGTCTAAGAAAAATGAACTACTGTAAACCTGTTTTTTTTTTTTTTTTTTTTTGAGACAGGGTCTTGCTCTGTTGCCCAGGCTGGAGTGCAGTGACACCAACATGGCTCACTGCAGCCTCGACCTTCCAGGGCTCAAGCGATCTTCCCAGCTCAGCCTCCCGAGTAGTCGGTACTGCAGGCCTATGCCACCACACCTGGCTTATTTTTTTTGTATTTTTTTATAGACATGGAGTCTCACTTTGTTGCCCAGGCTGGTCTTGACCTTCTGGGCTCGAGCAATCCTCCTGCTTCCATCCTTTTCACTTCCGATCCTCTCGTTTCGGCCTTCCAAAATGCTGGGCGTGAGCCGTAGTGCTTGGCCTTGTAAACCATTTTATTAGAAAAACAAATTCTGAATTATCAAAAACTACTAAGAAAAATTGGAGATCACACTCCATCTATGATCTTTCCTTTTTAAAATTTAGAACTGGATCAAGATGGTTGGGTCTTGAGGATCTCCAAAGGACTGTAATAAAACAGACTTCGAGCCCTCAGATGAGAGGGTGACCCCTGGACACACATCTTCTATGCAAGAGTGGATTCGTCAGGGTCCTGTGCTTTCTCTCTCTTTGCCCTCCTTCTGGTGCAGCTAGGGCGCAAGAAAGCAAGTGCGTGGAGAAGAAAGAGCCACAAACAGCAGTGCACGTGCTGGGGCTCAGCAACTCGTTTCTCACCTCTGGTAGTGACCAGACCTTTTGGATTGAACATCCTATCAGTAAAATCGTTTTTAGTGTACCACCTCCGAGTATAAAATAGATACCTCGCCGGGCGCGGTGGCTCAAGCCTGTAATCCCAGCACTTTGGGAGGCCGAGACGGGCGGATCACGAGGTCAGGAGATCGAGACCAACCTGGCTAACATGGTGAAACCCCGTCTCTACTAAAAAAAAATAAAAAAAAAAACTAGCCGGGCGAGGTGGCGGGCGCCTGTAGTCCCAGCTACTCGGGAGGCTGAGGCAGGAGAATGGCGTAGACCCGGGAGGCAGAGCTTGCAGTGAGCTGAGATCCGGCCACTGCACTCCAGCCTGGGCAACAGAGCGAGACTCCGTCTCAAAAAAAAAAAAAAAAAAAAAAAAAATATATATATATATATATATATATATATGTAAAATAGATACCTCTGCTGGGCACGGTGGCTCATGCCTGTAATCCCAGCACGTTGGGAAGCCAAGGTGGGCAGATCACCTGAGGTCCGGAGTTCGAGACCAGCCTGGTCAACATGCTGAAACTCCATCTCTACAAAAAATACAAAAATTAGCCGGGTGTGGAGGCGCATGCCTATAATCCCAACTACTTGGGAGGCTGAGGCAGGAGAATCACTTGAATTCGGGAGGTGGAGGTTGAAGTAAGCTGAGATTGTGCCACTGCACTCCAGCCTGGGCTGCAGAGTCTCAAAAAATAAATAAATACAAAATAAAATAGATACCTCCAGGCATAAAATAGATACCTGTACCATTGTCAGGCTGTATATTAATCATGAGTCATATATATGTTCCCATATTTCAGATAAAATAGGTGCAAATAAATATTCAATTCTCGTTGTTTCCCAGTGGGTCATCTGGTCATTCATCAAGGGTTCATGTGAAGATCACTGCTCTGAACCACTGAGGCAACCGGACATAAACCTGGGCTCTTGCAGAAGATGTGCCCCATATTGATGGGGAGCAGACCTACTGCCAGCAGCACCAGCAGAGCATTTAAGGCATTTCTCGCATAAGAAGCTGGATAGAAAATGCATTAAACAGAAAAGCCTGGCCTCTGACGGTCCCTGGAGCTTCCCTTGGGAGTACTGGTCAGCGGTCTCCAGGAGACGAGCAGTCACTTCACGGGCCAGTGTCCCCACAGTTCTGCCTTTCTCAGATTCCCAGCACAGTTTTTGCCGTGTCAGAGTTCCGCAGTATTGGTATTTTTGAAATAATTTTATTTAAACGTTTCATGGTTACTTAGATGGATATATTTCGAAAGGATCCTATCTATTGCTACGATAAATCAAATGCCAGCCTCACTTGCTGAGAACAAAAAGTACTCAAAGGGCCGGGGGTATGGTGGCTCACACCTGTAATTCCAGCACTTTGGGAGGCCAAGGCAGGTGGAGCACCCGAGGTCAGGAGTTCAAGACCAGCTTGGCCAACATGGCAAAAGCCTGTCTTCACTAAAAATACAAAAAGAAAAAAGAAAAATAGCCAGGTGTGGTGGCGCATGCCTGTAATCCCAGCTACTCGGGAGGCGGAGGCAGGAGAATCACTTGAACCTGGGAGGTGGAGGTTGCAGTGAGCCGAGATCTCACCACTGCACTCCAGCCTGGGTAGCAGAGTGAGACTCCACCTCGAAAAAGAAAAAAGTAATCAAAAAGTTAGGTGTGGGGCCAGGTGTGGTGGCTCATGCCTGTAATCCCAGCTACTCAGGAGGCCAAGGAAGGAAGATTGCTTGAGCCCAGGAAGTTGAGACCAGGCTGGGCAACATAGTGGGACCCAGTCTCTACAAAAAATAAAAAAGAAATTAGCCAGGTATGGTGGCACATGCTGTGGTACCAGCTACTTGGGAGGCTGGGGTAGGAGGATCACTTGAGCCCAGGAGGTTGAGGCTAGAGGGAGCATTATATAATGATACCACTGCAGATACCACTGCACTCCAGCCTGGGTGACAGAGCAAGACTCTGTCTCAAAAAAAAAAAAAAAAAGAAGAGAAAAGAAAAGAAAAGAAAGTTCAGTGTGTAATTATTAAATTTAAGAATACTCATCTACCCAAAAACACCAAACAAACAAAAACCAACCAAAAAAACCCAAAGTGCCAGTCACTGGGGGAACGTTGCCTTCAGCTACTGAAAAACCAGCACCGTACCTACGAGGTCCTCCTGTAGTGGGTTTGTGCAGGCTGTCCTGATGACACCTGTCATCAAGCCACAGACCGTATCCTCAGCTCCATGCTGTGCTTTCCTTTTCTATTTGGAGGCGGTAAGATTGACAGGGCTGGGCACTCTGCCTGGGTTCCTGGGCTCTGATGTGGTGTACAGGGCCAGGCCTCGCTTCCTCCACCCATCCACTGATCTAAATCAATGAGATGTAGCCCAAGACCCTCTTCCCATACCACAGATCTCTGTTTTGTGTTAAGAAAGATGATCTCATCTGGTGTTAGTGGTGCTAAATATTTGAAAATTTACCTTCATATTCTCTGGAAATAGCCCATGCTTTTCTCCTCGGTCTATCAACCAGGTTATAAACCTCACTTTCTTCTTCCGGTAAATGAGGACTAACACACTTACTACTTAGCCTAGTGCAACTGAAACATGGTGAGAAGAGAGCCCATTCTTTTTATTTTATTTTTTTTTGAGAAGGGTAAATGTATGCTGTATGGCACGGTGGCTCACGCCTGTAAAGCCAGCACTTTGGAAGGCCAAAGCAGGCAGATCACTTGAGCCCAGAAGTTCAAGACCAGCCTGGGCAATATGGTGAGACTCCGTCTCTACCAAACAACAACAACAAATATATATATATTTATATGTACATACAAAATACACAAAAATTAGCCTGGTGTAGTGGTGCACACCTGTAGTCCCAGCTACTCAGGAGGCTAAGGTGGGAGGATCTCTTGAACCTGGGAGGTGGAGGTTGCAGTGAGCCAAGATTGCACCACTGCATTCCAGCCTAGACAAGTAAGACCCTTTCTCAAACAAAACAAAACAAAACAAACTCAGATCCAGTGTCATAAAATTGTACTCTACTCAGAGTCACTTTAGTGTATATTGAACATAACTGCACGTTTATACATATATATTGCTGTGTGGAGTTACTAATGCAAAACCACGTGCAATTTAAGGAATTTTCAAGGGCAAGTCTAATCCCACCCAATACCTGCCATATTCCTGCTTCTACAATCAAACCCACACAGAATCTGCAACTTCACTCTAATACCAGTTCACTAGTCATCATGAGAATTTGATGGGATAATGGTGTAAACCTCTGAGCACAGTGCCTGGCACACGGCTGACAATAAAGGTTACTGTAACTGCAGTAATAATGTTACTATTATTGTTTCCATCCAGGAGGGAGCTATCAGCTATGAGTGCCTCTACTCTATGGTTGTTACTGATACCATCATCCGAGTGGAGGGAGAGAGCGAGCCATCCCTCCCCCTAGAGTTACTGAGTTTTCATAGAGAAAAATGGGTTTTCAACTGACAGAACCTGAGTCCAGGCGAAGACCTCCATGGCCCTGGTGCCAGCACCGGCTGGGAGCAGTGTTAGGGGAGATGAAACAGGCACTAGATGTGCTGAGAGGGTGAAGCAGGTTCCTTTGGTTGGCACATGTGAGAGGAGCTGGAGAATAAAAGCCAGGAAAGGTAGCCCATGGTTAGATGACCTTGAATACCCGGACTTGATTCAGGTGGGAGTGGGGAGCCATTGATAGTCCAGGAGCTGGGGAGTGATGAACAAGACATATGAAAAGATGGAGAGGCTAGAAACGTGGAAACCAGTGAGGAGGCGGCCACAAAACTGTGAGAAGTCATCCTGAGCTCAAATGAGAGCAGAAGCAGAGGGGATAGAAAGATACTGGTTGATTCAGGGCAGTGATGATAATCCTGTTTATTTTCTGAGCAGACTCTGGATATTTTATTGGCTTTTTATTTTCTGAGACGGAGTCTCACTCTGCCGCCCAGGCTGGAGTACAATGGCATGGTCTCAGCTCACTGTAACCTCTGCCTCCTGGGTTCAAGCGATTATCCTGCCTCAGCCTCCTGAGTAGCTGGGATTACAGGCGCCCACCACCACGCCTGGTTAATTTTTGTATTGTTAGTAGAGACGGGGTTTTACCATGTTGGCCAGGCTGGTCTCGAACTCCTGACCTCATGATCAGCCCGCTTCGGCCTCCCAAAGTGCTGGGATTACAGGCGTGAGCCACCGCACTCGCCCCCTGCTGGATTTTTATATGAATGCTGTCCTATTTACATAAACGGTACAACCCGTCCTTCCCTACGGAACCACTTCCCTCTGTCATTGAACTAATCTGTCATTTTAAGTTGTTGGTATTTGACCTTCCATCTGTAATATGAGCATATTAGATGAGGTAGTCATGGTGGTAATTTTTATATAGTTTTGGGGGTAAATGGGATCTTACATCCCATAAATACAGTAATAATCTCTGTGTAGAATTCAAGGTGAAGTTTTCTTTTATTTAACAAAGGAGTCACACACAACCGAGCGCTCTCATGCTTTTACACATTTGATGCCGCGAGTTCTTTGAGAGACAACCGTAATTCTCAGTTTGTGATAGCACACCACATTGGTTATAAATTGCTTCTCTTTGTGGGGGGTAGGTGAGCTTGAATTCCCATTTTCTTAACTTACTCCCATGGTGTGCATTTTCCTTTGTTTTCTAGCCATGAAATGAATAAAAAATAAAATAAAAAATAATGAAGTCTAAGGGCTTACTGAGCTTTCCCCTTGAAAAGGCCACGGTGAGAAAATGGAATCTGTTAAAGACGCTGTGTCGAGGTAAGCAGAACAGAAATTTAAAATGAGCCAAGGCTGGGCGCGGTGACTCACGCGTGTAATCCCAGAATTTTGGGAGGCCAAGGTGAGCGGATCACCTAAGGTCGGAAGTTCAAGACCAGCCTGACCGACATGGAGAAACCCCCTCTCTACTACAAATACAAAATTAGCCAGGCATAGTGGTGCATGCCTGTAATTCCAGCTACTCAGGAGGCTGAGGCAGGAGAATCACTTGAACCCAGGAGGAGGAGGTTGCAGTGAGCCGAGATCGTGCCACTGCACTCCAGCCTGGGCAACAAGAGCAAAACACCGTCTAAAAAAAGAACAAAAAAAACCCAGCCAAATGACAGTTCTTCACAATTAAACACAAAACTTCTATATGAAAAAAAAAAATTTCTGTATGACCCAGCAATTCCACTTCTGGGTGTACACCCAAAATAACTGAAAGCAGGGACTTCAACAGATATTTGTATACCCATGTTCATAGCAGCATTACTCACATAGCCAGAAAGTGGAAGCAAATATCCATTGATGGATGAATGGATAAACAAAACGTGGTGTATTCGTGCAATGGAATATTACACAGACTTGACAAGGAATGAAATTCTAGACTGGGCATGGTGGCTCATGCCTGTAATCCCAGCACTTTAGGATGCTGAGGTGGGTGGATCACCAGAGGTCAGGAGTTCGAGACCAGCCTGGACAAATTGGTGAAACCCTGTCTCTGCTTTAAAAAAAAAAAATACAAGGCCGGGCGCGGTGGCTCAAGCCTGTAATCGCAGCACTTTGGGAGGCCGAGATGGGCGGATCACAAGGTCAGGAGATCGAGACCATCCTGGCTAACATGGTGAAACCCCGTCTCTACTAAAAAATACAAAAAACTAGCCGGGCGAGGTGGCGGGTGCCTGTAGTCCCAGCTACTCGGGAGGCTGAGGCAGGAGAATGGCATGAACCCGAGAGGAGGAGCTTGCAGTGAGCTGAGATCTGGCCACTGCACTCCAGCCTGGGTGACAGAGCAAGACTCCGTCTCAAAAAAAAAAAAAAAAAAATACAAAAAATTGGCCAGGCGCGGTGGCTCACGCCTGTAATCCCAGCACTTTGGGAGGCCAAGGCAGACGGATGATGAGGTCAGGAGATTGGGACCATCCTGGTCAACATGGTGAAACCTCATCTCTACTAAAATTAAATAAATAAATAAATAAATAAATAAATAAATAAATAAATAAAATTAGCCGGGCATGGTAGCACATGCCTGTAGTCCCTGAGGCTGAGGCAGGGGAATCACTTGAACCCGGGAGGTGGAGCTTGCAGTGAGCCGAGATAACACCACTGCACTCCAGCCTGGGCAACAAGAGCCAGACTCTGTTTCGAAACAAACAAACAAAAAAACCCCAAAAAACTAGCCAGGTGTAGTGGCAGGCGCCTGTAGTCCCAGCTACTCAGGAGGCTGGGCAGAAGAATTGCTTGAACCCGGTAGGCAGAGGTTGCAGTGAGCCGAGATCAGGCCACTGCACTCCAGCCTGGGCAACAGAGCAAGACTGTCTCAAAAAAAAAAAAAAAAAAAAAAAAAAAGAAAAGAAAGAAAAATGAAATTCTAGAACATGATACAGCATGGATGAACCTTGAGGACATTATGCTAAGAGAAATAAGTCAGTCACTAAAGGACAAACATGGTATGATTCTACTTATATAACTACTTAGGGTAGTCAAATTCATAGAGACAGAAGGTAGACAGGTGGTTAGCCGGGGATGGAGGAGAGAGGGCTGGGGCATTAGTGTTTAATGGGTAGAGAGTTTCAGTTTGGGAAGATGGGAAGTTCTAGAGATGGAGGGTGGTGATGGTTGCACAATAATGTGAATGTAAGCCACTGAACTGTACTTAGAAATGGTTAAAATGGTAAAATTTCATGTGTTTTACCTCATTTATACACATACATATTTACCACATTATACACTTACCACATTCTACACATATGGTATGTATATTTTACCACAATTTGAAAAGATAAGCCAAATGGCATACAGAAGGTGGTTAAAATAACTCCCCAGGGCTTGAATTTCCAGTTTTCTCCCTTAACCATAATATTCTCCTAAAACATATCTGTGAGCGCTCGGACGAGAACAGTGATGGGTACGTGTTTGGCTGTGGAAATGTAGGCTCACTTTGGTCTAGTCTCCCCTCACACAGGATATCATCTCAAACAAGGCTTCTGTGGATATAGTGTCCCTCAAGACATCTCAACCAAGAAACTGGGGAAGTGTGCTCATCACCACACCACAGTAGGGGGAGCACCACTCACTCTAAGGGCCCGTTTAGAACAGTTAATTAACACCAGAATCGCTGTCTGCACAGGGAGTGAGGAATTTCTTCTGAAGGACCCAACAAATGATGTTTCCAACTTAACTGCAGATTTCATCCTAAGAATCTTCAAATTCACTGGAAGTCCGTCTTGTACCAATTTAATGCTGACATTTCCTGCCTTTTCCACCTGGAGATGACTCCCTTGTTTTAAGAAGTCTTGGTGAACATGTGGTTCAGTGGAACAAAATGGAAGACATTTTTGAGACACAGACGTATGTAAGCCTCAAATCAGGCTCTCAGGAAAAATAAGTTGTACATCAGAAACACGGCCACCAGTTTGGGAAGAGTGTCAGCATGAGCGTAGAGATACAAAGACATGAGGAGCTAAGAGTTGATTGTTAACCTCCCAAACTCAATTCAATGTGACAGTGACACTTCACAGCACATTGCATCCAATCTCATTTGAAGCTGACAAAGATTGTTTCTGCTTTACATCTATTGGTTTATTAATGGTCTACAGCCTCTTAAGCAGATGCATATTCATTAGGTAGCCAGCTGTTAGGAGGTTCCCAGATGTCGAATGTAACTCTGTCTTGGAACGTATTTTTTTTTTCCTTATCATGAAACAAAGTAATTGAGGCCTTATTAAAGAACCAGTTAATTACTAAAGCGGTACCTTATGCCACCCTTTTTATCATTCAAATCTGATAACTCTTGGGACATCTAAAAATTTTGGTGAAGAGACAGTATTTAACAGCCAATCTTTATTATGTATTTTATATATAGATAGATACTATATGGGTAGACAAAAGGTATATGCAAAGTTCTTAACAACTGACAAATTCTTTTCCTTGGTTCATCACAGGAATTAGGTCTAAGGGATAAAACTGATAAACCTAGTAAATTAGTTAAAATTAAAGTACTTTAATAATATTTCTTTCATCTAACTTTAGTACTTTCCTGTAAAAGAGGACTTGACAAATGGTTCTTTGTGTAACCCATGCCTGAAACCTCATTGTGTATTTTCCATTAAACAGATTATTTTTTCCTCCATCAAAAATAAGGTAGTTCAGCTATTGGCAATCCAAATAGGGTTTTCAAATTGCCAGGTATTTCTAAATGCTCTTTAAAACCCTACTCAAATATTCCCTGAAGAAGAACTTAAATCTAGAAATTCCATTTCTACTTTTATTTGGTAGCTGGACATCTCAATTCTATTTCTCAAGTGCAAGAATCACAGGAGCAGATGAAAAATGGCCAAGAGCACACAATGTTTCCAATTCTTGAGTGCACTTTTTGAAATGGATTCCTCAGTCAAGCAATTCCTTGCCATCCACCTTTAGCCTGCGGCTTACTCTTAACATATCTTTTGATCCCTTGAGGTGCCTTTGTGTTATATTACTACTCCAAATCTGCTGGATTTTTCTGCTATTGGATTTGGCTAATGTCTTATGCTAAGTTATATCACCATTTCTACAAGACAAAAGATTTACCCTTCAGAAGAGGTCAGTTTTTATTTGCTCTGTGGCCCATCTCCTGCTGTTGACCTTTAGAAAATGCAAATAGACTGCATAAACATTTCAGCGCTTATTTAAAAAACATATTAGTTAACAACCCTTTACTAGCTGTCTACCATGTGTGGAGCATTAACATGGCATCTGGGGACAACGTGGTTAGAGTGCAGGGATATGCAAGAAAAAGCTGGCAATTTATCTGTGTGGCATGTACAATCTCTAAATTCAAAGATCTGAAATATTAATAGAGGGGAATGAGGACAGTGCAGTGACACTGAACTTGGATTCCAGGGACCTGTCCTAGGAAATGTGGCTTTCATAACTACCTTGATCTCTCAGAGTCTCAGTTTCCTTATCTGTAACAAGGAAATAATAAGTGTCTTAACTTTTTGGGTTAGAGGTATTGTGAAAATCAGGCAAGAAAAGAGTGAATCCGCTCTGTAAGCTGTAATGTGCAAATGCAAGTTATCACTATTTGAAATACTCCATTTGCATATAAAACGGTCCCTTAGATACAAACAATTCATATCTTTCACATATAAATGAACTATTAATGCATTTCAGGGTAAATAGTGAATATATCAAATCAATATTACCAATTTTCCATTCAAGTTTCTTAAAGCCCAAGTAGAGTGATCCCTATTCTATATGACAAGTATGGCAAGGAAAGCAAAACGGGCCTTCAGAATATTCCATTTCTGGTGGTGATAGCCCCCCTCTGGGAACTTTTGAGGAGAATAAAGTAAGTACTTACCTCAGCACACTAAATGCCAGTTACTAACATGGTCCTTGCCTGTCTCCCCAATTCCACTCCTTTTATGCAGAGCTCCAGCTGCACCTATGAGCTTCTCTGGTAGCTCTTTCTCCACAAGGAGTCCTCACACATGGAGTTCTCCGTGGTCGAACGACACTCTGGTTCAGCATGGCTGTCCCCTTCTCATCATTCTTCAGATCTCTGTGTAAAAGCTCCCTTCTCAGAGGGGGCATCTGGAGTGATCCCACCTAAATTAGGCCTCTGCTCCTATTCTTTTCTAACAGCACCATGACTAGCTCCTTCAGAACACTTAACACCTGTCCACACTTCCATGTGATCTTAGAGTTAGCATAATACATGACACAACTATAAAACTATAAAATCAGTAGACATGCACTGTGTACCAGAAGAAATCATCTCGAAAACTGAACAAAGATTATGATGTCACCAATTTTTCATATTCAGAATCCAAGGGGGCAAATCTCATGTGACAGGCATTTTGCTGATGACTGGTGAAAGGCAAAGCTAAATTCTTTGTACCTCAAGCAGGTCATCTTATAACCAGAAAAAAATCAAGTAAATGATACATAGTATACTAGGGAATCATCTTATCTGATAATTCTTCATAGTTGCAGTTGCCAAGCCCAGGCTGGGGACCACTGAGGGGCCCTGAGACCATTCCCAGAAGTTGCAAGTTCCCATCTTTTCCAGCCACCTACCTGAGACCAGACTTGTTTCACAAACTTCCTCCAAAATAACCTATCACAGCAGATTGAATGCAGAAACAAGAGCCCAGCTACATTCTATTATGTTGGTGCAAAAGTATCTGCAGTTTTGCCATTGAAATGCCAAAAACCACAATTACTTTTGCACCAACCTGGCATTATGTCAGGTATGAAAGAGATTCGCAATAATGTAAAACCATGCCGCTGTTCTCAGAAATTTTTATTTTGGAAAATATAGCTTATAAAGTTGCAGTTTGTTAACACGTATGGGTTATTGTGAAACCAATTAATACTTTCAAAGCTTTGCACTTTATATTTCAAATACAGTAAATACTGATAGATGCAACCCACATAAACAGCAGCTCCTTGAAGTCCTCAGTTTTTAAGGGTGTAAAGAGGGATCTGAGACCAAAATGCTCCGTATACCAACTGTAAGCACTCTTACTTCATTACAAAGTAGAAAAAAGTGTGCTTGAAGCATTTAAAGACCACAACTGCAGGATGTACAGTGAAGAAAAATCAGGCCAGGTGTGGTGGCTCATGTTTGTAATCCTAACACTTTGGGAGGCCAAGGCGGCAGGATCACTTGAGCTCAGGAGTTCGAGACCAGCTTGGGCAACATGGTGGGACTTTGTTCCTATTAAAAAAATAAAGAAAAATCAAAGGGAGAGGAAAAATAGGATTTCATAGTTTATAATTCAGTTATTTAAAATGACATTTAAAGAACAGGAAACAAAACCCACTTTTGCCCTTCGGGGCTTCAAATCCCTGGGAAGGTAAGCCTTGAATTGGCCATGTGCTGATTTGCCGCCCACAGGGGTAAGCAGCCCAGAGGAAAGGGCTGCAGTAGCTACTCATGGCTGCCCGGGAACAATGTATTAGGCAAGGCTGTCATTTAACAAAGAAGGAAGACACAAGAATTATGGTCATAGGCTGGGCAGGATGGCTCACACCTGTAATCCCAGCACTTCGGGAGGCTGAGGCGGACGAATTGCTTGAGCCCATGTTTTCAAGGCCAGCCTGGGCAAAATAGGGAGACCCTGTCTCTACTAAAATTAAAAAATTAGCCAGGTGTGTGGCACACACTGGTAGTCCCAGCTACTTGGGAGGCTCATGCGTGAGGACTGCTTGCGCCCAAGAGGTTGGGGTTGCAATGAGCCATGATTGTGCCACTGCACTCCAGCCTGGGTGATAGAGCAAGACCCTGTTTCAACAACAAAAAAAGGAATTAAGGTCATAGTGAGTTAAACAAAAAATCCTTTCATGGATTTCATTTAGTCTTTTTATCTGATTGCTCATCTGGGTATTAGAAGAATAGCAAGATCCTAGTCAACAAAACTGCAAGTTGATCAATTAAAAAACTGATCTCTAAAGCTTGTAAAAGTGGAGAACATTCTAATGAGAATTGTGTGGCAAATCCTATACCAGGAGACCACTTTAATAGCTCTCTGCCTCATATCTAAACCAATGTGGCAAGAAATGACTCAAAACATTCACAGAACAATTCATTTACAATTTCCTTGACAGTTAAAAAAAAAAAAAGTGGGCCGGGCGCGGTGGCTCAAGCCTGTAATCCCAGCACTTTGGGAGGCCGAGACGGGCGGATCACGAGGTCAGGAGATCGAGACCATCCTGGCTAACACGGTGAAACCCCGTCTCTACTAAAAAATACAAAAAACTAGCCGGGCGAGGTGGCGGGCGCCTGTAGTCCCAGCTACTCGGGAGGCTGAGGCAGGAGAATGGTCTAAACCCGGGAGGCGGAGCTTGCAGTGAGCTGAGATCCGGCCACTGCACCCCAGCCTGGGCGACAGAGCAAGACTCTGTCTCAAAAAAAAAAAAAAAAGTGGAGTTAAATTCATGCAGCTAGTAAAACCCCTTAATTAGAAACCAACTTACAAGTCTCTCAGGCTTTCTTTACTATACTTTGCTTTTAGGAATAAAACAGGCATACGAACTTTTGAATCTGCTGTGTAAACTGACACGTGAAGTGTTTAGCACAGTGACTGGCACAAAGAAAGTTGTTGATATGTAAGCATTTACATAAACAAAGAATGGGAGGCAGGAAAACATGTACTGCACATACGTCAGTGCTGGTGGATCTCATCATTTATTTAATTATCCAACATTTCAAGACTTAAGTTCATTTTGGAAAAAATGAGGGCCCAGAGAGGTCTGGTAAATTATCAAGGTCACACAGATGGTGGGTGATTAAAATGAGATTCCCAGCACATGGTCTTTCCACAATGCAGTCAGTGCTGTCTTCCAGGAGAGCTGAAACACACAGCATTTACCTCAGAAATCCACTTAATATAAGGTGTGCTCCATGCTTAGTATATAGATTTAGCTGTATTTCCTAATATCTCAGCTAGGAAACTATACCACCATGCTTTATCTTCAAAATGAGACAGTGCAAAGTTCAGAAAGATGGCAAATTCTTTAATTCATCTGCCAAAAAGAAAAACTGTTTCATAAATATTTGAGGGAAAAAAAGTACAAACCCTTCCCTCCAAACATAACTATAGGCCTCAACTCACTAGTGAGCTAGTGATTACCCTCAAACCAATAGTATTATGGTTATCATTCAGGCAATTCAAAAAAAAAAAAAAAGGAAACATCTAACCAAAGTACTATTTAAAAACAGTGTATGTGGTTCTTGAAGACATCAGAGAAGTGGAGGGGAAAAAAAAACCCTAGAGGGAAGGAGACAAAAATAAATCTGGAGTGGCTGTGTAGACTCACCATACAAAAATTGCTGGAACAGTATTAACTTTCCCCTCACACCACTAGGCAGAATAAAAAGTTGATACAAGCAGAAAAACTTTGGTTGAAGAAGGAAAGGGTACAGAGGATGGGCTGAAGGAAACCCAATAGTGAAAGAAAGGAAGAGTATTTTCTTCCCAACTCCAAATGATTTAGGGGTATTTATGCCTTTCTTCAAGTATAACTTAGTAACCCCTTCGGAGACAAATCATTACACTGGACAAACAGACAGACAGTGAAACGACCGTTGTTTTTCTCTTTCATGGGCTCTGAAAGAAAAATATTGACAAACTCTAAGTTGATGTTCAAGAAAAAAGATATAACATAGGAGGGCATGATACAGGAAATGCTTTAGAGGTCAATCTGATTAGAAAAAGAATTAAAACACAAAGGTTCAGATACACATTTACTTCGTCTAAGAATTTGCCACATATTTGAGAAAGTGAAGATACACTTCTTAAAGAAAAAATTTACTTAAGATTCTAGGTTTTAAACATCAGGGACCATATTCTACTGCTGCCACCAGAGGGTGGCTTGATTGCTCTGAAGTAACAACACTTGAAAGCTCCTATTCTTTCAAACTAAGTTAAACACATTGAATTGCTGAAAGATTAAAAACCGCAGTCAGCTAATTACACTCTCTCTCATCTCTTATTCAGCAAATGAATCACTTTTCATTACCACTTAGCTGAAGTACATGAATTTCTGCCTAATTAGAAATGTTGTAGATGGAACATTAGCAAGAATGGAGCAGGTCAGGATATCTTTGCTGCTTCATTTTTAATTCCTAACAGTAGACTCTGATAGGAAAGAATAGAGAAGTCATTAAATAATTTTAAATTATTTATAAAAATTACTTTGCCCAAATTATACAATGGTCTCAAATGTCTAACAGAATGAAAGAAAAAGCAGTTCAACATTGATTTTAATGAACATTTTAATGTTATGTATAACAGAACATTATGAATATAATGGAAATAAAGTTTTATCAATTTAATAAAAAAATTTTCAACATAACATGGGGAGGCAATAATTTGATATCTATATTATAGTATTTATTTTGAAAAATATTCCCAGCTTGAGGGTAAAACAATTAATTTTGCATTCCAAACTCTAGAATCATGATTTTCATGTGAGCTTAATGCAGAATTACAGCAGAAAAATGAAAACATTTTAATTAATTTCCTTTGTCGTTAAATCAATAAAATCTTTGACTGCTACAGGTCTCCTTTAATAATATATATTTAACTCCTCTACTGGAACCATACTGCTAATGCTGTATTATATACACTCAAAACCAAAACGAAACAAATACTGTATAAAATCTAAAAGCAAACATTTGAGTTGTAACATTTATATTTAACTTAAGGTTTTAATGGATTTTTACCTTTTCAGACACCCCCCCAAAAAAATAAATATTTTTCTCTTTTGAGTGGTCCTGACTTAGATGATGGCTACAGGGATAAACACGGAAGGAAGCCTTGCCAAGTTAATCACTGCAAATTGTAAATAATGACGACTAAAAACAAACAGAAGTTTTTTTTCTTTTAAAGGAAACCATAGAGCAGTCCTGAAAAAAAATTTTTCCTAGTTCTGCACAGGATAATTACAGCAGAAGACGTGGGAAAAGTCCCATAGCGATCACCAATTGCTTAAAGAGGTTTCGTTACAATAAAAATTTGGATAGTATAATAGCAGTGTTGCTGGAACATTAGCAAAAGTATATACATTCCAGTTACCTTTGATTTAGCCATAATCACATATGTATGCCTTTTTTGGACAAAAATATATATTTTTATAAAAAACTGATCATCCAACTTTAATGATTTCATATATGGACTCAAGAGTGGTAGTAAAAGGAACAGACCCAATTATGACAAGGCGATCCAGGGACAGAAAAATCAAGTTCCTCAGGAAAAGAAAGTATAAAATTAGAGATTCAAACACATTTATTCAGCCCTATTCCAATCTTCCCACAAATTATGCTGTTAAATGGGCTCCTCAGTTGATAAAGGCTTTCAATGGCCTCACCACCCACTTGTGGTCTATCCTCACTGGAAAAAAAATGATTCTGACTGCCTCATCTGAAGTGCTCTTGCCTGGCCCTCTGAAATACTGGATATTTCACTTTTATAAAACAGCCTTTTTGGTTCTTTATGTAGATTTTAATTAATTGATAAAAGAAAGGGTAGTTGATTAGCATTTTCCATCCCGACATCACCTATCTCCACAGCTAAAAATTCTTCATTCAATCTGCTTCTTTTACAATCTCTTATTTGCTAAAATTGGCGAAATTTGCAAAGGCATCTTGCTTGGGTTGCACAGTTCCAGAAGTCATGGCTATGTTGGGCATGCCCATTCCCATTGTGCCCGTCAGGCCCATCCCAGCAGCGGACATCCCTATGTTCATGTTCATGCCCATCATGCTCTGGTTCATCATTGGAGTATTTCCAAGAGGGGCCATTCCCATGGGGCCAGTCACCACATTGGGCATGCTCATAGGCATGGGTCCCCCTATCAAAGTGTTAGTTTGGGGTCGGACAGGAAGCATGTTCGATGGAGAACTGAGGTTCACGGCTCCAAAACTTTGAGTCATCACATTCATAGGCTGCTGCATATCTACCGGAAGAAAACAGACAGAAGAACTTTACCACAATAAATTCTTAGGTTCACAGAGCAGAGAACTAATAACTTCTTGAGCATCTGTACTTCTTTAGCCCCATTAAAATTCCTTTACAGTGATTTTATTAGAAGTCAATTACTCTGCACTGGTTCCTCTTGAGAAATATATTCAGTGACTATTGGCTCTGGTTCCCCAGAGATGTAGAAACAGTAAGAGTAGACTGGGGAAAAACAGCCAACTTAAAAACATTCCTACAAAACCTACTGTTAAATCCTACTTAACAAGTTGTCAAGAACTAGTGTGTATCAAAAATTTTAAAAAAGTTTATATCCTTTGACATATTCTATTTTTAGAACATTCTATTAAAAAAATCAGAAGTATGAAGATTTATACAAAAATATTTTAAAAGTTTATATACATTGACTTATTTTTAGAACATTCTATTAAGGAAAAAAACCAAAGTATGAAGATTTATATAAAATCTTGATTTATAATAACAAATAGCTGGAAACTGAAATAATTAGCAAGGGAAATCATACACTAATATGATAACTATCAAGCGCTAACAATCATTTTTCCTAAGAATATTACTCCACACAGGGAAAATGATGACTTAATGTTGAATAAGAACAGCAAGAAACAAACCAACATAGAGAGAATGATCCTAAGTATTAAAAATACGCTTAGAAAAGATGGAAAGCGGCTGGGTGTGGTGCCTCACACCTGTAACCCCAGCACTTTGGGAGGCCAAGGCAGGTGGATCACTTGAGGTCAAGAGTTCAAGACCAGCCCGGCCAACATGGTGAAACCCTGTCTCTACTAAAAATACAAAAATTAGCTGGGTGTGGTGGCACATGTCCTGTAATCCTGGCTGCTCAGAAGGCTGAAGCAAGGAATCGCTTAAAGCTGGGAGGTGGACGCTGCAGTGAGCCAAGATTGCGCCACTGCACTCCAGTCTAGGCGACAGAGCAAAACTCCATCTCAAAAAAAAAAGAAAAAAGAAAAGATAGAAATATGTATGAATGGTGATTACCCCTCAATGGCAGAATCAGACGATTTTTGTTTGTCCATCATATTTGCCTATATATTTTTTAAAAAATCTGTATAGCAAATTTTTGTTTTAGTGATCAGGTCCTCAAAACTCTCCACAATACAATAAATGTTATCAGGCCAAAAATAGAATATAAAGTAATTCAATGTGCCAGGAGGAATATCCAGTAAATATTATGTGAAAATATCTTAAGTGAACAGGCATTTGGTTAGCTGTTAGTTACAATTTATGTGATGTATTTTTATTTCATAGTTTGTAGTAGTCCTGGCATTAAGGCAAAAGACTGCAAGTACACAAAGAAGTGGGACGTCTTAAGGTAACTTACTCTGTTGCTGAATCATTGTATTCAGTGACGGCTGCTGGGGTTTGGAAGGCTGCATGCCAGGTAGTAAGTTGTCTAAGCTGATGTTTACACTGGGGTCAGACCAAGTGGAGGGCAAGGTTTTGCTGACTGATTTCTGGACCATATCTGTATTCTGATTATAGAGAGGATTAGGCTTCTGCAGCACTGTGCTAACATTTTGCAAAGGCTGGAAAATAGAAAAATGCTCTAAAAATTAAGCATCTGTTCTATAAAAATTATCAGATGGCAATTTAATCACAACAATACACTTCTGAAACAAAGAGAACCACAAATGTTCTATCCTAATGCTTTCAATACCCTGAATCATTAGCTTCCCAAAGAGGTTCCTCTGAAGTCCCAATCAGATTTGAGGTGGATAAAACCAACAATTTACCTACACTAACAATTATTCTCCCAACACTCAAAGTCTAGAAGCCACCATTCCTGGCAAATGCCCAGGGGAACTACCAACTTTAGGTTAGTATAGCTTTAAGGAGATACACAAGTGGAAATTTATCCTTTCAAAACAGAATTCAGAGGCCAGGCGCGGTGATTTATGCCTGTAATCCCAGTACTTTGGGAGACTAAGGTGGGCGGATCACCTGAGGTCAGAAGTTCAAGACCAGCGTGGCCAACAGGATGAAACCCCATCTCTACTAAAAATACAAAATTAGCCAGGCATGGTGGCACACGCCTGTAGTCCCAGTTACTTGGGAGGCTAAGGCAGGAGAATCGCTTGAACCGAGGAGGTGGAGGTTGCAGTGAGCAGAGATCGTGCCACTGCACTCCAGCCTGGGCGACAGAGTGAGACTCTGTTTCAAAACAACACAACAAAACAGAGAATTCAGGATATGACATCTCACATTATACAAGGATATAAGGCAAAACCGTGAAAAAGCAATTTATATTTCACATATCCTGACTGACTTTCCCTGCTCTGTGTATACTTTTACTACCTGAAGTGAGCAACACTAAATGAACTTGATGTATATGGACCAATGTAGGAGAAAGAAGAAATTCAGGAGAAAGAAGCAGAGGTTCCTAATGGTTACTGAGGATAACTGTGAAAAGGACAGAAAAAAGGAACAAGAAGAGGAAGAATAATTAAAAATGTACCAATGCAAAGAATTATGACAGTTACAATTAAGACTGCAAATAAAGTAGACTGGCTTTATGCTTAACTCATACATTAGGTCTTATTTCTGTTACACACAGAGCAGTCACCTTTCTGCTTCTTTCTTCTTTTCCTTCATCCTAATACCCCAAAGACAAGAATCTACACATTAAAATGAGTAATTAGCATCATAAACACATATTATCAATAGTTTGAGTCAAAAATAGCAAGTTCCTGGTACCACTCAGACACATATTTTCCAAGCCTGCACTTGTTTGAATTCTAAGCTAGTACTAGGTAATTTGGATTTAACTATAAATAAAATAGTGAATTAAGAAGCTCCCATTTTAGTTTTCTTTATGAAAATGAAAGTTGAAAGATGAGCCTATAAAACACTTACATAATGTACAGCAGGTCCAGAATTGGGAAGAACATTCACCATTTGACAGAATAATTTTCCATATTAGCACTGATTATTTACAACCAATCAGTGATATTTCTTTAGGGACATGACCAGAAATTTTACTAAGCAGATACTTGCCATGAGTGAAACAATATCTCTATGTCTTTTCCTTTTTTTTTTTTTTTTTTTTTAAAATGAGACAGAGTCTCACTCTGTCACCCAGGCTGAAGTGCAGTGGTGCGATCTTGGCTCAATGCAAGCTCTGCCTCCCAGGTTCACGCCATTCTCCTGACTCAGCCTCCTGAGTGGCTGGGACTACAGGTGCCCGCCACCACACCTGGCTAATTTTTTGTATTTTTAGTAGAGACGGGGTTTTGCTGTGTTAGCCAGGATGGTCTTGATCTCCCGACCTCGTGATCCACCCACCTCAGCCTTCCAAAGTGCTGGGATTACAGGGGTGAACCACTGTGCCTGGCCTATTTCTTTTTCTTAAAGACAATTTAAAAAAACTATCAAATACCAATTTGTTATAAGAATAAATTTTTGCCATGTTCCTCCTCTGTACAAAGGCACCATGCTTGGCTTTACAGTGACTACAAGATGGGGGAGAAGGTCTTGCCTTCCAGAATGCAAATGACTATGCTAGGGGAAAGAGTTTAAGGTAAATGAAATGTGCAGATGCATGTATATATATATATACACACACACAGACACGTATTCATACACATAAAAAGGACTTGCCTATTTTTCTGTTTTACACTCATCTATTATTAGATGAGTTAGAGCATCTCAAAGATGATAAGTAACAACTTCCAAGGGAACCAGACAACTTACCTGTGATCTTGACATAGGCAAACCAAGTCCCACAGTATTAGTGCTCATCATAGAGAAATTCATACTCTGGGAAGATGTCATGGTTGCCTGGGATGAGCCCATAAGATCAAACAGGTCTGAAGAATTCGAGGCAGCAGGAGGTGGGCCTAGAGCTGATTGTGAGCCACTAACGAGTTCTACCGCTGGCTGTGAGGCACTGCCAAAGAACTCGCCACTGGAAGCAACAGGGCCTGATGGGGCTTGGTTGAAGGCACTCCAGTCACCAAAGTCTCCATTCCCACTTGCTGCTGTTACTAAGACAGAAATAACTCTAAGGATAAGAAACTTCATGAAATGCACAGAACGAATATAACAATCTATGAAATGAAACAAATTAGAGCTGATCTGAGTCCACCCAGATTAACATCTGCAGGTACCATCTCCATCTGGACAGTATTCTTCCTCATGAATATTACACGAGAGTTAACAAGGTGGCAAAGAAAAAAAAATCCTTCCAAATATAAAGGAAAATCCATCTCTTGGCAGCTCTATAGGTGACATACTGAATTTACCACAAAAAAAATGGCCAGGCCTGGTGGCTCACGCCTGTAATCCTAGGACTTTGGGAGGCCAAGCAGGTAGATCACAAGGTCAGGAGATTGAGACCATCCTGGCTAGTGCGGTGAAACCCAGTATCTACTAAAAATACAAAAAAATTAGCTGAGAATTGTGACATGCGCCTGTAGTCCCAGCTACTCGGGAGGCTCAGGCACGAGAATTGGTTGAACCCAGGAGGTGGAGGCTGCAGTGATTGTGCCACTGCACTCCAGCCTGGGTGACAGAGCAAGACTCTGTCTAAGAAAAAAAAAGAATTTCTCACTTATTTGGCCATACTTCTACTGACAACACAAGGGCTATAACCTTAGCACATTGCCTGCTTCAACTGGGACTGTTTATTTACAATAAAAGAGAGGAAGAAAACTCATGTAATATTAAAAAACACAACCAAGCCAGAAACAAGCAAAACCCTATCACTATACTTTGCAAGTGTAAGGTTGAATGCCTAAAATCCATACTCTTAATCGCTATAGTCTTATCAATTAACTTCTAATCAATTCTTATATTGAAAGGAACAAATAAATATGAATAAATGGAATTTGAAAAAGCAAAAGGTGAAGAAAGAGCTACATAAAAACTGTCATCTGAAAGCAAATAGTAAGTATGTACCTTCCAAGTTAATTAACACCATCTCTTTGCACTCCATGTTCATTTACAACTTGGAAATACATTTTGTCTAGCCTAAAAAGTGACCAACCACTACAATATCATGTCTCATTATGCTAAATATCAAGAGAATAATAATGTGAAGTCTTTAAAAATACATTCTTCCATTACCACATTAAAATGTAAGCACCCTTGAAAGAGAAAATAATTCACTTAGAAACTACAAGTTCTACTAACAATTTAATGTAAGAATTGGACTAATATTCTTTACCTCAGGGTTTTACTAATACATGTCTTTGATCGTCTTTTTTTATTTTGTTTAAAGAGACCGCATTAAGAGTTTTACAATTAGTTCTAGATATTAAACAATTTAAACTAAGTAAGGCTGTTGGATCAATGTAAACTTTATGCTGATTTTCTATTTGTTTGATCTATAATGCAGAATATGAATGGAAACTGGGGCAAAATGTGTTGCCCCACCTGAAAACTTCATTATCTGAAATGATTAATCACGGGAGGAAAAGATTTCTAGTGGGGCATGTATTGTTCAGAAATGATTAATCATTGTTGCAATGGTTTCAGCCCCCTGCATAATGGTGGTCAGGTCATATTAATCACATGCATACAGATGAAGAGATGTATCACTTAGGCAACATTAACATATTCAAATTATTTGCAAAGTAGGCAACTTTATATACCTAAAAACTTTGAGAATTAGACAGGGAAGCTGTAAAATAAGGGTAATGTTTACCTTCCACTTTGGTTTGCCTAAAGTAAGGCGTCAACCCTTAGAGGGCATAATCACACTTTAAAAATGAAGCAGAAAATCACTCAACAATTCTAGTTTCTGGAAAATACTTGGAATTTACAAAAATAAGTTGTCAAAATAACCCCAAACCATTTTACAAGCTATGTATCTTTTTTCCTAACTCCTCACAAACCTAACCAGATTTTAGGGTATGTCAAAACGAAGTTCGGTTATTTTTCACATAAATACTTTTAACATATCTAAATTAAAAAAGGAATACATTTCAGTAAGATAGTTGGTCTGATCCCCATGTCCCTAACTTTCATTCATGAAAATCGTAAGCTAAACTAAACATAAACCATGATATTCTTGCTGCTATTAAACAAAATGAGATTAGTTAGAGATACTCACATCCTCCTTTCCCTTTCAAAAAAGCTGAACAAGAGTCACCTATGAATACGGGCAATTTTCTTTAGATGTACTGGAGTAGTCTATGACCAAAATAATTCATTTGGCACATTTAAGGCATCTGCCCAATAAAACACCTTGTGAATAAGTTCTTTAGGAATTATGAATTATGAATACTACAAGTAGAAAAATGACAGAAAGAAGCTGACTTGGGGGGAATGGGAGTTGTTTTTAATAACCTTTTTACCACCCCAGACTTCTGGCCAATCAAATAGAATCATACCTTGGGAAGGGAAACTGCCTGATGCAGCAGCTGAGCCAAAGTCAGCAAATCCTCCGAATAAATCAGCTGATCCTCCTAGAAGTTAAGAAAAAGGTAAAACTGTTAGAACTAGAGAACAATTGTAAATAATTTCTGGAGGCCATTTTAGTGCCACAAAAAGTACCTAATATTAGAGGCCCAGATGCCTCATAAAAGCTAGTCTGTTGACCTAGATTTTCATGTCACTATGTTCCCTATGAGCTACCACAGACTCTTTTCTGTTCCTCAGTCCCGTATCTAGTAAGATAAATGACACTGTATCTGTGGTTAAAATTATCTAATATTTCATGAGCATAATGTGGAAAGAATACAACTTATCCAGCCAATTATGCTCTTTATAAGAGTCTTCGATGGATTCTAAAACCTGAGTAAAATGCTGCTGGGGAATAAGATATTCACAAAACAAGTAAATAAAATGCAGGATCTTTGATTGGACCCCGAATTTTTTTTCTAATTGCTATCCTGAAATGACAGAATTGAGACACTGGGGAAATCTGAATGTGGTCTGTATATTAGCATTAATACTGTTTTAATGTTAAATCCCAAGTATGATTATATCACGATCGTAAAGGAGAATGTCCTTGTAAAGAAATATAGGTTGAAGTATTTTAGGGGCAAAATGTCATGATTGCGACTTCCTCTCAAATGATACGGATGAAACAAACAGTACAAAACAAACAAATAAAAAAGAACCAGAGAGAGAGATAAAGAAAATGGGGCAAATTTTCTGTACATTTGGAATTTTTAAAAATAAAAAGTTAGAAAGATAAAGTCCACTTGTATAAAATCATTTTAGAGTCTGGTGTGGTGGCTCATGTCTGTAAATCCCAGCACTTTGGGACGATGAGGCGGGGGAATTGCTTGAGCCCAGGAGTTGAGAGATCAGCCTGGGCAATATAGTGAGACCTCATCTCTACAAAACCTTAAAATATTAAATTGAGCATGATGGCACGTGCTTGTAGCCCCAGCTACTCAGGAGGCTGAGGTGGGAGGATTGCTTGAGCCCAGGAGGCAGCGGCTGCAGTGAGCCGAGATTGCTGCACTCCAGACTGGGTGACACAGTGAGACACTGACTCAAAAAAACAAAAAACAAAACAAAACAAAAAAATTATTTTAAGCAGAGAGAGGGAGAAATATCAATACAATAGTTTTGGTGGATGTTTTCCCCCCGTAGTGTTTACTCCATAAAAGAGTAAATACTTGTGTTTTGTAATTTTAATGCATGGAAAAAAAAATAGCTTTTTTGCTACCTCTAGATAGGTGTTTTTAAAAGGGTAAGACCCAAATTATGAGTCTGCAAATCAACCTCTGTGTGCGTAACATTACATTCTGACATAAAATTATATTTGTAAATACTACACGGGTAAGAATATTTACTTTTACCTATAATTTCAATTATAACATTATTTCAAGTAATACTCCTTTTTTTCTCAGTTTAGGTAGTGAAATAGCCCAATATCTGAAACTTTAAATAGTTGTCCTTACTTTTGTCTGTCCTTAAAGATTTCACCTCTTAATAGTCACAACTGTCTACAGCAGTTCAATTATGGTGCTTTTAGTGTTATGTGAACATTATATAGGTTACATCACAGCTGCTTAGCCTGCAGTGCTTAGAAACTAGCCAGGTGGGACTGGAACATCTGGGCTGCACTCAAACACCACCAGGGACAGCTTCCAACATCTGGTGCCATTTCTGAATTGTCTTATCGCTGCAAGACATTCTGCCCCATCTGCTACACTCAACTGGGTTAATTAAACTAGAACCATCTCCCCTTCCTAATATATGGCCAACAGTAATAAAAGGAACAAATCAGTTTCTGATATGTGTGTACTTGGTATTTCTGTTTAATGCACATTTACTGTAGGTAACTATCAGCAGGCATAACTAATTCCTCATTGCTTCAGCACAGATGTACATGCTCATACACACACACATATATATATCCTCCCTCACCAGTTGACTAATGCCAACCAAAGTGAAGGTGCTTCAATTCTATCAACACTACAGCTTAGTCTAATTTTTACTTCATCTAAAAGGGAGTATCACAGTGATCTGGTTTTCTCTTCCTTAAAGTTACAAACATTGTGATAAAATGTGACAAGGAACACAAAAGTTCAATGAGTTATATGTTTAAACCATTTAAACAAGCACACATATTAATAAAATCTAGCAAGTAAATGAATGCTTCAAACAGTTGCTGCTTAATATTCATAAGTTTGTTTTCTGTAAAGTTCCTTCATGTTAAAAACATTGGTCAAGTATACTGTTGGGTAACAGAATGATAATCAATCAATTAATACAACATTAAGGGATTTAAAAATTAAAGATTATTTTAATTTGCTTCATTTAAGCAGTAAATAAACATCAATATATAACTTACTATACCAAACAAGTTAGGAGTTAGGGATTTTCTTTTCTTTTTTTCTTTTTTGAGACAGAGTTCCACTCTTGTCATCCAGGCTAGAGTGCAATGGCACGCTCTCAGCTCACTGCAACCTCCGCCTCCCAGGTTCAAGCGATTCTCCACCCTCTGCCTCCCAAGTAGCTGGGATTACAGGCGCCCGCCACCATGCCCAGTTAATTTTTTTTATTTTTAATAGAGATGGGGTTTTGCCATGTTCGCCAGGCTGGTCTCGAGCTCCCGACCTCAGGTGATCTGCCTGCCTCAGCCTCCCAAAGTGCTGGGATTACAGGGATGAACCACCGTGCCTGGCGGTGTTAGGAATTTTCAAATCTTATTCAGTCTAGGCTACAAAGAAAATAGACGCTGAGGATAAAAGCTGTAGATCACAACTTCAAACTGGTAAGAAATGTTATTTTTGACATATCCTGTATTTAGTAATTCAGATAATTATCCTCCTTCTATCACCAAAACAGAAATTATATGATGTTCATAACTTATCTATCGCAAATAGTATTCCTCTCCATCCATATTACAGGGATTTTGATTTCAACATGAGTAGCTTAAGAATACTGAGAGCAAAGAATGGAAAGATGCATGTAACTATTTTACAAATAGAAGTTGTCTTTCTCCGAAAATGTTTTTTCTCTCTAATCTTTTAAAGTGCCACATACTATGCTTTTACTGGTACTTTAAGAAATGTGATCTTTGGCCGGGCGCAGTGGCTCAAGCCTGTAATCCCCGCACTTTGGGAGGCCGAGACGGGTGGATCACGAGGTCAGGAGATCAAGACCATCCTGGCTAACATGGTGAAACCCCATCTCTACTAAAAAATACAAAAAACTAGCCGGGCGCGGTGGCGGGTGCCTGTAGTCCCAGCTACTCGGGAGGCTGAGGCAGGAGAATGGTGTAAACCCGGGAGGCAGAGCTTGCAGTGAGCTGAGATCTGGCCACTGCACTCCAGCCTGGGCGACAGAGCGAGACTCTGTCTCAAAAAAAAAAAAAAAAGAAAAAAAAAAAAAAGAAATGTGATCTTCAACTTTGAAAACTGTCTCAAAAATTAAAAATCTCTTTATTTAGAAAATGTTTCTCTCTCCTAGGACTATCCATATCTATATGTATGATACTCATACCAAATTCCACATTCATTTTCTATACTTAAGCATTTTCCCAGATAACTTCTATCTAAATTTATATTCTAAAGGAATATAAATAAGACTCTACCAAAAATTGCTGCATGTGGAAGACTGCTGATTTTCACAACAAGTGCTATCCTTCAAGATTCCCACATGAGAACTGTCATTATAAATGAGCCATTTCCATCTGCCTTTTCAGGGCAGCAAGGAGGTTATTTACAGTCACCAGCTGGGAACATGTTATTTCCCAAAGCAATATTGTGAACAAGAAAATACAGCTAAACTAGACAGTACTTAAACGACAAATGGAAATTTTCTTTGACAAAAAAATTTAATCTAGATCACATTAAGACAAACTTTTGCATGAAGAATTCTAATACATACAACATCAAAGCAATGGCAAAGTACAATAAAATATGTAAATACATGACAAAGAGTTATTATCTATAATGCACATTTTAGAATATCAATAAGGATGAATACTCCTAATAAACAAAGAACATGAATAGATAGTAACAACTGGCCTATAAAAATATGAAGTGTTCAAACTCAATCATCAATGCAAAATAAAATGAAATATTGTTTTCTCTTACCAAACTGAAAAAGCTTTAAAAGATGCTATTGTGCTACAAAATTTTGGAAAAATAAAAAAAGAACGTCTAGAAAACAAGGGACTAACTGGCTAAATTATAATACAGCCACCCAATGTAAGATTATAAAGCAATGAAAAGCATTATAAAAGAATACCAACTATCATAAGAAAATGGTCGTGAGATCTTAGGTGAAAAGCAGTTTATCAACATACATAAAGAAATGAATAAAACCCAGAAAAATCCAAACAAATGAAGTCATATCTAAAAGCCTGAAAAAGATCGGCCACATAATAAATGCTTAAGTAACTACATTCATGGAATATGTAGAAAATGTATTTTAAAAAGATATTCAGCAGATTAATACTTGATGTGTCTAAATTATGGCAAATCACTTGTTTTCCACCAAATTGAGCATGCATTACTTTTGATAATCAGTGAAAAAGAGAATATACTGAAAAAATTTTATTTTCAGTAAACTTAGTTTAAAACCAGAGACAACACCTACCCAAATGATAAGTTGGTGTACTAAGAGTGGAACAAGGTGAGTATTTACATGTTCATGTAAATGTCTTCAACTAACTAGTGATTACTGGGTACAAAGTAGCTGGTTCAAATGTAAATGTAATACACATTTTGGATTTGATATACCTTAATCCTTTCAAATGTTTCTTTTTAACTTAAAAAAAATCAAGACATACTGCAAGTCATTTAAGTTCTATCTGTATTGATTATGCTGAATTTTCTCTTCAACCTCATTTATTGTACTAGAAATATCTTGTGTAACAGTATGTTAATCAAGACCTAAATTTCTTAATTACAAAAGGACAAAAGGGACAAGTTGGACTTCTTTTTAAAGAGGTGAGATCAACTAAAAAAAGAAATGGCACAGTTTTTGGCATTCTATTTCCAATTGGCTTATTTTCTAAATATAGTCACACATTTCTTAATGACAGACTGCATTAGGGCATTAGGCAATTTTGTCATTGTGCAAACATCATAGAGTGTACTTACACAAACCTACTTAGCCTACTACATACCTAGGTTATAAGGTATAGCCTATCACTCCTTGACTTCAAATCTGTACATCATGTCACTATACTGGATACTGTAGGCAACTATAACACAATAGAAAGTTTTCATACATCTAAACATAAGAAAGGTATGGTAGAAATATAGTATTGTATATGGAACCATGGTCACATACTATGCAGTCCATGACTATAATTTAAATTATTTTTCATTTCTTAAAATGTTTACTTAGAAAGGTACTTTATGTAAAAGCCACTGAAACACTATTTGAGTACAGATTCTTAAAAAATATCACCACAATGGGACATTTATTGAGATATAAGATAGTCTCAAGTAAATCTTGATAGTTAGGTTTTACATATATATTTTTAAACTTGGTAAGATATTCTACAATGATTTTACCATATATACTTTTGAGAATGCTGAGAACATGTAATCACACACACAGACACCCACAGGAAAATCTAAGCATTTTCTCAGAGGATATATTTATCTGGTGAGTGGTACAGATGCCATATCTGCTTAGCTTTACAGTTAGTGCCCACATTACTCGCCTGATGGTACTATTATAAATATGGGCACATCTGGTAAATGACACCCAAATGACATACCAAATACCAATGTTAATATGGTAGATTCTTATACCTTCTCATGTGTAAGTGCTAAAGATTTAATGTCCAATTTCCTTTCACTGCTGAATTCAATTTAAAAGATATTATTAAAATATTTAAATAGAGATTGGGAGTAACTAAATTTATGTAGTGATTTAAGAGGGAACTGCACAAACTGGTTAAACGTATGGTTTCAAATAGGAGATAACTTTAATTTTTAAAAATCCTTCTAATATTAATCTTATTAGTTGCTTTTTATTAAGACAAAATAAAGGCAAGAAACCTTCTAGATTTCATTCAAACTTTCTCAGTTACTATATTAATATTAATTGCTACTTCTATTTAATTAGTCAAACTACTGTTTGCAGTAGAGAAGAAAAACCACTCAAAGGTTCCTTGCCAAGTAAAGGAAGCATGTTGGTATTTAATAATTCTCTCTGTTCAAAGCAATCTTGATGTCAGGGAGGAAAAGTTATATCCACCCATCTGACCTTCCTAGTTAATTCTTCTCTGATTGCTCCATTAAAACTTTCTACAGATGCATGAAAGGGGCCCTTTAAATATTTCACACCAGGAAGTCCAAAATAGTTGATATTCTGTGACACTATATCTGTATTATATGCTAACTACCAGTTAATTCTACAGTTCAAATCTTAAACATATAAAAATATATCACATAAATTGTTAAACGACTAATGTAGCTGTCTGTAACCTTGGGCATTACAGTCCAATCAAATTTAAAGAATAATTTTAGGAACAGTTGGCAGTTACAGAAAAAAGGGAAAGGGAATTGAAGAATTTCAGAAAGTAGGCCAGCCGGGCGCAGGGGCTCATGCCTGTAATCCCAGCACTTTGGGAGGCTGAAACAGGTGGATCACCTGAGGTCAGGAGTTCGAGACTAGGCTGGCCAATATGGAGAAACCCTGTCTCTACTAAAAATACAAAAATCAGCCAGGCGTGGTGGCGCATGCCTGTAATTGCGCTACTCAGGAGGCTGAGGCAGGAGAATCGCTTGAACCTGGGAGGCAGAGGTTGTGGGGATGGGAGGGGAGGGGAAGGGTCAAACCAGATATCTGGGCCGGGTGCAGTGGCTCACGCCTGTAATCTCAGCACTTCGGGAGGCTGAGGCAGGCAGATCATCTGAGGTCAGGAGTTCGAGACCAGCCTGGCCAACATGGTGAAATGCTACTAAATACACAAAAATTAGCCAGGCACGGTGGCAGGTGACTGTAAACCCAGCTACTCGAGAGGCTGAGGCAGGAGAATTGCTTGAATAAAGTTCATGCCTAATCCAATAATTTTAACATAGTATGTGAGGAGGAGGAAATAACAGGGGGCTTTATATTATATTAATTATACTAAACTATCAATGAAAAGTAATTTCCATCATAGACTTACACTTAAATGTTAATTTAAAGTTTTTTTTTTTTTTTTTTTTTTTTTTTTTGAGACAGAGTCTTGCTCTGTCGCCCTAGCTGGAATGCAGTGGCATGATCTCAGCTCACTGCAAACTCCACCTCCCAGGTTCAAGCGATTCTCCTGCCTTAGTCTCCTGAGTAGCTGGGATTACAGGTGCCCATCACCACGCCCAGCTAATTTTTGTAGTTTTAGTAGAGACAGGATTTCACCATGTAGGCCATGCTGGTCTCAAACTCCTGACCTCAGGCGATCTGCCTGCCTCAGTCTCCCAAAGTGCTGGGATTACAGGTGTGAGCCACTGTGCAGAGCCACAATTCGGCTTTGAAAAATCATTACACACAACTGGGAATAATAAATTTACTTTGCACATTAGTCATACTCCAATCTTACTGTCTACATTTTAATGCCAAATGAACTTAGGCTTGGAAAAGACTGTCTTTAAACAGAAGTTGTATTTGTTAAGCTGTTCTGACATGTCACACAATAGTTCATTAAAACTCCATAATCATCCAATGCAACCCTAAAAATACCAATTTTCTTGAAAACAACTGATCAGAAATGACTCAAAATCTAGCACATACTAGAAATCAAACTGAAGAAATCCCAAACCATAGATGGGATTGATGATTTCCCATCTATGAGAATTCAAGGTAAACAGTTCTTTTGCTGTATCCCTCTTTTTTTTTTTTTTTGAGATGGAGCTTTTCGCGGTTGTCACCCAGGCTGGAATGCAATGGCGTGATCTCTGCTCACTGCAACATCCGCCTCCCGGGTTCAAGCAATTCTCCTGCCTCAGCCTCCCAAGTAGCTGGGATTACAGGTGCCTGCCACATGCCCGGCTAATTTTTGTATTTTTAGTAGAGATGGGTTTCACCATGTTGGCCAGACTGGTCTTGAACTCTGATCTCAGGTGATCCACCCGCCTCGGCCTCCCAAAGTGCTGGGATTACAGGCTTGAGCCACCGTGCCTAGCCGCCCTCTTTAAATATGTTTGGTAGTTACATACTTTCAGAGAATGTCATTCCTCTGACTAAAGCACTTGCCATTGTTTATCACTAGATAACTATTTGTAACTGATTAATAATTATTTTCTCCACTTGACCTTTGCATGAGAACAACTAATCTGTTTTAACATTTACAAGCACTCAGATCAGTGTCTGGTTCAACAAATATTTGTTGAATTAAAAGAATAAAAAGTTAAATGATCTCTAGGCATGCCCAAGGCAGCCGCAATTAAAATTTAGGGAAAGATGGTAAAATGTGCAGAGCAGTACATTTTGCTTATAAAGAAAGTAAAGGCAACAGCTTAAATGCAATTTTTTTGTTTCTCCAAGTTAATCTTAAAAAAGTAAAAATGGAAACTACAGATTCCAAAATCTTTGATGAAAAATTTCAGAAAAGTACATGATGCCTTGAAATATTATTTATTATTAATTAGGGAAGATGCACTACATCAGGTTATGAGGAGTCATTAAAATGTAAGTATGATAATGAATTGAGGATACTATTACTAACCACCAATAAGTATTGACCACAAATAAAGTTTTGCTAGTCTAAGGGTCAGTCAGAAAAAGGTATAAATTAGGGATAACTTAGAGAAATGGGTGTACATATAAAAAGATAAGCAAAAGTAACAACACAATAATTCCAAGTAATGCTCAAGACTAATTTCACATAAAAAATGAACCCAATGCAAATAAATAATTTCATTTTTCAATCTATCTTTTATTTGGCATTTTAAAAAATGACTCTCGAACCAAGGTTACCAAAAAGAAAAGGCCAACGTAGAAGCTTACCTGCTGACTGGCTGGTGCCATCAAACAGATCAACAAGGTCACCAGATGACTTGCTGCTAGGCACTGAAGTCTGAAAACACACACATAACTCAGGAGCTTAGAAAAGATTGTTTTTCTAAAATCAGCTCTATCCATCTCTAATTCTCAATTTAGACATAAATACCTGTAATTAGCTTAGTAAGGGTAGGGTTTTCTGGAGAAAGAGTAGTGACCCTGAATCCTTATGGAGAGGCAGTAAGCACCTTTAAGTAACTCCATTCCCAGCAGTGAAAAGTCTCTTAACATCGACACTTTGTTTCCTACCTCACTTTTCTGACTGCATTTCACTGTGGAAAACGTAAGTGCCAGATCCCACTCAAATCTTAATGCTATGTATCAGTTCATTTAAAAAAAAAAAAATACCCTAGCATATGTACCAGTCCCATACAATATATTGAGTCATAATTGCCCAGGTATAAAATAAAAAGGCCAAGACCTTGGCCTGTTTACAAGAAAGCTCTCTAGATAATTCCAAGGCTTGAGATCCACTTGATTAGAGGTCAAGATCCTAAACAGCTCTAAATTTCTATGAATCTTAGCAATACTTATTGTTTGTGTATCACACAAGTTAGTGTAATTCTATGTTATCTGATATATTCTGGAATCTGTTTCATATTTAGTTCCCAAACTAAACTGTGAGGCCTATACCTGTAATACTATTTTTGTCTTCTCCACAGAGCTAATAAGCACCCTGATACCAAAATACCTATGTCCTGTATGTTCGATACATACATGCTAAATTAGAACTCAATTATTAGGCAATGGGGAAACACTAAGATCCTAGGCATGTTGATCTGAACGTGGAAGATTAAAATACTATATACTGTGATTCCAAAACACCTTTAAAAAGAGATTCAAATGAATTGAGTAACTTCAACCTTCTAGACATTTTGGTGGGGGAGAAGGGTAAATGAAAACAAAAAAGAAGCTTGTACTACAAATATAAAATATTTATTGCACAGTGTCATATATTCAGGCTATACTACAAACTGTTATTTAAAATCCTTTAAGATACGTGATAAAAGTCTCAATCTATTATTAAAAAAATTATACAGATATCTGGCAAAAGCTGACACAGTATTTGTTATTGCAACTAAGTAGGCCTGGTTTTATTTTTAGAGTCACCTACAATTTGCTGGATACATTAGAAAATTGTTTTTCCCAGCTTGTAGTTATTTCTCTTGCAAAGACACAAACTGGGGAAACAGTAGTGGGGGAAAGTGATAAAAACAATAATTTAGTCTTTTGAGGCAAATCTCCCCCTTTGGCAGATTTCTGCTGAAAAGACTAGGGTTTGGCCTAGCAGGTGGATTTCATGTCTATGGTAAATAAAAACAAACGAAGATGGTACAAGAGGCAGTGCTTCTTCTGGTGCCAATCAGTAATGACTGTGAGGCAAACACACCTCCCTTTATAGGCAATGTTTCTACATTAAAATGAGATAACTTGCTCCTATATATCTCTTCTTACTCCCTTGTTTGTCATTTCTTAAAACTTCCAAATACTTTCAATGTTTTCTTTAGCGAATCTACTTGTGGTTGGTAACCAGTGTTGTCTAGAAGGGAACAGATGCACTACATTCTGATTCACAACCTTCCCCAAATGTACCAAAAGTGCCATATCTACTTTCATAGAAAGTACCCAGACAATTATTCAGCAATTGGACAGGTTTCTTCACTCAAAGAGATTTCTTATTATTAATGTCTCTGGGTAATACATGCCAGATAATATATAATTAATATGATTGCCTAGAAATGCCCAAGCCTACTAATGCAGAAATTCTAAGAGCAGTTTATAAAAATAAAACCATGTATAATGTGTAAACTACCGCCATTCCCACCTTAACTGAAGACTGAGGTGTGTGGGTTGAAGCATTCTGATCTGGACTTGCTTTGTCCCCTGTGTAATGTGCTGCTGCTCCAAGATCAATGGTTTTGGAAGGATTTGCTGTGCGCTTGTGTCTGGTTGTGGTGGTCTCTGTGGCCTGTGTGATATGAATATGCTTTGTCGTCACAGTCTCCTCTTCATCTTTGAATTCACCTTTGGGAGATCTGCCTCTTCTCGCTTTCTTTTCCTCATCGCTGTCGCTAAAAGATATTAAAAATGAAGCAAAATAATAAGATGGGATTATTTTAAAATGGGTCCCTTAGTGATTTGAGCTAAAGAATTTCAAATGCAGTAACTCCAAAATTTCAAACTTTGACTATTTGACAGGGATCAACAGAATGTTATCTAAGCTGTCTGAATAATGATATGTGTGTGCTGGGGAGGGGAAGTGGGAACACAGAGAATATCCTATATAAGTCTAAAACACTGCTACAAAAAAGTATTTACATAAATGTGCATAAATAAAAAATGTCAAAATAACTCAAGTTTTTGTTTATTACAGATTTAAGCTTAATTTAAAAATAAAATAGCAGGATATGGTATCAGAATCCACGATAAGACCCTGAGAGTTCAAACACTTGAATTTGATGATTATTTTCTTGACATGGATTGTGTGCAAATAGCTATAGTTCCACTTTTATAACACAATTCTGCATCAACTCTCAAAGACTAATATATGTACATAATATTAAAATTTCAATGGCTGCTAAAAAAAGTCATACGTCTTAATTCAAATAATTAAACTCTCATCTGTAAATGCATGAAAATATAAGGGAATGCACTTTACAACTGTACTATTTTACTATGGTATCAGGAGATCAAACTTATTTACATAACTATAGAAAATGCTTTATAGAAAACAACTATATTTAAAATATTTTAAAGATAATTATCCTTCAGCCACATTCAAAAAAATTTTCTTTCCTTTTTCTTTAATAGTGAAAAAGATTTTAAAAACTAAAGAGTAAAAGCTGGGTTTTTCATATGCTAGGAATGAAAATATCAGCCCTAATTTGTTCTCCAGGAACAAGTCATTGGGTTTTTTTATGACGTAAGTAGGAGACAGAAAGAGAGAAAAAAATTACTTGACACATGTTCCATTACCTATACTACTTAATTTTAGAGCAGGTGGTTTAATTTACAAATATCCTGGAATATAATATTTAAAATTCTCCTTTAAACTATGACTACTGCTGATACAATTTACCTCAGACTGAACCACAGCAACTTAAATATAAACCAACTTGGAACTTGTATAAATCAAAGATCAACAAGAATGACTTCCCACACAGAGCAAAGAGGTTAAATAGGAACCTACAAGTTCTGATACGCATTCAAAAGCCCTTACTAATTTCTCAACAACAAATGACCTGAAGATTCCCATCAGTCGTAAAACTGAAATTTCTTACTTTTTTGGTGCCCAATTTTATTTCAGTGCAAAATAATTTGTTTACAAGTTGAAAATATAAATCTGACTAGCACACAATGAAATAAATGGAAGCTCCGTATCTGATCAATGTTCAAGAATTCCTGAATGTAATAGTGAACCAGTGAGTATGAAATTCAGGTGACATGCCATTGAGATTGAGGTCACATGCAACTTTGTCAAAAAATCTACTCTTCTTTCACACATACTTTAAGATCAAAAGTTCCTGGTGTGTCCTATCATTATCATGATAAATCATGTTCCCTGCATTTTCACTCTTTTAAACCTAAATACTCATTAAAGATTTAGAAGCTCTAGGAGATCCTTAGAGGCAACATAAAAAATAAAAATCATGGGAGAAACAGAAATAAAAGAAGGGAGACAAAGAAAGAAAAAAACTAAGGATAGAAGGGCAAAGGAGAGAAAGTAACAATACAGAACCCACACAGATTTCTAACCAGCCTACACAGCCTTATTGTTTATAAGTAAAATCTAAGACCCAATCAGACTGTGTGGACCTGCCTAAAGTAACACAGTTAGTGATGGAACTGAGCCTGCCCTGGAATGCCTCTTTTTCAAGACTGTTTGAAAAACTGGAATGTGATCTTTGAAGAGCCAGGACTTATTTTTAGCACTTTGAATAAAACTATTTTACAACTATATATCTAGCTTTTTTATACTGAAAAAGTATGCATATGATAATTATAAACACTAAACATTGGGAGGGAAATGGTGCCCATTTCAAATATATGGAGTTGTTTTCTTCATTAATGTTTTTGTGGCCTGTATAAGTTTTGGCTTGGTTTGGAAAACATTATTGAAATTATGGTCATTATTCTGTTGGTATTTCCTGAAGAGACATTCCAGGGATTTAAAAGATAGGAAAATATCCTAAAAATACACTAATTAGATTGTATTTTTGTTTGGGTCTCTTTTTAATGATCCCTAATTCTGAATTATTAAGATTTTTGGCACAAGGTAAAAAAAAAAGAGATGGTATTTAGTTACGAGAACTCACTTGAAGGCTTGGTTCCATCACTAACTGTGTTACTTAGGCAATTCCACACAGTGTGACTGGATCTTAGGTTTTACTTATAAACAATAAAGGCAAAATTCTTATGCTACTCTAGTAGATACTGTGAGGCACAAATGATAAGGGTCAAATTTACAAAGTAAAATTTGCTTTGTAAATTAAGTGCTATATGCATTACCCTTTATATTGTCAGAAAAGTTGGTTTATAACTATATTGGTAGGTAAGAACAAAAGGGACTGCTGCAAAGTTCAAAGTATTGTTCCATGTAAAATGAAATACGAATGCCCTACCATCAGAAAATGTAGTTTATAAAAATACAGATCTGCTCTCAAAAACCAGTTCAAAATCCATTTGGATTGTTTTTCTGGTACACACTGACACAGAATCATAATGAAATGTCAAGGAAGCACTAAATTTCAAATCCTTTAACTTATGTTTAATTAAACTTAATATATAAACTTCATTATCCCTCAACATCTTAGGTCCCTGGATCATCTAAGGTCCAAATGCAAAATAATCTATACAAGTTTTTACTGGGGAAAAAATATCCAAGGGAAGACTACTAAAAATACACAGGATCAACTTCAAAAATAAGTAGACACTGGCAACATGGAAAGTATGTCAATACTAATTGCAAGTAGTGTATAACCTAGCATCTTAAAAATAGTTACACAGCGCTTGCTTCGGCAGCACACATACTAAAACCAGAACAATACAGGGAAGATTAGCAAGCCCCCTGTGCAAGGATGACTTGCACATTTAAGACTTGTTCCACATTTCTGCACAGGGCATATTTAGGGCAGTGAAACTATTCTATAAGACACAGTAATGAGAAATATTATGCATTTGTCAAAACCCATAGAAGTGTACAATATAGGAAACCCCAATGTAAACTACAGACTTTAGTTAATAAGTGTATCAATACTGACTTTTCAATTGTCAACAAATGCACCATAGTAATGCAAGATGTTCACAGAACCTGTTATGAAGGGGAAATGGGCATATGGCAACTCTCTGTACTTTATGCACAATTTTTCTGTGAGCTTAAATTGCTCTAAAAACAAATGAAGTCTATTTTAAAAAAAAAAAAAAGGCCCAATTTCAGATAATGTTAATACCCCAAACAAAACCAACAAAAAACCAAAAACCCAGTGGCATAAATTTAGGACTCTTTCTAAGAGACCTGGGAGACAAAGTGTTAAAATACCTGCATCTTTCTGGAGAGTCTTCTCTATCTTTCCTCCGGAACTTGCTGATGGTGTCATCAATTGTGCTTCCAATTTTATCACTCAGCTCACCTAATTTATCACTGAATGGAAAAGCACTCTTGTTTTTATCCCACTCCTCATCCCATTTTGATTTGGGCTCAGGATCATATCTTTCACCTATATAGAGCATTAAAAAACAAGCAACTCTAAGGACATTAAATTCAAAAGGTATCTACAAGTCCTTATTTCTCAGGCTTTTCCTCATAATAAAATCATTTTCAAAGGAAAACAGAAAGCTCCCATAGTGCTGAATCAACACAATTACAGCAAGGCATAGCATGTAATGCCAGTCATTAAGTGGCAGGAATGCAGATTCAAAAGCTTTTGTTTATGAATACTTACACAACCTTAATGCACAGCACGGCATATCAGGAAATTCTTAAAGGCTACTGAAAGGAGCAGTGGAAAACACAAAACCAACACAAGCTATATAAGCAAAAGAGAAATGAAAATCTTTCTGTTTTTACAAAAGCCACTTAATATGTTATATTTTATTCCTGTCCCTTAATGGTTTCCCAATTTTCAGAAAAGTATTGGATAGCAACAGTGTCTTAAAAAATACAATCTGAGGGAACTCCACTCTGAATGCCACATGTCCCAGTAAGCTAAACGGTCTCAATAACTGTCATTCCTCAGTATCAAACTAAAATAATAGTTCAATGAATTTTCAAAGGATGGGAAAGCATTCCGTCATTACCGTACAAAGAAAGGATTACTCTAACTACCAAAAACTACACACGCTAGAATCAGGAAGTATGCTCAAACAGTAGTTCAGAACAGTGTCAACCAATTCAAACATCCATTCCAAACATATGCAGAGACTGGCGAAACCTAGAGCCTCTGTGTGAATTTGCGAATGCAGAGAATAGATCCTGGCAGTAAACAAAAAACCCAAAATGTCAAGATTTGTTTTAGTCCTTGCCCTTAGGGCCCTGAAGGAGACATAGGAATTACGGACACAAAATGAAATTCTTTTATTTCCATGTCCAAATTCAACTTAAGAAGCAAGAGTAGAAGGTACAGAGAGCACGCGAGGTTTTTTAAAAAAAGAAAACATTCAAAATTAAGGCAGGTTGGAAGAAAAGAAGGACAATGAGGAACAACAAAATAACTGAAAAGTGGCTAATGAAGCTTTTGTGTTGAACTTTTGCTTATAGGATCTAAAAGGATACGATACACAGCCTTTGGAGATTGAACAAAATCATTCTGCTGAATTGCCTGCTAAAATTGCAAGGCTAAAATTTTCTGTAAGTGTTTAAGGATTTTAACATATTTACTGAATCTGGAAGTGACCACCAACTTAAAGAAAAAGAAAATGAAGTTTTCTAGACAAAATTTAAAACAGGATGATTTTTTAAAAATAAGTGATTTTCCAACCATGTGTATGTACATTTCAACAACAGTGTGATGAACTAGACTTTGGAAAGAAACACATTTGCGCAAAAAATGGAAGTGGATGAAAACCAAACTGATTAGCATGGTCAGTATCATACTGAATTAGTGCTAAAGATACTGGATACTGGCAAGACATTATCTAATGTCAGAATGAGAAAACACAAAACTGGCCGGACATGGTGGCTCACGCCTCTAATCCCAGCACTTTGGGAGGCTGAGGTGGGCGGATCACTTGAAGTCAGGAGTTTGAGACCAGCCTGGCTGACATGGCGAAACCCTGTCTCTACTAAAAATACAAAAATTGGCAAGGCATGGTGGCTCCCGCCTGTAGTCCCAGCTTCTCAGGAGGATGAGGCAGGAGAATCACTTGAACCTGGGAGGCGGAGGTTGCAGTGAGCTGAGATTGCACCACTGCACTCCAGCCTGGGTGACAGAGCGAGAAGAAAGGGAGGGAGGGAGGGAGGGAGGGAGGGAGGGAGGGAGGGAAGGAAGGAAGGAAGGAAGGAAGGAAGGAAGGAAGGAAGGACAGGAGGGAGGGAGGGAGGGAGAGAGAGAGAGAAAGAAAGAGAAGGAGAGAGAGAGGAAAGAAGGAAGGAAGGAAGGAAGGAAGGAAGGAAGAAAGGAAGGAAGGAAGGAAGGAAGGAAGGAAGGAAGGAAAGAAGGAAGGAAGACAGGTCGGGCACAGTTGCTCACGCCTATAATCCCAGCACTTTGGGAGGCTGAGGCGGGCGGATCACAAGGTCAGGAGATCGAGACCATCCTGGCTAACATGGTGAAACCCCATCTCTACTAAAAATACAAAAAATTAGCTGGGCGTGGTGGTGGGTGCCTGTAGTCCCAGCTACTCGGGAGGCTGAGGCAGGAGAATGGTGTGAAACTGGGAGACAGAGCTTGCAGTGAGCTGAAATGGTGCCACTGCATTCCAGCCTGGACGACAGAGCGAGACTCCGTCTCAAAAAGAAAAAAACAGAAAAGAAAAAACACAAAACTGCTAATAGTGATTAGTTAAGTCTGAATAATATAAACCATGAACAATAACTTAGCAAAAGAATGTGATGCAAACACACAGGATATCCAACTCTACCTTTAATACAGATACTGCAGTTAGTGCATTGTGACTTGAGTTTGAAAACGTATTCAATTTTCTAAGTTTAGCTGATATAATTATATATCATACTGGCAAAAAGAAAGATACAAGCAAGAATAGTGTGGAAATAAGTTTCTTTTTTTTTTTTTTTTTTTTTTTTTGAGACGGAGTCTAGCTCTGTCACCCAAGCTGGAGTGCAGTGGCCGGATCTCAGCTCACTGCAAGCTCCACCTCCCGGGTTCACGCCATTCTCCTGCCTCAGCCTCCCGAGTAGCTGGGACTACAGGCGTCCGCCACCTCGCCCGGCTAGTTTTTTGTATTTTTTTTAGTAGAGACGGGGTTTCACCGTGTTAGCCAGGATGGTCTCGATCTCCTGACCTTGTGATCCGCCCGTCTCGGCCTCCCAAAGTGCTGGGATTACAGGCTTGAGCCACCGCGCCCGGCCGGAAGTAAGTTTCAAATAGCAATTTCTATTAAAAACACATTAAGTTGCTATAACTACTTTCAAAAAGCTAAAGAATAAAATTACTACTTGGGTAAATAATCCAAAAACTTCAGACTTCCCCAAATAGAAACTCCAAAACATTATTTATATGCTTTAGGAGAAATACTTTCGCCCAATTCAAAAACTGACTTGTGGCTGACTCTGGTGGCACTGCCTATGAATTAGCCCTATCAAAAAAAAAAGGAAAGAAAAAGAAAAACCTGACTTGCATATGATGTTTCAATATAAAAAAGGGAATTTTTCTGCTGTTAGAAACATCCTTAAACAGCTAACTAAATGCAGTATTTTTTGAGAGCGGAAAGCAGAGGAACAAATTAGTAAGTATATTTTATATGTTAAGATTTTTACTTGGTTCCACTGAAGGAGATACGAGACCTCAATATAATCCAAATATAAACATATATGGTTGGGAGGAGCTGGAGAGCCTCAGTGAACAGCTGCTAAGATACAAGCACTGGCCTGTCTGCATACACACAAAATGACCAAGAGATTGTCAGAGCTCACAGAAGACAGAACAAGTCCAAAGGGACATGCCGTGAAAGACAGTTCTGATTTTGTGTATCTGCTTCAAGCACCTATGCCCTATTTTAGAGAAACTACATTATTACATTAAAAATAAACATGAAAGATGAATGTTCTAGCTGCTCTTAAATGTATTGGGAAGAATAAACAAAGCAATAGGCCTAGATGAAAATCTGAGAGTACTGTCAGTCATCTTTTATATGTCAAATTATGCAATGCTTAAATAAGGAAAGAGAGACTGAGGCTGGAATGACTGACAGGAAGCTTATCTGGTTTGGGCCAAAAATACAGCTAGATTGGGGTTTCAAATTAGAAAGATGAATCTCCTGATCAAACTTTATATTTTTATACTCTAAAATCTAAGTTATAGAAACTTTCTTCCCCCTTCTTTTTAAAAGAATGGTAATCCTAAGAGGGAAGGGTATACATCTGTTTTAATCTCTGTATGTCACCACAAAGTACGCAGTCATTTAATTAGCCATTAACGGTTAAAATCCTATTGCCAAACCCACAAGTTAAAAAATAGGAAGATTCATGTGATAGTAGAAGCCAAAATTAGTACTGTGTGTATTTTAGTATTCTATGTATTCCTAGAAAAGAAAATTAGCATTTTGGTCTTTGGTATTTCACTGATTCTTAAAATATACTCAAGAAGTTAAGCTGATGCTTAGGTGTCAGCTTGTCTTTGATACTCACTGTATCTGAATCCTCCAACACTGTCTGAGGAAACCCCAACATACTTGTCTTTGTTCTTCTTTGCTTTCTTTCGCTCTTCACGAAGTCTATCGTCATCCTGGGCAAATTCAACCAATTCCTTCACCTTCTGTCGAATATTTATACCTTGATCCTTGCCATGCTCATCTAAGAGGATGGTAAGAGAGAAGCAAAACCTAAGAATTCACTTAATATGTATCAAGCTCTTTAAGATAAAAAAACAGACACAAAAACTTCAATATAAGAAACCAACTTCAATATTTAAAAAACAATAAAAAGAAGCAAGTTGTGCTATTTAACTCTGTCATTTCCTCCTCCGCAAATTTTAAGTTCTAAAATGGAATTTTGGCTTATAAGAGCATGTAAAGATGAACTAAAAAGGACCACAGATAACGGTACTATGCAAGGTCAATTAAAGATTCACTAAAAAGGATTACTGATGATGACCACACAAAATAGACATATCCATAAGTGCTATCTATCAACAGTGCTAACCAGCAACAGTCACATTCTAATTAGAGCAGAGAAGCATAAGTGTTTTTCTATCATATTTTAAGAAAACAAACCAAAGGAAGAATCACTTTAGCATGTTAATAACTGAAAAGCATACAAATGTCTTGGTTTCTCCAGTACAAGTCTGGAACACTAATTATCAGGTTTTAGTGTAGCTCAAAAACTGAATTTTTAAAGTGCTTACAACTGGGGTATGCTACAAAATGAAATGTGCTTCATTCTCCAGCCTCTTTCACATTCAAAACACACTGTGGCCTTGCTGCCTTTGCACAGTAAATATTATTTGGTGGGAGGGAAAAAAAACCCAGCTTCAAACAGATGTGTGTGTTTTGGAGCTCTAACCTTTTCTTCCCATATGATTAAAGCAATTCCTTTATGGACACCACAGGGGACCAGTCTCCAGTGCATATTTTAATATAAACCCGAACACTCATGTTGTGTTGGTTCTGTTGTTATTAGCCAGTCTTTTCTGCAAGTTCTTGTCTTCACTAATTAATACTCTAGGGCCCCGCGTCTTGGATTCTGCACTCGTCACACAACCAGCAACAGTCACATTCTAATTAGAGCAGAGAAGCTTCTAAGCTGGTTCAGGTGACTGACAACTCCAACTACTGTTTTAATTTGCTTATAAGGTTTTTCTATTGCTCACCTACAAAGTGGTAATTTTCCAGGGATCGTAAATCATAAATGTGTTCTCTGGCACTTGTAACAACACGCTCTGATCCATTCCTTATGAGGTAAGCTAGGAGCAGCAACGACTGTAAAAATACAAAGCACTAAATGATTTAATGAAATAAAGTCAGTAGAGCTTTGGTGAATGGTTAAAAAAAATAATTCTAACATAGCAAATAAAGAATCTTCATGCTGGTGGTGAGGTTTCCTTACATTAGACTCTAAACACATAATCTAGAACTTACATAATCAATTTGAAGTTCCTCTTATATTAAGCATAGTAAATAATTATAAATCATCTGGATACTATGTGTCAAAGACTTAAACTCTGTTGTTCAAAATATCTGAATGTATGATATAAATAGACAATAAGGTTTTAGAAAGCTGACTCAGTTTTTACTTTTATCTGAGCATTATGGAACTGAATTGCCAGAAATTATTTGGTAATTAAGCAATCCTATAGTATTTTCCCCAGATAAAATTTAATTTTGAGGTTAATTATGTGGCTTTTGTTTTAAAAGGTTGTGGCCAGGCTCAGTGGCTCATGCCTGTAACCCCAGCACTTTCTGGGAGGCCAAGGTGGGCGGATGACTTGAGGTCAGGAATTTGAGACCAGACTGGGCAACATGGTAAAACCTCGTCTCTACTAAAAATACAAAAATTAGCTGGGCACAGTGGCCCACGCCTGTAATCCCAGCTACTCAGGTGGATGAGGCACAAAAATCACTCGAACCCAGAAGGTGGAGGTTGCAGTGAGCTGAGCCCGCACCACTGCACTCCAGCCTCCGCGACAGAGAGACTGTCTCCAAAAAAAAAAAAAAAAGTTGTTACCAAATAATAATAATGATGATAATAAAACCTGTAGAAAATTTTGCAAAATAGTGAGATGTCTTTACAAAACAAAACAAAACAAAAACAAACAAACAAAAAAAAATAGCTGGGTATTGATTGAGGCACACGCCTGTAGTCCCAGGTACTTAGGGGATTGAGGCAGGAGGATCTCTTGAGCCCAGGAGGTCACCACTGCAGTGAGCCAAGGTCACGCCACTGCATTCTGGCTTGGGTGACAAAGCCAGACTGTCTCAAAAACAACCAACCAACAACCAACCCCTAGCCCCAAAGTAAATTTTGTTAAAATGTAAATTTAGAATGACTGCTAATGGGTATAGGGTTTCTTTATAGGGTGACAAAAATGTTCTGGAATTAGATAGTAGTTACTCCTACAAAACTTTGTGAATATACTATATAATAAATTGTACATTTTGAACTTAACACTGCTTGGAACAAACCTCACTTGATTAGGTATATGAAAATCTAGTTAGGCAGAGAGGAGGGGGCGGCAAAAACAAAACAAATCTAGTTAGGTTGGTAAAACTGAGGGACACAAAACCTCCTCCTACCAGTAATTTACAGCCATGTGTCACTTAACGATGGGGATATGTTCGTGTAATGTGCCATTAGGAAATTTCGTCACTGTACTAATATCACAGAGCATACTTACACAAACCTAGATGGTATGGCCTGCTACACACTGACGATCTATGGGACAACCTATTGCTCCTCGGCTACAAACCTGTGCAACATTGTTACTGTAATGACTACTATAGGCAGCTGTAACACAATGCTGAGTATTTTTGTATCTGAACATAGAAAGAGTACAGAAAAAATAGAGTATTATAATCCAATGGGACCACTGTCAAATAAGCAGACCATCACTGACTAAAATGTCCGTATGTGGTATATATGACTATATTCTTTAAAAAAGGAGTTTACTCAAGAATTAAAAAAAAACAAAAAACTAAAAGCAAATTTAATTTACAATATTTCAATTATTTCATCACACCTACCATGCAACCTAAGGGAATGACACTGAATGTTTTCAGAAAGAATAACATAAAAAAAAATGAAACTAACACATAGATTTTCAATCCTAAAAGCCAAATTATGTCATTTTGGATAGCAAAGAAAAACATTCTGAAGAAGTAAGAAAATATGGTAGGTACAGAAGCACAGACGACTATATTGCTATAGAATTCTGCATTATATGAGATCAGAACAAAAGGAATCTGATAAAAAGTTCATATTCACTAATTTAAAATTAGAATTACATTTTGAACATTTGTGATACAGAATACTGTGAGAATACTACCATAAATTAGGTAAATGTCTTACGTAGATGACAAACCATTCAGACTATAGTATTCATCTTAACTGCTCATACACTAAACAGGCACACTACTATAGATGCATTATTTTTGACATGCATAAACATTTTAGTAGGAAAAATTTTAAGAAATAATCAACATTTAGAAGTATTAAGAATTTCTCATTCAGAGCAGTTGTTCATGATGACTAGAAAATAGAACACAAATAACAAATCTACTTCTTGCATGTGTTTTCGATTATTCTATTCTAGGATTTAATATACTTTAAAACCACCTATGTATATACACTTTAAATTTCCAGCATGTGTTTTCAACATGTCAAGCAATTAAAGCAGATTTGTTTTCATACCTTATAAACTCTTCTCCAATTCTTTTTGTTGTCTTTTAACATTCGTGACCAAAGCATGTTCATAAGTTCTGGAAATTGTTCATACATAAATGTAGCCCTGAAAAAAGAATCATTTTCTTTAAGAGTCTGCAATATATTAATTTTGACAGTAGATGGCAGACTTGTTCTAATTTGGTGTTTCCCCGAAGCGTTTTTAAAAATTAATAAACATAATTCAAAAAATTTAGAAGATTATGTACTTCCTTGAAAATGTTTTTGCTATGTTTTATACACTACCTGGCACATATGTAAGTCCTACTAATTAATCAATACTTTGCAATTAATAATTTAATTAATATCATATTTTGCAAGCTCTTCATTCACTGGTACGGTGTCCCAGATGTTCACAGAAAAAAATTTTTCTAACTTGCACTTCAAGTTATTTTATATGTATTTGTCAAAATTTTACATGGTGAGCTACAGCATTATCTCAAAACTTAATTGAAAAAGATACATTGTGGGTTTCTTTTTTGAGCCAAATTTTTAAGGGAAATGGACTGCATAAAACTTTCCATATTACTATCTGAAACTTTCTACATTACTATCTGAATGATTATGCAAAATTTATATTCTGGCAGCCAAACAGTTTAAATCTGAAAGCAAATTTCACATTTCTGTGTTAAGATACTTTGATTTTTTTCTGCACTGCTGAGTCAAATTATCACTTACTTGGCAATCTCTCCCATGAGTTGCCCAGAAGGTCCCCAAGGATCATCGTTCGTTGCCTCTCGAACCTTAGACTCGATCTCTGAATAATTCATAACCACATTGGTGCTGCAGAGGAAAAAAATGCACGCACATACGCACAAAGATTAGCATCAAACCTGAGAAACACATGAAAACTTAATAATGACACTACGGGGTGTCTTAATGAGCTACCTCTACAGGGTGGGAGAGAAAACATCTTTTGTGCACAAGCTACCCCAAGGACACTATGTAACACACTTAAGTTATCTTTAAGCAGATTTTACTATTCCATTAGTCTTCAAGAATACAGATGAGAGACTGCATTAGAGCTGGCATAAGTCCAGTAAAAAATGGCTAAAGGTCAAATTAAAAAAAAAAAAAATGAACATGCTAGAGTCTATTATAAAACTAAGTTGTCAGTTTCTTGACCAGATCTGGTTTACATGCAATGCAAGCTTATGTTTCCTGCTTATAGAAATCCTATAAATTAGGCAAAATTATGTAACAGCTAAACAGTATCTATATCACATTTTTTAAAAAGAATAAATCAAAGATACCTACAGATGTTTAGAACCACTATAAATGTTGAACTATAATCTCTTAGTCTTTTTTCGTTTACTCTGTCATGTGCACTTCTATGTCATATATTCACTGTAACCCTCACTTTTACTGGCTGCATAATATTCCATCAGGAGATTGTATGATGCACACTTAACTTTCCCTTAGGACTTCGGCAATGATCTGGGCCTCAGGAGTCAGAAAGATCTGATTCCAGTCACTTACTATGTGACCTTTGGCAAAATTATTTTAATTATCTTAATCTCAGTTTCCTCAACCATAAAATGGGAATAAATAAGCATACTACCTCAAAGGCTAGCACAGCAAATGGCGTTTATTTAGCACAGTGTCTGACATACAGGAAGTACTCAGTAAATGTTAGCTATTATTATATTAAATATAATAACCAACACCAGCCTGGGCAACACAGTGAAACCTGGTCTCTAAAAACAAAAAGAAAAAATTAAAAATTAGCCAGACGTGTTGGCGTGCACCTGTAGTCCCAGCTACTAGGGAGGCTGAGGTGGGAAGATTGCTTGATCCCAGGAGGTCAAGGCTTCAGGGAGCCATGACCACCCACTGTACTCCAGCCTGAGCAGCAGAGCAAGACCCTGTCTCCAAAACACAAAAGGTAATATATATAAAATAACCATCTATTAGGAGAATTTCAAAACATCACGTAATATTTTTATATGAAAGAATTTACTTTGGAAAAAATAAGATTAAGATATGAGATGGCAAAATGTTTGGTCGTCAAAATGGAATTTCTCACGCTTATATGAATTTAAGGATTCAAAGACATTTTGAGAATAAAGAAATACTGCAAAACTGTGACATCCTGTAGTAGTATTCATTTGACATCGAAAGCTCCAATTATTACCAAACAATTGTTATAACAGGTGTCTGTGAATATAGTAATTCAATTCTTCCACTTAGCATTAAGTCTTAGAAATAGTGAAAAATCAGAATTTGTTAACTATTACATACATATACCCCACTTTTGCTATATGGTTTTTCAGTCGTCAAAAAGTTCTATTTTTAGAATAAGGAAGGTTTGGTTGAAATTGGCACTCAAATCTCTTAAATATAAATTTCAAATTTATTGCAAACACTTCAATGTCTTCATGTTTAAAGAACAGACCAACAAACAGGTTTGGGTCAAATTTTAAAGGAACCATTATGCATGTAAGTGTGACTTGCCAAAAAACTGAATCAATCTGGCTTTCAGATTTAAATTCAGGACACTGTTCTTCTATGGAAGAAAAGCAAAATCCTATTATTTTCTTTCAAATCTTGGAGAAAACTGCCTCCTAAGATACCAATTAATGTGGTAAAATAAATACAAATTCCTTCCCCAGGACTAAAATAAATTCATGATCTCCAATGCCCACCCCCACTTAAAAATGTTAAGACCACTAAGGAATACATTTTCGTTAAAATCCAGTAATGGTTCTATTACAACAGTTTTATGTATAAATGTAGAAGAATAAGTTTCCTCCTAATTTTATTAACCATGGAACCAAAATAAAACTAAGGCAGCCAATAACAGATTCACAATTTAAGATGCCACAAAAAGATGAATTTCAGAATGCTTTTGTTTATCCTGGTGGCTGAAGAATGCATGGCTTAGGCAGTTAAAAGTGTCAAAATGCAGCTGTGAAAATGAACAATGGCAATTAGGATTATAATTCACCCAAGCATTTCATTACCAAGAATGCACTTGAAATCTCTTTGCATTGTTTAATTTGTTGGAGAACAAGATGAAAGAAGTTAATCTCCAGTCCATGTACATGAAATATTTTTACCAGAGCCTTCATAAATGTTGTAGCTTTCAGAACACTACTTTCCTTGTTCAACCGACAAAGGCCCATGGGTCAAATAAGAAAGGTTCTGTTTCCGTAACCCTTCACAAGATTCTTAGCTGAAGGCTTGTGTGAGCGCTGTGTTTAGAGGGAGAGGTGGCAGAGAGCCAATAATCTAAGAATCTCATTTCTTTGGTTGAAAAACAATGGGAGCCATCAGCACATACTCACAATACAGTTATTAAGTATATCCACAGAAGGATATGGCAAATATAAAACAAAAAAATAACAGAACGCTTACACGAAGAATCCAGATCTATTTTAAAGTTATTTTCCAGGCCAGGTGCAGTGGCTCCTACCTGTAAACCCCAGCACTTTGGGAGGATGAGGCAGGTGGATCACTTGAGTCTAGAAGTTCACTTACCAGCCTGGCCAACATGGCAAAAATCCGTCACTACAAAAAATACAAAAATTTGCCAGGCGTGGTAGCATCTACCTGTGGTCCCAGCTTCTCAGGACACTGAGGTGGGAGGACTGCATGAGCCCAGGAGGTTGAGGCGACAGAGAACGAGACCCTGTCTCCTACTCCCCTCCCCAGAAAAAAGCTATCTTCCAATGAAGCTGTTGCTTTCAGAAACTGCAAAGAACCCCCCTCAAGATGAGATTTGATGGCATAAAGAATTCCAAAATGAAGTATTTTAAGCTTCAATTAATTCAGAAACAAATGTAAACTAAAAACAACACTGTATGGTTTGGCCTTATTCCAGGTCATTTAAAAATAACTATTTCTAAAAAGGTAGAAATGGCATTTTGATCCTTCCTTTCTCATGTTTTCTACTGCCCTCAATCTATGCCCTACCCATAATTCCAGTGACCTTTTTAAAAAAAACAATTCTTCCGTGCTAAAAATAAAAATAAAAATTTATGTCCAGATTTGAAAGGAAAAAAACAGCTTTTAATTCTGAAAACTTCTGACACAGATGTTTTAAGAATATATCACAGACGCTAGAGGGGGCACTCTCAACAGTTTCTTAAACACACACACAAACAATCCTCCAGACAAAGGTCTAGAATTTGAACGGCAAACAAAATTACAGAAAAAGACACCCCCCTTCCCAATAAATTTCATACCATTTAAACTAACACTACAGTCAAACAAGTGACTTATGGATTTTCACCAATCCTAAATTGAGATTCCTAACTTGAAATTTTAAAAAGTTATCTCTTTATATTCAGTTCTTGTTTTTTTAAAGTATAGGCCATTATTATGACCTTCTGTTGAAGGGTAAAAGTCTTTGGATACAGGCTTTTCTACTTACATTTCCTTTCATGTAATTATCATTATAACACTTAAAAAAGTAACCAAGAATACTTTGATAACACCAAAAAATTTTTCTGTATATTATTTTAAACCAGTTTGACAATATTATCAAAAGAAAACTTGACCCACAAAATATCTAATGATTTTTAACATTTCTGCTGTCGCCATCAATAACCTTTTATCTCCAGATTTTTGTCTGTATTTAATCTCTGCAAACATAAACAGACATGAGAATGTAATAATGGAGGGAAAGTAAAAGAAGAAAAATAACTTTTAAGAAATGCTGCTGTTTCACAAGAGAATGTAAACCAGGAAAAAAAATGTTGCTGTAATTTTGACATTTCTTCACCAGTATTAAAAAGTATCTGTAATTTTGAGAACAATCTAATAGTCACCAGAAAGTACAAAACGAGCCCTTCTCACATGTGTTCTATCTAGGCTTACTCAATATATTAACTTTCTCTTTGCTTAAAACAAAAGTCTTGAAAATGAGTGACCTGAAAAGTAGGTTTCTCTGTCCTGATAAAGATAGGTAATTATTAGGATCACACTGTTTAAATTTAACAGTTACAACTACTGGGTAGTTCAGCAGTATAACTGGTTAACAATACCAAATCTTAATGGACTCTAATATTAGGCCAAAAAGAAAGTTAACAGAGAGAATGAAAGATGGAATCACCAAAGAATGAAGAATACAAGAATAAAATCCATAGACACAATCATTATTGTTTATATTTATAAAACTCTTTGTTGTTTCCACAGTCTTTTACCCACTTTCACATTTGCTTCTCAGAACACTCCAGCAACTTAACTCTGTACAACTCAGCAACACTGACTCACTAGATCTTTAGTGCCAACTGTGAGAAGCTACCGTCCTCAACTTTTGCACACACGCTTTGATATGGTTTGGCTCCGTGTCTCCACCCAAATCTCATATTGAATTGTACTCCCATAATTCCCACGTGTTGTGGGAGGGACCGAGTGGGAGATAATTTGAATCATGAGGGCGTTTTCCCTCATACTGTTCGTGGTAGTGAATAAGTCTCACAAGATCTGATGGTCTTATCAGGGGTTTCCACTTTTGCTTCTTCCTCATTTTCTCTTGCCACTGCCATGTAAAAAGTGCCTTTCACCTCCTGTCATGACTCTGGGGCCTCCCCAGCCATGTGGAACTGTAAGTCCAATTAAACCTCTTTTCCTTCCCAGACTTGGGTATGTCTTTATCAGCAGCATGAAAATGGACTAACATATGCTTCCACAGCTATGTAAACACAGCCAATATTCAGTTAGTCAACGGTCAACTATTCAGTTTGTAAATTATTAGTGTTCATTGTAGCCCTCCTCTTTATTCCCCATTTTCTACTTATTTGACTACTTGACACTCATATAATATAAAATTATTTTACTTGGTAAGTTTCAGTCCAGTTTTTAGAGGTATAATTGGTTAAAAGCTAAAACGAGGCTTTTACTTACTGATAGTCAATACTTCTTATCTACATTAAGAATCATCGGTAAAATAATTAACAAGAACTTGAGCAGTCCTTATTGATATTTTTTCCTCTTAAAAGTTCAAGAATATGCTTTGCTAAAACAGAACTATACACCAAGGGAAAAGGTAAAGTATAGGTATAATGTGGTACTAACTGCTAACAAAGGAATAAGGAGGAAACTGAAACAGATTGAGAAGTATTTTTCCCAGTTTGCCTTTTAAATTTCATTCCTTTTTAAAAAACTGAAGTCAAAGGAATCTGTATTTTTAATATGGTTTCTTCTTTGTTTTAAGCTTATTGTCAAGACTTCACTCACCCTGAGATCAGGCAGTCTTTTATTTGAGACCTCTAAATGTGTTTTCATGTATGCATGCATACACACACCCATACTAAGATAATAAGAGACAGAAACATCTGGAGACAGAAATAAACATAACTTAGTTCCAAGCAACAGTTTTAAATAATGGTATTTTTTTCTTTATATTAATATTTTCCTGTATTTTCCCATTTTTTTCAAAGTATTATATTGTAACCAAGGTTAAACTACTAAAGGCCACTAAAAATACAAGTACTGTATCATCATTAGCTACATTTTTAACTATTTATAGGCAAGTAAACATCATAGTAGACCACATGAATATTATTTGTACTTCCAACATCTTGTTTTATCAGGTTAATAAGTGCAGCAAACAGTAACTAAAATATATGCATACACACTAAAATATGTACACCAAGTGCTATGTATGCAAAACCACAGAGAACAATTTAAGTACCCAATTTTGGAATTAATATGATTTTTAAAAACTGTATTAGGGATGAATAATTCTTGACAACAAAACCTGTATTTAAAAGTCACCTTTTACCTCAATGCCACAAAGGTTTCAGAAAAGATACTTTTATAAATTAAGTGTTGTAGAACAGTTATGCTCTTATTATCAATCTTCTTGATAATTTTTTTAACCATAAAACACCCATAAAATTAACATTGTAGAATAGGAGTCCCCAACCCCCAGAGCTGCGGACTGGCCTGTTGGGAATGGGGCTGCACAGCTGGACGTGAGCAGCGGCAAGCCAGCATCACTGCCTGAGCTCTGCCTCCTGTCAGAGCAGCGGTGGCATCAGATTCTCACAGAAGCGTGAACCCTGTTGTGAATGAGGGACCTAGGTTGTGTGGTCCTAATGAGAATCTAATGCCTGATGGTCTGAGATGGAACAGTTTCATCTGGAAACTATCCTCCCCAAGCCCTGGTCTGTGGAAAAATTGTCTTCCACAAAACTGATGCCTGGTGCCAAAAAGGTTGGAGACCACTGCTATAGAAGACAGTTTCCTCAAGTAACAAAAGTCTTAAGCCAGAAACATTTGCTCTTTTTTTTATGTTTCCATCCATAACATTACAGAAATTGTTTTAAGAATAACTCTAGAAGCTAGATAATGAACCTTGTGATATTTATTTTTTATCAGCGGAGACAGCCTCCACCACATTACCCTTATTTGCAAGTTGAACATTTTATAGGTTCAATGTTCATATTTTAATACCAAGTTATATCTCATTACAGTCCTGTGAAGAGTATCAAATGTACTGTCAATGGCCAAGAAGTCTACTATTCCTAAATTCAATCGGTAGATTACTTTCACTGTTAACAGAATATCTGGGGCTCTACAGAAATGATGTGGGGAGGTGGAAAAATTGATTTGTCCACATGGTGGGATATTCACCACCCATTAAAAAAAAAAAAGCCTCTCACTGATCTGAAAATGCAAATGAAATACAATGCAATGAAAAGTCTTAACACAAGTGACAACATGGTTCAGTAGAAGAGATAATTTTGCTATAGTAAACATGTTATAAAATAGCCACACTGTTAAAGCAATAAGAAACCATAGTACTCCCTTCATATTGCAAGAATTCTAATAAAATAAAGTATGGAAAAGTACAGAAGAAACAAATATCACAATCCTGGACGCTTCCTCTAAATAAACTCACTCGAAATCCCACAGCTAGTAAATGGCAGATTTAAAACCTATTAGGTCTTTCCATTCCAAAGCCCATTTTCTATTACGTCACACTGTCCTGTAATCATAGAATATATTCTGGTCTAAGATGAGATCAAATGCAGCATCACAAATTATCCTACAAAGGAGCTATATGCTGAATAAATATTTAAAAAGATATATTCTCAGTCACGGAAATCACATTTTCTTTGGTTTTAGTAAATATTAAAAACAAACCATCTAATTGAAAGGGAGGAAACCTATGTCTCCCCTCTTATACATGTACTCTTAAAAGTAAAGAAAATACCAGTTTGGCCGGGCGCGGTGGCTCAAGCCTGTAATCCCAGCACTTTGGGAGGCCGAGACGGGCGGATCACGAGGTCAGGAGATCGAGACCATCCTGGTTGGCACGGTGAAACCCCGTCTCTACTAAAAAATACAAAAAACTAGCCGGGCGAGGTGGCGGGCGCCTGTAGTCCCAGCTACTCGGGAGGCTGAGGCAGGAGAATGGCGTAAACCCGGGAGGCGGAGCTTGCAGTGAGCTGAGATCTGGCCACTGCACTCCAGCCTGGGTGGCAGAGCGAGACTCCGTCTCAAAAAAAAAAAAAAAAAAAAAAAAAGAAAATACCAGTTTGATTAGGGAAAAACTGAAATGAGAGACATCTAAAATCTGAAGCTCTTTCACCCATTCTGCAATAACAGGATTTCAGTTATCAATACTGAAAACATATAACCTATTCAATCCAATGATATCATATGTATATGGGATGCATATTATTTATGGCTTCAACTATGTACAGAAAAGACTACGCTGGATTATGCATCTTCTGTTTCCTTTTACTTTTCAAGAGGGAACACTAAATTCCTAAATGCTGAAACACAAAACTTTGCTTTTAAAAGTAACCATCAGGAATTTGCACAAAAATATTATATCCCATCTTTTAGCATTTAGCTTTCTCAGTCAAAAAAAAAAAATTACGATCAAATAAGTAAAGAACAACTTACTACCAGGCTTTGAAGGAGTCCCATAATACTTTTTAAACCTATTTAAAATAATTCTGGATACTCAAAGAAAGATCAAGATAGTTACTTGAGTACCTAATACATCTTTAAAACATGGCAAACTGCCTAAGTCTAAACTCTAGCTGCCTGTCTGTATGAGATTAAAATTACAGAAAATGTTGTCTTAATGTTCAAAAACATCACTTCCAATTGTTTCCTCCCCACATGATGTAAGACCATAGAAACTGGTACAACTATTTTTAAAATTATAATTTTTTTAAGTTGCCAGAAAATTAAGGACTGTATTTTTTTTTAAACCAATCCTACTCTTACATCAATTCTACTACCAAATTCTTTGTTTCATTCTGACTAATGCTGGCCCTCAATTTCAATAATCGTTGAGTCCAGTATTATGAAAGCAGAGAAATGAACCACAGAATTTTAATCACTCTTGGTGTTTTAATACCACTGAACACTGCTGATTGATATGGCTCAATATTCTTGTAATCGTAATTCAAATTTTTAGACTGCATTTGTACTACTTATAGATAAAATAGATAAATATTATAGAACTGTTTTATACGTAAGTATTTTTCAGTTTGAGGAAGAGGGGAGAGGAGGAGGGGGAGCAAGTGAAACACGGAGCAATATTCTGCAAGTAGGAAAATTCAAAAAGCTGTAAGAACTCCTAACATTCAAGGAAGATTAAAGACCCTTGTGTGTATCTTCAAAATTATGAAAATGGAAATGTCTGTACAGACTGCTAACAATCTCCCACATTCATCCATAAACTAAAGATCCTGTGCTTATCCTCACCACTGAGTAACGAATACACATTGTCACCAAAGTCTTATTTCTCATGTAAGAAACTTTTGCATAGCAGAACACTTCATAAATTTACTGATTCCACATAGATTTGACTGTGTCATCAATCCAAGTTATTGCCAAACTCGATGTGTTCCTCAAATATATGTAAAGTATTTATTTTCTGCCCATGAATTATCATTTTCTTAGACCCTATCACATTAACTACCAGCACAAGAGGCTGGCTTTGAGTCACTTTTTTTTTTTTTTTTTAAATACAGAAATAATTTGGTACCACAGCCTCAAAGCTGGAGAACAAAGCTAAGTTGTGAGGTGGATGTCAGGGACTGGTTTAGCCAAGTGACATGTTTCCATACATGCATGTGAGATCATAACATAATTATAAATTTCCTGTGACAATCCTTCCAGATGTTTTAAAAAGTCAAAACTTTGTACAGAAAAATCTACCAAAAGGCCGGGCGCAGTGGCTCAAGCCTGTAATCCCAGCACTTTGGGAGGCCGAGATGGGCAGATCATGAGGTCAGGAGATCGAGACCATCCTGGCTAACACGGTGAAACCCCGTCTCTACTAAAAAAATACAAAAACTAGCCGGGCGTGGTGGCGGGCGCCTATAGTCCCAGCTACTCGGGAGGCTGAGGCAGAAGAATGGCATGAACCGGAAAGGCGGAGCTTGCAGTGAGCTGAGATCCGGCCACTGCACTCCAGCCTGGGCGACAGAGCGAGACTCCGTCTCAAAAAAAAAAAAAAAAAAAAAAAAGAAAAATCTACCAAAAACTTACTGCATTTCACAAAGAATGGTTTCATAGCAGGAAATGTAACGCAAGAAATTTAATCTGAGCAATCTGATGAGTAGCTGACATTAACCTATTTTATACCATACTTGCTCTTCTAATCTCTAAAAATACCCAATACAGATTATCAGTATTACAAATAGTCTTTATCTAAAAATTTCAAGCTTAAAAACCAGTTTCCAAATCCTGAAAACTGCAAACTGTACATTTAGGAAATACATGGTACCTTGCTTACAGAAGAGTTTACCTAACATTTCAGGAAAATTTCCAGTATTCATTCAATTATCAGTTTGGATGGGGTAAAATTAACCAAACTCACTTTTAAATTTCTGAGATTTCCAACAACCAGTATGTTTGTCCTAAAATATAACTAGAAGAATAAATCTGAAAATTTTTTTCCAAAAGCAAGCCACAGAAAATAATTATTTTATGAAAAATTCAAGGTCAGAAAAGATTACGTAATATGAACAATCACTAAAGAATTCAATACTTCAAGTTTAGTTTCAAACGACAATTTGTCAGATCAAAATGTCTATATAAGAGGATAACTGAAAAGATAGGAACTTATAGAAGCAAGGACTAAAATAACTTATTTTATATAAAAGGTCATTAAATGTTTATAGTCCAACATAAAGTCTTTTGGGAAACACCCAAAACCACATAATTATTTTAATGCCTCAAAAAATACAGGGATTGATCCAAAAAAAAAAAAAAAATTTAAACCAGGAGAGTGGTGGGATTTCTGCCCCTTAAAGTCTGTCATTTAATTCTTCTTCCCCAAAAGCAACAACTCTTGATTGCTATTAAACATGACTTAAACTGGCAACTTTTCAAGGAAATAGTTTAGTAATTTATGTAACAGATGTGCAAAGAAAACTACACGAATGAGATAAGCCAAGAAAAACATCCTAATGTCCATAACTAAATTATGACCTGTGGAAGGAAGAAACTATAAAACCATTTCCCCTTCCTTACAACTTCAATGGTTACCAATACCAAATTTTCAGATTTTGCCCATTTTCAGATATTAAAATGAACCTAGACCCCAGAAACTGTTCCAAAAGACAAGGCCATGCTAAAGGAAAATACTGCACACTTACGTATTTTTCATAAACTGCTTCATCTTTTATGGCTGTTTTTGTGGCAAATGCAAAGTAATATTGTATATTAGTTAATCAATAATTTTTTGAGTGATAATTGGGGCCTGAATTTTGTCTCTGGCATACACTACCTGATCCCTGGACACATCAACCACTGTGTGCCTCGGCTTCCTCATCTGAAATGCCCCTATGTATTATTACCATTACGGAGATTAAATGAAATGACATGTGTAAAGCATTTAGTTTTCTGTTATTATTTATTATGTTGCATATGGAAGCCCTTCTACTCCCTCTCTAGCACAGGTGCTCCTGCTATTATGACCTGGGCAGATGACAGGCTTACAGAAAAACTGTCTTAAAGACAGGCTAGTCCCACAATGCTAGGTCGTTTTTGTTTTCCAGAGAGGCACTCTGGCACCAGTAAGACTGCAGGAGGGGCTGTTTTGTGGCTGGCAAAAGTGAAGAACAAACTGTGACATTAAGGGAAGTAGGATGAAAAATAGCTTCCAAAATGTGGCAGCAATGGTACTTGGAACAATGTAAGCAACAGAGCAGGCAGAGACAGTCACCACTAGAAAATTCCTTTCCTTCCATGGCCATAGAAAACGAGGCCTCATAACACAAAAGTATATGAACTCTAACAACTATATAAAAACACATGTACATGTGAGCAAAGCCTGGAAGAACCAAGAAAACCATATGAAAACACCTGTGTTAGAGTGGTAATAACTAGAGTGGGGTGAAGGGGGAGCATCTGTTTAAAAATTTAAAAATATTTTTTATTTATACAATTTTAAAAACTGACTTTTTAAAAGAAAACTAAAATAGCACTTGTAGTAAAACTTCTCTCAAATTGCTAAGGAAGTATCCCTGGGCTGATTTAATTTTGCTGGGGATCACCCCTAACTCCCCTGACTCAGCAGTCTGTATTCTATCACTGCACCACCTGCACAGATAAAAACTAAAAAGGGCGGTGGCTCACGCTTGTAATCGCAGCACTTTGGGAGGCCGAAGCAGGCGGATCACTTGAGATCAGGAGTTCAAGACCAGCCTGGTCAATATGGTGAAACTCTGTCTCTACTTAAAAAAAAAAAAAAAAATTGCCGGGCATAGTGGAGTGCTCCTGTAGTCCCAGCTACTCAGGGGACTGAGGCAGGAGAATCGGTTAAAGCCGGGAGGCTGTGGAGATCACACCATTGCACTCCAGCCTGGGCATCGCCGCGAGATTCCGCCTCAAAAAAACCCCACAAAACTAAACTAAAAAGACAGCTTTGGGTGGAGGAGGGGCCAGAAGGTAAGGGTGTCAAGTTGCTCTCTGCCCCTAGGCTAGCTGTGGTACACTGTGCCCTCAACAGGAAAGACTGGAAATGACAGTCCCAACTCAAACTATTTCTTTTTTTTCTTTTTTTTTTTTTTTGAGACGGAGTCTCGCTCTGTCGCCCAGGCTGGAGTGCAGTGGCCGGATCTCAGCTCACTGCAAGCTCCGCCTCCCGGGTTCGGGCCATTCTCCTGTCTCAGCCTCCTGAGTAGCTAGGACTACAGGCGCCCGCCACCTCGCCCGGCTAGTTTTTTGTATTTTTTAGTAGAGACGGGGTTTCACCGTGTTAGCCAGGATGGTCTCGATCTCCTGACCTAGTGATCCGCCCGTCTCGGCCTCCCAAAGTGCTGGGATTACAGGCTTGAGCCACCGCACCCGGCCCCAACTCAAACTATTTCTATTTCCAGCTGATTTCTCTTAGCATGTTTCTTTAAAACTTCCAAGATTTCCATTTTTATTTTTTTTATAACAGTAGTCTAAATGATGTTTTGTAAAAAGTACTCTGCTGGAAGATATAATAGGTGCTATGTCAAAAAAGGGTTTCAGGGAAGGTCTGGAAAATGTTTAAACAAAGGCAACTTTATTCATGTAACAATTCTCAGAGACTATTACTTTAATGGTGCATTGTGAGTCTCCAACAGAGATAATACTTTTTTTTTTTTTTTTTTTTTTTTTTTGAGACAGAGTCTCATTCCGATTGCCCAGGCTGGAGTGCAGTGGTGTGATTTTTCAGCTCACTACAGCCTCGACCTCCCTGGGCTCAGGAGATTCTGCCACCTCAGCCTCCCAAGTACCTGCGACTATAGGTGCACGCCAACACCCCCAGCTATTTTTTTTTTGTAATTTTTAGTAGAGACAGGGTTTTGTCATGTTGCCTAGGCTGGTCTCAAACTCCTGGACTCAAGTGATCTGCCCACCTCAGCCTCCCAAAATGCTGGGATTACAGGCGGGAGCCACTGTGCCCCGCCAATATTAAACATTTCTAAAACTTTTGTGACAATTTATCCTTTTCCTGTTACTATCTTGTTAGTATCCCAAGAAACTCATTTTGGTATATGCTATTCTAAAAAATTACCCTTTCTTCTTTCTTTAGAGACAGGGTCCTGCTGTCACCCAGGCCGGAGTGCAGTGGTGCGATCATGCCTGACTACAGTCTCGGCCTCCCAGGCTAAAGCGATCCTCTCACATCAGCCTTCCAAGTAGCTGGGACTACAGGTGCATGCCACCACACCAGCTAGTTTTTGTATTTTTTGTAGAGACGGGGGTTTCACCATGTTGCCTAGGCTGGTCTCGAACTCCTGGGCTCAACTGACCCAACCACCTCTGCCTTCCAAAGTGTTGGGATTACAGGCATGAGCCACTGCGACCAGTTGTCCTTTTCTTCAAACTTCCAAAAATATTTTTAGTTTATACTTTCATCTTGCCATTCTTGTTTCTGGTATCTGTTATTTCTTTTTTTTTTTAATTTTTTATTTTTATGAATAGGTTTTCCTTTAGTCTTTTATTTTTATGTTTTTATATTCTTGTTAGCTAGCTTTCAGCCTTTTATTTTGCTTTAAATCTCATTTTTTAAAACTCTCGTTTTTTACTGTCAATCTTAGTTTCCTACTTTGCTTATTTTAAACGTCATCTGCTTTATTATTTTCGTAAGAGTAAATGCTTCACATTGCTTTTTAAAAATACGGTACTTCAAAAACATGGGTTTTCGTTGGGTTTAAACAAAATACCTAAGGGCTGGCAAGATGGTTCATTGCTATAATCCCAGCACTTTGGGAGGCCAAGGTGGGATGACTGCTTGAGTCCAGGTGTTCAAGACCAGCCTGGGCAACATAGAGAGAACTTGTCTCTGCGCACACACACACACACACACACACACACACACACACACACACACTCTCTCTCTCTCTCTCTCTCTCTCTCTCTTTCTCTCTCTCTATATACATACACATACACACACATTTAAGCCTGGGCAACAGAGTGAGACCTCCATCTTTACAAAAGATTTTAAAAAATTAGCCAGGCATGGTAGGACACACCTGTAGTCCCAGCTACTGGAGGTGAGGGTGGAGGGTGGGGCTGAGGAGGAAAGACTGCTTGGGCCTAGGAAGTTGAGGCTGCAGTGAGACATGATAGTTCCACTACACTCCAGACTAGACGACAGAACAAGACCCTGTCTCAAAAAAAAAAAAAAAAGTTTAAACTTTATTGCAATCCTTTCAAAATTCTCACCTGTTTTTAGCTTTAAGTTTTAATTTCTTAATAATCCTCATTTAATAACCTTATGTTAAACAGTTTTCTTTTTTCTTCATGTTTTAGTTTTTTTTTTTTTTTGGAGATGGCAACTCCCTCTGTCGCCCAGGCTGGAGTGCAGTGGCAGGATCTCGGCTCACTGCAACTTCTGCCTCCTGGGTTCAAACGATTCTCCTGCCTCAGCCTCCCCGAGTAGCTGGGACTACAGGCGCATGCCACCCACCCAGCTAATTTTTTTATATTTTTAGTAGAGACGAGGTTTCACCATGTTGGCCAGGCTGGTCTTCAACTCTTGACCTCAGGGTTCTGGCCTTGGCCTCCCTAACTGCTGGGATTATAGGCACGAGCCACTTCCCCTGGCCTTACTTATAACACATAGCAGGACAAAGAAACAGCAAAAAGCACAATAGAAAAGACGGATGATCTCTCACTCTCACACCAGCAGCTACTTCTTCGGGTCCCCTCATAAAGAGGTAACATTGTTCATAGAGGCCAATTAAATATGTATAGGAGATAATCAAAAGAAACTAGCTTTATCAAGTCCCAAGAGTGAAAATTTTTATTCTATTCTATTCTATTCTATTCTATTCTAGACAGTCTTACTCTATCACCAGGCTGGAGTGCAGTGGTGCGATCTCAGCTCACTGCAACCTCTACCTCCCAGGTTCAAGAGATTCCCATCTCAGCCTACGCCGTCTCAGCCTCCCCAGTAGCTGGGACTACAGGCGTACACCATCATGCCCAGCTAATTTTTGTATTTTTAGTAGAGATGGGCCAACCATGTTGGCCAGGATGGTCTTGATCTCCTGACCTTGTGATCTGCCCCCGCCCGCCTTGGCCTCCCAAAGTGCTGGGATTACAAGTGTGAGCCACTGCACCAGGCCACTTTTTTAAAGCCAGAGTCTCAAACTGTCCCCTCAAGCTAGAGTGCAGTGGTAGGATCTTGGCTTACTGCAGTCTCCACCTCCCAAATTCAAGCGACTCTCATACCTCAGCTTCCACAGTAGCTGCGGTTACAGGCACGTGCTGCCATGCTAATTTTTGTATTTTTAGTAGAGATGGAGTTTTGCCATGTTGGCCAGGATGGTCTTCAACTCTTGACCTCAAGTCATCCACCCGCCTCAGCCTCCCAAAGTGCTGGGATTATAGGCTTGAGCCACCGGGCTCAGCCAGAGCTGCTTTTTAAACATTACTTTCTATGTATATTTGAGAAGTAACATATAAAGGTAGTTTCACTACTTTTCGTCCTGAAAAATGATCTCAGGGGCATATCATAAAGCTGAGCAGGCTGCAAGCCATCACTGGGATATTTGATACCATCTTTGGGGAACTATTTGCTTGGTGTTTACCTCCCATTACTTTCCCAAACCTGTTAGTTCTGCACTAAGAATACAGACCCTTACTTCTAGCTGAGATTGCTACAAAAGCCATTTAACTCTCTCCACTTCCGGGGCATCTTCTTTTCATTCATCTTCTAAACCATGACCACATTAATCTTCCTAATATTTAGTGTTGGCCATGTTAGTGCACCACAAATTCATCACCACTTTCCCTCATTTTCCTCCTACTGTATCAGTGGACAGTACCATCCAAGGTTATGGCTTGAGCATCACTTGAGAGATTACTTCTCTCCCTTCCTCCCACTGAATATCCAATCTACTCCCAGGTCTTTGCAATTCTATTCCCTAGGTACCTCTCAAATATGACCATCCACTTCTCCCTACCCACACCAACACTACCTTAATCCAGGGTCACCACTATTTTTCACCTGGATTACTGAGAACAACTTTGTAACTAGTCTCTCTGCTTCGACTCATCTTCTACCAGACTAGGGCCAAAGGGAGCTCTTGATGAAAGATAAATCCTAACTAATTGAGCTCCTATTTTAAATCTAGTAAAGGCTTCCTTATTGCCTTTAAGCAGAAGTCCAGGCCAGGCGCAGTGGCTCACTACTGTAATTCCAGCACTTGGGCAGGCTAAGGCAGGCAGATCACTTGAGGTCAGGAAATCGAGACCAGCCTGGCCAACATGGTGAAATTCTGTCTCTATTTAAAATATAAAAATCAGCCAGGCATGGTGGTGCATGCCTGTAATCCCAGCTACTTGGGAAGCTGAGGCAGGGGAATAGCTTGAACTTGGGAGGTGGAAGCTGCTGTGAGCCGAGATCGCGCCACTGCACTCCAGCCTGGGTGACATAGAAAAACTCTGTCTCAAAAAAAAAAAAAAAAGAAAAGAAGAAAAAGGGAGGAAGTCCAAAATCCTTAACAAGATACAAAAAATCCTTCATGTGAGATACCAGTTTACTTCTTCAGTCCCATTCATGTGTCATTCTCACCTGAAGAATAGGCCTTTTGCACAGGCTTTTATCTCTGTCCCTGCTCCGCAGCTAACTCCACCTGATCATCAGGTCTTAGCTTGAATGTCACTTCCTCCAAAAAACCTTCCTTAACTCCCAAAACAGTTGGGAGTCTGTGTACACACTCTTCATAGCACCCTTTGCTTTCTACTAGCTAGAAATACAACTAAAACCAGTGTATTAGACTGGTGTGGCAGCTCACACCTGCAATCCCAGCACTTTGGGAGGCTGAGGTGGATCACTCGAGCCTCACGAGTTCCAAGCCAGCCTGGGCAACATGGTGAATCCTCGTCTCTACAAAAAAATACAAAAATTATTCAGGCAAGGTGATGTGCACCTGCAGTCCCAGCTATTCAGGAGGCTGAGGGGGCAGGATCACTTGAACACAGGGAAGTCAAGGCTGTAGTGAGTTGTGATCATGCCACTGCACTTCAGCCTGGGTGACAGAGTGAGACCCTGCCTCAAAAACAGTGTATTGTAACATGCATGTCTGTTTATTTGCCCGTCTCCCCCTCTGGATTCCATACACCTGGGGACACAAAATAATCTTGCTCTCTTAAAGCTCTCCAGTTCCGGCCAGGCACGGAGGCTAATGCCTGTAATCCTAGCACTTTGGGAGGCCAAGGCAGGAGGATTGCCTGAGCTCAGTTCAGGAGTTTGAGAACAGCCTGGGCAACATGGTGAAACCCTGTCTCTACTAAAATAAAAAAAAAAATTAGCCACGCATGGCAGTGTGCACCTGTAGTCCCAGCTACTCAGGAGGCGGAGGTAGGAGAATTGCTTGAACCGGGAGGCAGAGGTTGCAGTAAGCCAAGACTGCGTCACTGCACTCCAGCCTGGGCAACAGAGTGATTGAAAAAAAAAAAAAAAAAAAAAAACTCCAGTTCCTGGATTAGCCTTGGTGACAGCAGATGTTCAATGAGTATTTACTGGGTAAAAGAACAAAAGGACAAAAATTCTTAAATAGCTTCTTTAGGACTATAAAAAAAAGTCCTGATTGAACTGGTAATCAGAACCTGCATGATCTGGCCTCAACTTACCTATCTAGCCTTTTCTCTCTTTCCTTCTGTTTCATTTCCTTTGTGGCATAATTATACTGCTTTACTAGCTGATTAGCATTACTGCATTAATAACACGCCCTTTACTTTCTTATCTCAGTGACTCTATGTGCTTCCAGAATCCCCACCTCTTTTTAAACCTAGTTTTCAACAAAGATGCAAAAATGAAGCCTGCCTGTTCTTTCCAACCCATAATTTGCCCTTCCTTTGATCAAATCCAACATTACATTTTTAAACTCATATGCATTATATTCTGCCCGTACAACGGCTATGTATGAATTTATCTTAATTACCTTAATATACTGTCACTTTTTAAAAAGCAAATAGAGTTGATCCTCATAATTTATGGACTCCATATACGCAAATTTGCCTACTCACTAAAATGTAACCTCAAAATCTGTATTCGTGGTGCTTTCATGTTCATGAACATAAGCAGAGGAGGAAAAAACCTGAGGGGTCCAGAGCACACATTCCCATCCGCGGTCAAACAAGGTGACACTTTGCCTTCTTGTTTCAGTTCTCAAACCATAAACAAGTGTCCTTTCTACAAACTATTTGGTGCAATGTATTTCACATTTTTATGCTTTATATTGGCAATTTCGCCGTTTAAAATGGCCCTGAGCATAGTGTTCAAGTGCTCCTAAGCTCAGGAAGATTGTGATATACCTAACAGAAAAAAAAAATGTGTGCGAGATAAGCTTTGTTCAGGCATAAGTTATAGTGCTGTTGGCAGTGAGTTCAATGTTAATAAATCAGCAATTTTTAAATATATATTAAGAAAGATGGCTGGGCATGGTGGCTCACGCCTGTAATCCCAGCACTTTGGGAGGCTCAGGCAGGTGGATCACGAGGTCAGGAATTTGAGACCATCCTGGCTAACACGGTGAAACCCCGTCTCTACTCAAAATACAAAAAATTAGCCAGGCGCGATGGCAGGTACCTGTAGTCCCAGCTACTCGGGAGGCTGAGACGGGACAATGGCATGAACCCGGGGGGCGGAGCTTGCAGTGAGCCGAGATAGCGCCACTGCAGTCCAGCCTGGAGACAGCGAGACTCCATCTCCAAAAAAAAAAAAAAAAAAAAAGATGTCTTTAAACAAAAACACACATAAAAAACAAAGTGATGTATGGACTGGCTAAAGAAAATGTTGTCACCAGAGGCTCACAGGAACCTCCCCCTGTCTTTTCCCCTAGGAGCAATGGTTCTGTTCAAGGTGACTTTATAAAACACAGCTACCTCAAATAACGAGAACTGACTACACTATATCTTATGCAGTTTTCTTTCCCTCTTGGTGCCTAACAATGAATGTCTGACAAAAAATGGGTTGTGAAAAACTGACTAATCAATATATAAGTGAACTCCATGATATCTTGGGAACAGAGAAGAGAGAGGCAGAAAGGAAGAAAGGGGAGCTGACGCCAAGATATGAACAAGGGAACTAAAATAAACACCCTCTACTCAACAAACACACAAAGCCAGGTCTTTTGGGGGCATGACTAGAAAGATTTATTAATTTACTATATCCCCTGAAATTAACTCACTGATCCGTTGCCAAGACTTAAAATGTTAAGATAACTTGGCACAAGTCTTCTGTGTCCCACAGAAAGATGTGAAGAACTAAATGAAACCTAAGGTTAAAAAACATACTTCAAAAACATAAAAACTCCTCCTACCCAGGCTGAGTGTAAACTATGGCTTTGGGAGCCATCACAAATTTCATTTCTATAGATGTAGCAATTCTTTTACATAAGCAATGTCTACTTTTCTGGCAGGATGTCAACTGAAACTTGTACACACTGGAACCCTCTCCTTCTTTTGCACAATCTGTTACCACAGAAGAACTGAACAAAGCCAAGACTTCTTGTATAGGACACTTTTCTCATACTTCACACTCTCTTCCATAATACAGCCGTATTTGTTTGGTTATTGGTTTTTAATACACATAACTCTAAAGGGCCAGGCACTGTCCTAAGCCACTGACAATTCATTTAATCCTCCTAACAACTCTATGAGGCAGCGACTATCACTATCCCCATTTTACAGATGAGAAAACTGAGGCACAAGGAGGTCAAGTATCTCACTAGAGGTCATGTAACCATTAAGTGTCAAAACATGGACCTAGGCAGCCTGATTCCACAGATGAAGGTCCAGAGACCATGCTGTTAATTGTTGTGTTATAATCATGATTTCAGCCACTATCCCCTTCTACTCTTGTTATCCCTTCCCATCCACTATCCAACTCAGCATCAAGAGTAAGTTACATTAAGTGGTGTCATTTTGCTCCCTTATCAAAATTCCTCATCAGCTGCTTATGACCCTTAGAATAAACCCAAACTCCACACAGTGACTTACAAACCTCTGAAGCTACCCCTCTTCTTCCATGTTCTTGCCACACTGCACTGCCACTTTCTCACCAGCTCTTTCTCTAACCAGGACCTTGCTCATTCTAAAATATCCTCTCCCTGGAACACTTTCCTTGACTTTATTCACTCTGCTTTTCAGTCTTAATGTAGGTGCCACATCCTCAGAAAGGCCTCCTCTGGCCACTCTATCTAAAATAATTCCACTCATCATTCTCAACTGCAGTCTCTTTTCTTCGTAACACAGAACGTAAAATTATTTTGTTTACTTGTTCTTTTTATTTACCGCTCTCTACCAAAACTTGTTTACAGTTGTATTTTCAAGTACCTGCAAGAGTTGCAGATGATCAATAAATCCTCGCTATATTAAAAAGCCAGGTTATCCTGTGGCTTCCTGTTACTTCTGGTTATAACACTTTATTCCCCTTGGGATATGAGTATCTGACATGAGATGCATACCTATTATTTGAGTCTTTTTTATCAGAGATTATGTAAGCATTAAGAATATACTGAGGCCAGGCGCGGTGGCTCAAGCCTGTAATCCCAGCACTTTGGGAGGCCGAGGCGGGTGGATGACGAGGTCAGGAGATCGAGACCATCCTGGCTAACATGGTGAAACCCCGTCTCTACTAAAAATACAAAAAACTAGCCGGGCGAGGTGGCGGGCGCCTGTAGTCCCAGCTACTCGGAGGCTGAAGCAGGAGAATGGCGTGAACCCGGGAGGCGGAGCTTGCAGTGAGCCGAGATCGCGCCACTGCACTCCAGCCTGGGTGACACAGCGAGACTCCGTCTCAAAAAAAAAAAAAAAAGAATATACTGGAAGCCAGGTGTGGTGGCTCACACCTGTAATCCCAGCACTTTGGGAGGCTGAGGTGGGAGGACTGCTTGAGCTCAGGAGTTTAAGACCAGCCTGGGAAATATGGAGAGACCCTGCCTCTACAAAGAATAAAAAAATTAGCCAGCCATGGTGGCCCACACCTGTGGTCTCAGCTACATGGGAGGTTGAGGTCAAGGCCGCAGTGGGCTAGACTGTGCCACTGCACTCCAGTCTGGATGGCAGAGTGAGACCCTGTCCAAAGAAGGAAGGAAAGGAAGGAAGGATGGAATATATACACACGCACGCACACACGCATGCACACACACACAATAACTCATTAACTAAAAGATGTTTATCATCATGTATTCTAAAAACTCATACTTGAGAAATGCAATCGGTCTAAAAGAAATGTCAATTATGTGTTATTTTCAAATTACTCCTCATAAAATCCGAAAAAGGCTACAAGGATACTACTTACATTAAATTCAAAATCCATGTTGTCTCACCAGCAAATTTCTCAAGCTCTTTTAATCTCTTTTTCTTTTTGAGACAGAGTCTCACACTGTCCCCAGGCTGGAGTACAGTGGCGCAATCTTGGCTCACTGCAACCTCTGCCTCCCAAGTTCAAGCGATTCTCCTGCCTCGGCTTCCCGAGCAGCTGGGACTACAGACACGTGCCACCATGCCCTGCTAGCTTTTGTATTTTTAGTAGAGACGGGGTTTCACCATATTGGCCAGGAAGGTCTCAATCTCTTGACCTCATGATCCGCTGGCCTCCGCCTCCCAAAGTGCTGGGATTATAGGCACCCTGTAATCCCAGCCATTGCGTAAGCCACTGTGCCCAGCCGAGTTCTTTTACCTCTTAATGTTCAAATTAAGAACATATTATTTGTTCTACTTAAAATTATGTAATTTTTCAGCTTTGTATAAATTTTTTCTTAACTGCTGGAAAAATGCCACTTTTAACAAATGGTAAATTTAATCCAATTTAAGTCAAGGATTTCTTTTTTTTTTTTTCCCCGAGATGGAGTCTTGCTCTGTTGCCCAGGGGTTGGAGTGCAATGGCACGATCTCGGGTCACTGCAACCTCTGCCTCCCAGGTTCAAGCAATTCTCTTGCCTCAGCCTCCCAAACAGCTGGGATTGCAGGTGCCCACAACCACACCCAGTTAATCTGTGTATTTTTAGTAGAGTCTAGGTTTTGCCACGTTGGCCAGACTGGTCTCAAGCTCCTGACCTCAAGTGATCTGCCTGCCTCGGTCTCCCAAAGTGCTGGCATTACAGGTGTGAGCCACAACGCCCAGCCTAAGTTAAGGATTTCATATTTTCAAATGAATTATATATTTACTCTGTGAGTAAAGCCAGCCTAATTATATGCTTAATATGTACATCTTAAGATTATCTATAAATTCTCAATACTTTTTTCTACAAATTTTGCAAATGTGGATACTTGACACTTCTATTTGCAAAATAAAGTGCCAACATCTAATTAGAATAGTGCTGCCATAATTAAGCCAGACTCTTAAATTACTCAGTAATCAGTTGCTGGTATAAACAATTCAAAAGCCAAAAGCAGTTGCAATATAACAGAACTATGAATTACGGGTGAAAGGCTGTAACAAGAAATACTGTTAGGAAGAATACATTCTATGGGAGCATGTTATTGCCATAATCACAACCATTATCTATAATACATACACTTGTGTTGCATATGCTTTTTGTCTATTCATACTTAACTAATTTTACAAAACCAAATAGCATTGCTAGAAGTAGTGAGAATAGAAAGAACAGAAATGTAGTGCTCTTCATAACTCTTATTCTCTTTAGACTTAATAAAATGAAAACAGACCAGGTGTGCTGGCTCATGCCTACAATCCCAGCACTTTGGGAGGTGGGCGGATTGCTTGAGCCCAGGAGTTCGAGATTATCCTGGGCAACATGGCAAAACCCCACCTCTACAAAAAGTACAAAAATTGGCCAGATGCGGTGGCGTACACCTGCAGTCCCAGGTACCAGGGAGGCTGAGGTGGGAGGATCACCTGAGCCCAGGAGGTCAAGGCTATAGTGGGCCATGATTGTCCCACTGCACTCCAGCCTGGGTGACAGAGGGAGACCCTGCCTCAAAACAAAACAATCAAAAAATGAAAATAAAACCTTAAGCTTTACTCAAAAGAAAAGTATCATCACCACACTTCCAAAGAACTTCGTCCCAGGCCAGTTGCAGTGGCTCACGCCTATAATCTCAACACTTTGGGAGGCCGAGGTCAATGGATAACTTGAAATCGGGAGTTCGGGACCAGCTTGGCTAACACGGTGAAACCCCATCTCTACTAAAAATACAAAAATTAGCTGGGCATGGTGGCAGGCACCTGTAATCCCAGCTACTCAGGAGGCTGAGGCAGGAGAATCGTTTGAACCTGGGAGGCAGAGGTGGCAGCGAGCCGAGATCGTGCACTGCACTCCAGCCTGTGCGACAGAGCAAGACTCAGTCTTAAAAAAAAAAAAAAAAAAAAGAACTTTGTCCCATGTGCCAACTCTGAATTACACGTGATCCTGCATACCAAGAAGTTCTAGTAATCTTCTAATTACGACAAAAATCTACCTATCTATCTATCTATCTATCTATCTATCTATCTATCTATATGTACATATAATCAACAGTATAATCTCTATTTTAAAAATATGCTTTACCACTAAGTGGAACCCAAACCAGGGGTCCTCAGAGAAATGGCTGATTCCAGGGCTGAAGCAGTCAAAGTACAGGATAAGCCTAAAACATCTTTGTATCAGAAGCTAAGGGTGCTCAAAAGAAAAAAGAGGAGGTCAGACACCATGGCTCATGTCTGTAATCCTAGCACTTTGGGAAGACAAGGCGGGCAGATTGCCTGAGCTCAGCAGTTCGAGACCAGGCTGGGCAAATGGTGAAACCCCGTTTCTACTAAAAATACAAAAAAAATTAGCTGGGCATGGTGGGCCTATAGTACCAGCTACTCAGGAGGTTGAGGCAGGAGAATTGCTTGAACCCACAAGGCAGAGGTTGTAGTGAGCAGAGATTGTGCCACCGCACTCCAGCCTGGGCAACAGAGTGAGACTGTCTCAAAAAAAAAAAAAAAAAAAAGAAAGAAAAAAGAGAGGAAGAACTGAGGAATATTCTATTTTTAAAAAAAACCAAACTGGTCTGTAGTTTCCAAAATGCCTGTTGTGAAAGACAAAGAAAGGTTAAGAAATTCTTCATTAAAAGAGACTAGAGAATCATGACAATTAAATACAACACATGCTACTAAACGAAATCCTGGAATGGGACAACTGACAAAACTGGGATATGGAAGAGGTAAAACTATTGTTTTAATGTTAAATTTTCTGTATTTTTTAAAACTATACTGTGGCTAAGAGAATAATCCGTATTCTCAGGAAATGCACACTGAAGCACTGAAGCAAAGGGATATATAACCTACTTTCAAATGGATGAGGGAAGAGAGAGAGAGTGTGTGTGTGTATGTAAACAGAAAAAGATGGGGGTGGGGTAGGGAGAATAACAAGCAAAGGTGGCAAAATCTTAAAAACGGATGAATATGGATAAAAAATATCCCAAAGCCATGTCAGTATGTCAAGCAGCCTTAAGTACTTATGAGTCAAAAATCTTAAAAGCCATTTTACTCAACAATATGCAAAAATTCCCTCCAGGGGCTGAGGCAGGAGAATGGCGAGAACCCGGGAGGCGGAGCTTGCAGTGAGCCGAGATCATGCCACTGCACTCCAGCCTGGGTGACAGAGTGAGACTTCAGGACACTTCTAAAAAGCTCTTATAATTGTTCTAGTTAATGACAGAAGTTAATAAACACTAGCGAAATGTTATATTTAGATATGATGGTAAAAGACTATTTATGACTCTAAATAACTAGAATATCCATCCCCACTTGCTAGAAAAACTTCATTAAATATTTACCAGAAAATATTTATTTGAAAGTTGCTTTGCAAATACTAGCCATTACAAATTCAACTGCCTATCTTGTGGAACACATTATCTATTCCAGTACAAGTTCCTCAAATGCAATATCCAATAAATTCTAAAAGTTTAAGCTCCCAGGGTCTATTTACAGAAACCAAGTATAGAAATACTATCTCTATTTAACAAGCAAAACACTCCTATTTTGTACTTATAGCAACTTCAGACTCACCTTGTTTTGTGTGTAAGTTTAACTGTGAAATATTTTTTCCTATTGCTGGCAGTTGCTTAAGGCCACTTGCACAGATTATTTGCTCTTTAAAGTTCATCGATTTTTTTTATAAAAGCAAGGACAGTGAGGTGGTTTTCTTGCCAAGAGGTATCATATGTTAGACTGGTTTCACAAGAAGATCAAATATCCAAGGTACTCAAAAATGAGTAGAGCCTAAGTTTTATTTGTATTTTAGATTCCAACTCTAGTTTTCACAGGTGTAAGATAGTCACTAAAATAATTTTAAGAGTAAAAATTTTTCTGTTAAAGGGGTTTAAATTTTATAAAAATTTATTTCCCAACTTAATTCCTATTAATTAGAACCTAAAAATGGCCTTTGTTCATCTACATTTTAAACTTTTTAACAACTTCAGAAAATGCCTCACAATGACAAAACTAAGGAAATAAAACAAAAGTAAAGAATAATAATTTACTGACAATACAATGGTAAATGTTTTCACAACATATTAGCTTAATTAATTCTCTTAACAGCCCTGGAAGGTAGACCCTCATCCTCATTTTATACAGTAGTAGAGGAAGTATCTTGACTCACGTCCCTCCTCCACTTACCCTTCCCACTCTTCATTTAAAAACAAAACTAAAACCCAAAGAAATCTGATCAACTGTGGCACACTCACAACCAGTTATCTTTAAATAGGTGGTGCTCCACTTAAAACACTCTACTAAGGTAATTTTATGAATCGTATTATCTTGCTCCTCAGGACAACACCTAAAAAAAGCAGTAAAATCAGTTAACTTTTAAAAAAGGCATAAAATCCTTCTAAGAGAATGATAATATAAGACATCCTGCACTGGCACAATAAGTGAAAATTACGTCTTTGCAGACACAGGCTTGATATTGTACAGTCTCATTATATCATCTATAGATTTTCTCCTGCTTGATTAAATTCATATGTATTGCCAAATATCAGATGCTAATCAAAAGTATGTAACTCTTAAAAATCTTAACAAAATGATAAAACGAAAAATCCTGTATCTCAACAGTGGTAAGAGTGATACCATCTCTTTGTAAACTCAAATACTCGATATTCTGTTTAAATTAAGTAGGCTGTAGTTTTTTTCATTTTTCACCAGTGATTAAACTTAGATGTATTATCCAATCTCAAAAACTAGACTTGACTTTTCTGACATGAAGGAACTGTTTCTAGAACCTGTCTACTGAAATTTTGAAGACCTTTATAGTGTATTTTCCCCTCAAGTTCTCAAAAAAGACACATTTATATTTCAAATTATTTATTTTGGACTATTTGATTAGGGTATAACAGGGACCTTCTTTCTTTTACAACAGAACTAGCTTCTAAGAAAGCACTCACTGATACGCCATCTTGTGTCATTTTGTATTTCTTTTTCATGCAGTTTTCATGTGCATATGCCTTACAGAACTGTAAGCTGCCTACTGGAACCCTACGATCTGTCACATGTCTTATAGTACTCTACAGGGCTCAAGGTTGCTATTTAATAAGCACTCAGTGAAGGACCTTACAAGGTCAGCCAAGATTAGTAAACATATCAATAATGTATTTTGAGTTATTGTATAATGTCTAGATGTTTACACCCTATGCCAGAAATATGGTACTGAGATGGTACATAAGCGATTAAAGAACATTATTCCAAATTATCCACTCTGAACATAAGAAAAATTGGAAAAAGTTGTGCATAAAATCCAATTCATATGACACAGCACACACTGAGGCATGTCAAACTGACCACAACATAAAGATCACAGGGTTATGAAACTTTTAAAAGTTGGTCACAGAGGACTACTGATTCTAAAGCACATAATACAGCTCAACAAATGTAAAAATATTTTTTACAGTTGCTTATAGAGAACACCTTTGTAACAACAATGAAGATTTTCTTTTTCACCTATGGAAACATCTATTTGCTTCCCTCTCATTAAGGGTCATTGACCTCACAGACATTATTCAGAATACTGCAAGAGGCCAGAACAATTTCCTTCTATGATAGGTGCATATGTGGAAAACAGAACACACTCTAAATTTGGTTCAGAATCTTAAGTACTGTAGGCTGGGTGTGGTGGCTCACGCCTGTAATACCAGCACTTTGGGAGGCCAAGGCAGGAGAATCACTTGAGGTCAGAAGTTCGAGACCAGCCTGGCCAACATGGCAAAACTCTGTCTCTACTAAAATACAAAAATAGCCAGGCAAGGTGGCGCACGTTTGTAATCCCAGCTACTTAGGAGGCTGAGGCAGGAGAATCACTTGAACCTGGGAGGTGGAGGTTGCAGTGAGCCGAGATCGTGCCACTGCACTCCAGCCTGGGCGGCAGAGTAAGGCTCTGTCTCAAAATAATGATAATAAAATAAAATAAAAAATAAGTACTATAAATTTTTACCAAGTAATTTTTAATTTGCATGAGGTATATACCAGTAATTCACCTTTCTGATAGTGAAATACAGACACACCTAATTTTACTGTGCTTTGCTTTACTGTGCTTCACACATATTTAAGGTTTGTGGCAACCCTGCATTAAGCATTTCAGTAATTCTTACAATATTTCCAACTTTTTCATTATTCTTTCTGTTATAGCAGTCTGTAATCAGTGATCTTTGATGTTACTATTTTAATTGTTTGGGGATAGAATGAAACGTGCTGTTAACTGGTAATACGTTTAATGTGTCCTGACTGCTCCACTGACTGGCCATTCCTGCTGCTCTCCCTTTCCTCGGGTATCTCTATTCCCTTAGACACAATATTGAAATTAGGTCAATTAATAACCCTACAATGACCTCTAAGTGTTAAAGTGAAAGGAAGAGCCGCACACCTCCTACTTTCAATCAAAAGCTAGAAATGATTAAGCTTAGGAAGGTATGTTGAAAGCTGAGACAGGCTAAAAGTTATGCTTCTTGTGCCAAAAAGTTAGCTTGTGAATGCAAAGGAAATGTTCTCAAAGGAAATCTAAAGTGCTACTCTAGTGAACACAAGAATGATAAATGAAACAGTTTCACTGCTGATACGAAGAAAATTTGAGTGGTTTGAAGAGAACATCAAACTAGCCACAACATTCCCTTAAGCCAAAGCCCAATCCAGAGTAAGGCCCTAACTCTGTTCAGTTCTATCAAGGCTGAGAGAGGTGAGGATGCTGCAGAAGAGAAGCTGAAGCTAGCAGAGGTTTATGAGGTTTAAGAAAAGAAGCCACCTCCACAAGAGAAAAATGTACGGTGAAACAGCAAGTGCTGATATAGAAGCTACGGCAAGTTATCCAGAAGGTCTAGCTAAGATCATCTAATGAAGGTAGCTACACTAAACAGATTTTCAATGGAGATGAAATAGCCTTCCAGTGGAAGACGCCATCCAGGACATATAGCAAGAGAGGTCAGTGCCTGGCTTCAAAGCTTCAAAGGACAGGCTCACTCTCTTGTTATGGGCTAACACAGCTGTAAGCCAGTGCTCACTGCACATTATGAAAATCCTGGGGCCCTTAAGAATTATGCTAAATCTACTCTGCATGTGCTATAGAAATGGAACAACAAAGCCTGAATGATGGCACATCTGTTTACAGCACAGTTTACTGATTATTTTAAGTTCACTGTTGAGATCTACTACTCAGAAAAAAAGATTATTTTCAAAATATTATTTCACATGGACGAGGAGTCACCAAGGAGCTCTGATGGAGATGTACAAAGAGATGAGTGTTTTCATGTCTGCTAACACAACGTTTGTTTTGTACTCCATGGATCAGTAAGTCATTTTGACTTTCAAGTCTTATTATTTAAGAAAATACATTCCATAAGGCTGTAACTGCCTAGCTAGTGATTCCTCTGATGGATCTGGGAAAAGTAAATTGAAAACCTTCTGGAAAGAATTCACCATATTAGCTTTGCCATTAAGAATATTAGTGGCTGGGCACAGCTCACACCTGTAATCCTAGCACTTTGGGAGGCCAAGGCGGAAGGACTGCTTAAGCTCAGGAGTTCAAGGCTAGCCTCAGCAACATATCGAAACCTTGTCTCTACAGAAAATTAAAAACATAGCCGGGTGCTGGGTGTGGTGGCGCACACGCCTGTCATCCCAGCTACTCAAGAGGCTGAGGCCAGAGGGTCACTTGAGCCCAGGAGGTGGAGGCTGCAGTGAGCTGATAGTGCCACTGCATTCCAGCCTGAGCCAGGGCAAAAGAGAAGTGACAGGGCGAGACCTCGTCTCAAAAAAAAAAAAAAAAAAAAAAAAAAAAAAATTGTGATTCATGGTCAAAATATCAACATTTACAGGAGTCTAGAAGTTGATTCCAAACCTCATGGATCACTTTGAGGGGTTCAAGACTTCAGTGAACTCACTGCAGATGTGGTGAAAACAGCAAGAAAACTAGAACTAGAAGTGGAGCCTGAAGATGTGACTGAATTGCTGCAATCTCATGATAAAGCTTGAATGATGAGTTGCTTCTTCTGGATGAGCAAAATAAGTGGTTTCTTGAGATGGACTCTACTCCCAGTGAAGGACATTGTTGAAATGACAAGAGACTTTTTTTTTTTCTTGAGACGACGTCTCGCTCCACTGCCCAGGCCAGAGTACAGTGGCACCATCACTGTTCACTGCAGCCTTGACTTCCTAAGCTCAAATAATCCTCCTACCTCAGCCTCTTGAGTAGCTGAGACTACAGGTACATGCCACCACACCAGGCTAATTTTTGTATTTTTAGCAGAGATGGGGTTTCACCACATTGCCCAGGTTGGTCTTCAACTCCTGGGCTCAAGGGATCCACATGCCTTGAAACTCCCAAAGTACTGGGATTACAGGTGTGAGCCAACACAACCTGCCAAAAAAAAAATTTTTTTTTTTTTTTTTTGAGATGGAGCCTCGCTCTGTTCCCCAGGCTGGAATGGCACAATCTTGGCTCACTGCAACCACCACTTTCCAGATTGAAGCAATTCTGCCTTGGCCTCCCGAGTAGCTGGGACTACAGGGGCCCACCATTACTCCTGACTAATTTTTATATTTTTAGTAGAGATGGGGTTTCACCATATTGGCCAGACTGGTTTTGAACTCCCAGGCTCAAGCAATCAAGCAATCCCCTCCCCCATCCCTCACAAAGTGCTGGGATTACAGGCGTGAGCCACTGCACCAAGGCCTGAGAATTTTTTTTTTTTTAATTGAGATGCAGTCTCGCTCTGTTGCCCAGGCTGCAGTGGGCAACTTAGCTGATAAAGCAGTAGCAGAGCTTCAGCGGACTGACTCCAATTTTTTTCTTTTTTCTTTTTCTTTTTTTTTTTGTTGAGGTGGAGTCTCACTCTGTCCCCCAGGCTGGAGTGCAGTGGCATGATCTTGGCTCACTACAACCTCTGCCTCCAGGGTTCAAGTGATTCTCCTGCCTCAACCTCCTGAGTAGCAGGGATCACAGGCGCCCGCCACCACACCCAGCTAATTTTTGTATTTTTAGTAGAGATGGGGTTTCACCACATTGGCCAAGTTGGTCTCGAACTCCTAACTTCAAGTAATCCACCCACCTCGGCCTCCCAAAGTGCTGGGATTACAGGCGTGACCTACGGATTCCTGGTCTAATTTTTGTATTTTTAGTAGAGACAGGATTTTGCCATGCTGGCCAGGCTGGTCTCAAACTCCTGACCTCAAGTGATTTTCCCACTTTGACCTCCCAAAGTGCTGGGATTACAAGCGTGAGCCACCGTGCCCAGCCTGACTCCAATTATAAAAGAAGTTCTACTTTAGGTAAAATGCTATCGAGCAGCATTGCACACTACAGAGAAATCATCTGTGAAATGAAGAATCTATGATGCAGAAAACTTCATTGTTATTTTAAGAAATTGCCACAGCCACTCCAAACCAGCAATCCCACAACCCTGATAAGTCAGCGGCCATCAGCATGGAGGCACGGTTTTCCAGCAGCAGAATGATAAATATCTGCTGAAAGCTCAGATGGCTGTAGTTTTTAGCAATAAAATATTTTTAAATATAATACCATTGTGCATTTGATAGACTACCATATAGTGGAAACATAACTTTTTTTTTTTTTGAAACGGAGTCTTGCTCTGTCGCCCAGGCTGGAGTGCAGTGGCCTGATCTTGGCTCACCGCAATCTCCGCCTCCTGAGTTCAAGCGATTCTCCTGCCTCAGCCTCCAGAGTAGCTGGGATTACAGGTGCACACCACTGCACCCGGCTAATTTCTGTATTTTTAGTAGAGGCGGGGTTTCACCATGTTGGTCAGGCTGGTCTTGAACTCCTGACCTCAGGTGATCCACCCACCTTGGCCTCCCAGAGTGCTGGGATTACAGGCATGAGCCACCAGGCCCAGCCGGAAGCATAACTTTTATATGAACTGGGAAACTAAAAATTTGTATGACTTGCTTTATTCCAATATTCACTTTAGTGCAGTGGTTTGGAATTAAACCTGTAATATCTCTGAGGTATGCCTGTACAACATTTTTTTGTTTACATGATGTCTTGTAAAAGATTAGCATAAACTGTTAAATATGTATTCTGAAAGTACATCATCTAGATTTAAATCTAGACTATTTTCTAGATGTGTTATCTGTGGCACGCTCTTGGCAGTCTGTGCTCAATTTCCTCACCAGAAAATTGAACATAACAATGTTGTCACCTTTGTTCTTGGCACATGGCAAATGCTCAATAACTATTAGCTTTAATTATTAGAAATATCTGGATTTGGCCGGGCGCGGTGGCTCAAGCCTGTAATCCCAGCACTTTGGGAGGCCGAGACGGGCAGATCACGAGGTCAGGAGATCGAGACCATCCTGGCTAACACGGTGAAACCCCGTCTCTACTAAAAAAATACAAAAAACTAGGCGGGCGCCTGTAGTCCCAGCTACTCCGGAGGCTGAGGCAGTGTAAACCCGGGAGGCGGAGCTTGCAGTGAGCTGAGATCCGGCCACTGCACTCCAGCCCGGGCGACAGAGCGAGTCTCCGTCTCAAAAAAAGAAATATCTGGATTTAAAGGATATCCTCTGTAACAAATATCAACTTACCAAATGTAATGTATTCATTCAAAAATATCTGAGCACTTACTGTGTCATAATTGTTTTAAGAGTTAGTAATATAGCAGTAAACAAAACAAAATTCCTGCCCTCAAGGAACTTGCATATCAGAGGCAGCAGATGAATATGTGTAACAGAGGAAGGCAAGCACAGAAAAAAAAAGTCACGAGTGTGAGTGCATACTATGTAATATAGGAGGTCCACTGAACAGAACAGAGAAAGTGAGGGACAGTGGTGGGAGAAAAGATCAGAGGGGGGCAGCAAAGAGCCAGATCTGTACAGGCCAGTAAACAATGAGATGAGAAGCCACTGGAGAGTTCTGAACCCATTTGACTTAGTATTTTTAAAGAATCCCTCTCGCTGCTGAGTGGACAGCAGACTATAGGGCTAAACATTTTACATGGTTTTGTGAGAAACAGGCCATCCTTCAAAGCCCATTCAGTACTGAACTTATAAGCCAAATACATCAAACTAAGGATATTACTGGCTGGGTGCAGTGGCTCACGCCTATAATCCTAGCACTTTGGGAGGCTTAGGCAGGCGGACTGCCTGAGCTCAGGAGTTTGAGCCCGGGCTCGGAAGCATGGTGAAACCCCTTCTCTACAAAAAATTAGCCCGGCATGGTGGTGCTCACCTGTAGTCCCAGTTACTTGGGGGACTAAAGCGAGAGGATGGATTGAGCCCAGGAGGTCAAGACTGCAGTAAGCCAAGAGCATGAGTGCCACTGCACTCCAGCCTGGGTGACAAGTGAGACCCTGTTTCAAAAAAAAAAAAAAAAGTATTATTTAACCGTGGAGTTTAACTACAAATTAAGACATGTAATTTCATCCGTATAACCTAAGTCACTTTAAAAAGTGACAAATGAAAAATGAGTATGAGAAAAATTAATAGAAAAAGGCTCAGTATGCTTATTTGCATTGTTCTTTCTTTTAATATTAAAAAAAAATTTTGAGAGACAAAGTTTCACTGTTGCCTACGCTAGAGTGCAGTGGCACGATCACAGCTCACTGCAGCCTTCAACTCCTGTGTTCGAGTGATCCTCCCATTTCAGCCTCCCACATAGCTGGGACTATAGGCATGCACCACCATGTCCGGCTAATTTTTAAATTTTTTTGTAGAGACAAAGTCTGTATTGTCCAGGCTAGTCTTGAACTCCTGGGCTCAAGAGATCTTCCCTCCTCGTCCTCCCAAAGTGTTAGGATTACAGGCGTGAGCCACGGCACCTGGCCTTGCACTGTTCTTTACTGATTTACTAAAAACGTATGAAAACAAATGGAAAAAACAAAAACAAAAAACAACAAAATTGAATTTTCAACGCATGCCTTTTTTTCTACTATAAAAATATAGGCTATTTGAATGAGAATTCTTGAAACACTTCATTCAATAATTGTTGAAAAAGCATACATGCATATTTACCACATAATGGTGAGTGCGTGCAAAATTATAAAAGATTATTTATATTAAAGTTATTTAGAACTTAAACACTGTCCTAAGAATTGAGAAGCTAAATAAAATTCATGTCAAAACAAGTATCCTAGCCCAGGCACAGTGGCTCATGCCTGCAATTCCAGCATTTTGGGAGGCCAAGGTGGGTAGACTGCTTGAGCTTAGGAGTTAGAGACCAGCCTGGGAAATGTGGCAAAACTCCATTTCTACCAAAAATACGAAAATTAGCTGGGCATTGTGGCGTGTGTCTATTGTCTCAGCTACTTGGGAGGATCACTTAAACTACTTGGGAGGATTGCTTAAACTTGGGAGGCTGAAGCTGAGATGGCACCACTACACTCCAGCCTGGGTGACAGAACAAGACACAGTCTCAAAAAAAAAACCAGAAATGAAATATTCTAAAATTGGCTAACTAGACTCTTCTTAAATGAAGTACAAACCATTCATGTGCACTGTTGCACATTAACAAAATCACTCGCATTTAATAATTTGTTAGCTAAATCTATCCACGAGTAATAAATAGCTATAAATTGGCTCTAACATGGGAATATATTATGTTCCTTTACCTGTACTTAATTTTCAGGCAAAAGAGCCCTGGTAAGCCAAAATAATTTCTTGCCAATTTGGAAGAGGGGTTGAATAACTGGAAGGCCCTTTCTCCAGTGTGCTTTCCTTGTATATACTGTCGCCCATTGTCAAACACCATGAATTTGGTATCACATATTTTAGAGGATTCTTTTTCTTGATATTGTTCAGTCTCAAGAATAAATTGTCTGCTTCAATGTGCATTTATAAAATAAATCTTTTTAGGTTTTAGAAATGTTTTACATTAACAGTTACTTTAAAATCTTGAGAATACACAAAACAAGCTGAATAAAATATTAAGAATTGGCAGATGTAACTCACAATGTGTCTTTCTAAAGACTATTCCTCAACATGTCTTTTGAAAGGGTATTTCTGCAATATGCTTTGCAATATTAAAGTGGAAGCCACTTATGATTTAGCAAAAATAATACAAGACACAAACAACAGAGGTATTTAAATAAGCTGTCCTATGTGTAGGCTACACTGAGTCTTAAGAGAGAGTACTCACTGAAAATAATGACTTCATGGATGAAGATACAGTTCCTACATACTTGTAAATAACCTAGTCTGCCAACAATATCTTTATTTTCTCAAACACTGTATTCCTTCGATTTTTCTAGTATTATACTGTTCTGTGTGTAACAGTAATAATAGTAATAGATGTTTCAAGAGTTTACTGTATGTCAAGTACTATACTGTTTCACATTTAATCTTCACAATCCTGTAAAATATCATCTCCATTTTACAGAGAAATAAAGATACCATTCCAACACATAAGATCACCGTTTCTAGTAGAAGAACTAAGATTTCAATCCAGTTCTCACCTCTGAACGACTAGCTAGTCCCAGATTTATTAATCACCATCTGGAGGTACCTAAGTATAGTGGCAAAGTATGTTTGGCTAGCAAATTATTATAAAAATACATAGATGGACAAACACATAATTAAGCCAAACAAGAAAAGCTCACATGAAGTGCTAACTTGAAAAACAGAGAAGACTAAACAGTAAAATATGTTGTCACCAAAGGTAGCTGAGACTAAAAAGTTAACTGTATATAAGAACCTTCAAAAGTACTAAAAATGTACTTTGAATCTGTAAAGTGATCTTCACTAAAACAAACATTGGAAACAAGTAGGAAAATAACATAAGAATACAGAAGGCCAGGGACAATGGCTCACGCCTGTAATCCCAGCTCTCTGGGAGGCCAAGGCAGGCGGATCACATGAAGTCACGAGTTTGAGACCAGCCTGGCCAACATGGCAAAACGCCAACTCTACAAAAATTAGCTGGGCATGGTGGCGCATGCCTGTAATCTCAGCTACTCGGGAGGCTAAGGCAGGAGAATCGCTGGAACCCGGGAGGTGGAGGCCAGTCGCAGTGAACTGAGATCACACCACTGCACTCCAGCCTGGGTGACAGAACAAGACTCCATCTCAAGAAAAAAAAAGTACAGAAAAAGATTCAACTGTGGAGCCATACTGTGAAACCTTGAGTACTAGCTAATGGCACTCAAAATAAAAAAGGCTAAGTACTGTCAATGGACCTATCAGTAAACAGATGAAAAACTGCCTTGTAGGCCGGGCGCTGTGGCTCACGCCTGTAATCCCAGCACTTTGGGAGGCTGAGGCGGGCGGATCAATTGAGGTCAAGAGTTCAAGACCAGTCTGGCCAACATGACAAAATCTCGTCTCTACTAAAAGTACAAAAATCAGCCGGACATGGTAGCATGTGCCTGTAATCCCAGCTACTCAGGAGGTTGAGGCAGGAGAATTGCTTGAATCCAGGAGGCAGAGGTTGCAGTGAGCCGATATCACGCCATTGTACTCCAGCCTGGGCAAAAAGAGCGAGACTCCTTCTCAAAAAAAAAAAAAAGAAAGAAAGAAAAAAAAGAAAAACTGCTTGTAAACTAAAACTAAAGCGTGCAAGAAAATGTTAAGAGGCAGTTAAGTACTTTTTAAAAGCACCCTGACAGTAGTACTAAATAGATTTAACTACAGAAAATTACCCCTAAGAAATGCTAGCAGAAATAAACCAAACTCATCTTTCTTTGGAATTAAATTCTTAACATCTACTTGTGTCCAGTTACTAGAAAAGGAGGAGAATAATTAATTCATTGTTTCAGCAATAACAATTACTTACAGTTGGTTCAAAGAAAAGTTGACATGGGAAGACTAGAAAGCTGACAACTATCTTACCATCTCTGCTTTCAAATTCCAAGAAGCAAACTGAACAGAGATTTACTGGTAAGATAAGGAAAATAAAGGGGATGACATTTGAAGACTGAAAGAAAAGAAAAACAAATAATCCGTTCAAGTTGTAGCATATCCATAGTGGCAAGGTTCTTTAAGGCAGGTATTGAATGTTTCAAGTTCAGAAAATAGAGTACTAGACCAGGCGCAATGGCTCCCGCCTGTAATCCCTGCACTTCAGGATGCTGAGGCAGGCAGACTGCCTGAACCCAGGAGTTCAAGACCAGCCTGGGCAACATAGCAAGAACCCTTCTCTACAAAAAAATTTTTAAAAATTAGCCAAGCATGGAGGCACGGCTGTGGTCCCAGCTGCAGTGTGCATGTTTGCGTCACTGTGCCCCAGCCCGGACAACTGAATGTGACCCTGTCTCAAAAATAAAAAATAAAAAGAAACTAGAGTACTAATCCAGTAAATAATAAATGTACTGTCTGTTAAAATAAATGAATGTACTATTCTTTATAAAAGCAAAAGTTTCTCCCTCTGGAGTCAGGAGACTAGAACAGTAGTTTCTACAACTCTATTACATTATCTAAACATTTAGGAACTAAAACCAAGCAAATATACATTAATAAAAATCAACTTATGAGGGAATATGCAAGCTATGCTTAGGAGAATAACTTAAAATGGACGTTGCCTTAGGACCTAAGCCAGAGCTGTCTGAATCACTATCATAAAAACGGCCACTGAGGCTGGGCAAGGTGGCTCATGCCTGTAATCCCAGCACTTTGGGAGGCCGAGGTGGGTGGATCACCTGAGGTCACGAGTTTGAGACCAGCCTGGCCAACATGGAAAAAGCTCATCTCTATTAAAAATACAAAAATTAGCCAGGCGTGGAGGTAGACACCTGTAATCCCAGCTGCTCGGGAGGCTGAGGCAGGATAATCATTTGAACCCAGGAGACAGAGATTGCAGTGAGCCGAAATCATACCACTGCGCTTCAGCCTGGGTGATAGAGTGAGACTGTCTCCGGAAAAAAAAGGGGGGGCGGGCCACTGATGAAATAGATTTACCACTAATATTACTCCTTGCAAGGAAAGAGAAGGATTCACTGAGCTTAACCAAGTAAGTAGCAGTTTTGATCTACCACTACCATTACTATGTAATGAAGTGTCATCTTCACTACATTCCTCAAATCTGGAGAGAAAATAGAACTGCAGCAACTTTCAATTTTACCATGTATAGGATGACAAAATATAAACACGTCCAATTTTATTACAGCCACAAGTAAAGATAGACAGGTCATAGGACGACAGTGGTTAAGCCAGTGCTCCTAGTTGGTGGGAATGGTGCCACTTATCCTTTCCTGCCACATCGCCTTTTACGCAACTTGACGAGTGGGAAGATACTGGCATCTCGAGCTCTGGCAGGCCTATGGTTTTATCTGCTTCCCCTCAGTTCCACAATGTTGTGCAAAACAAATCCCTCTACTGCCACTAGGAGGTGCAGCAATTGTGGAAAATGTCCCCCCACTTTCAGAAAGTCTTCAAGGTCTCAAAAGCCAATGTTTGAAATAGATCATTAACACTTTGGGTGGCTGAGATGGGTGGATCACCTGAGGTCAGGAGTTCGAGACCAGCCTGGCTAAAATGGCAAAACCCTGTCTCTACTAAAAATACACAAATTAGATGGCTGTGGTGGCAGGCACCTGTAATTCCAGCTACTAGGGAGGCTGAGGCAGGAGAATCACTTGAACCCCAGAGGTGGAGGCAGCAGTGAGGCGAAATCACACCACTGCACTTCAGCCCAGGCAACAAAAGCGAAACCCCATCTCAAAGAAAAAAAAAAAGAGCCAGATGCAGTGGCTCACACCTGTAATCCCAGCACTTTGGGAGGCCGAGGCGGATGGATCACGAGGTCAGTAGATCGAGACCATCCTGGCTAACATGGTGAAACCCCCATCTCTACTAAAAATAAAAAAAATCAGCCAGGTCTGGGGGCACACGCCTGTAGTTCCAGCTACTTGGGAGGGCGAGACAAGAGAATCGCTTAAACCCGGGAGGCAGAGGTTGCAGTGAGCCAAGATCGCACCACTGCACTCCAGCTTGGGCGACAGAGCGAGACTGGGTCTCAAAAAAAATAAGATAAGATAAAATAAATACATCATCATACTTAAGAGCCACTACCATACTGAATCTAAGAGTGGCTCCAGGAAACACATTTTTCAAAGAGTACATTTTTTTTTTCTGAAGTAAAACCTCACTGGGTATCAATACACACTAAAAGTCCTAGTCTTCCTGAGTCATGGTGTGTATTTACTGCATAAAATATTTAAGTATAACACTTATTACCACTTTTTAAGAAAATTTCCCTTTTCAGCCTAAATTGCCTACAGAGGATAATGGCTACAAAATTTGTCTGCTATTGTAAAAACTAGTTCCAACTACTTTTCCTTGATGGAAACGCATTTCTCCAATAGCCATTAAAGGTGGAAAAAGTCTTACTCTAGCCAGGTCCCCTCATTTTACAGATAAGGAATGCAACATCTGGAGATTCATATGATTCTGCCTCAAATCATACATACAGCTAATTAAAAAGGTAATGCCAGAATATGAACCAGACAGTTAAACCCCCTAACCTTTCTCTCATATAAACCCTCATTCTATTGATCCACCTATTTGAATAGTCCTTAATTGCTTCACTGTTTCTTCATTTGCAAGTTCCTTCATCATTTTAAATCTTTGATAATCAGACCAGCCATTCTATGGATCTGCTGCACATCTATTACGGCATTATAAGGTGCACAGTCTAACAGATCCACAGTTCTGTAAGATGCTTACATTTGGGGGGAAGAATTTCTTCTCTTCTTGCCAGTGAAAGATGAAAATTAAAATCCCGAGTACTCATCAGTAAATTAACCTCATGTTCTAATCTTAATGTGTCAGAAACCCACAAAAGCCTTAAAAAGTTTTTGGTGGCAACATTCTTCTATGTTCTTGAATAATGTGGTTGAAGTCTACATCCTAAATTGGGTAGTAAAAAGACAGATAATATTTTTCAACAATAGCTTTTCCTTTACATAACTACTTACATGGTAAATTTAATCTAAAGCACATGAAGATTAGTAACAAGTGTGATAAGCAAATATGAAAGGTACAACAATAGTAGGAATATTGCCTCAATTTCTGTCTTACGAACAAGGTACAGCCTCTTCAAATTTTTGAGTACCACAAATTTAGTCCTCTAAGAGAACAAGGTGTTTCTTAATGGTTTTATTCTGCTGACCTCTGACTTACAAATAAAGAGGCAGTGCCAGGCACGGTGGTGCATGCCTGTAGTCCTGGTCACTTGGGAGGCTGAGGCAGGAGGATCACTTGAGCCCAGGAGTTGGAGGGTGCAGTGAGTTATGATCACACGAAAGAATGAGACCCCATCAAAATTAAAAAAAAAAAAAAGAAAAAGGCAGTTTTTAGTCTTCTTTTGGCCTTTAAAAAACTATTTAAGTTGATATCCTAATCTTTACACAATATACTAAAAAAAGGCCAATGAACCTGGATCTGGAAAAGAACTATTAGTTTATTTCATCTTTGGTAAGCAAAAGCAATATATAAATAGCTAAATAGTCCAAAATAAACAGCTAAAGCCTTAATAGCCAAATGAGTTGTTATAAAGGAAAATTATTAAAGCAAATCACTTTTCAAACTTGAAGCTTCTCTCTTAAAGAGATTTATCTCTAAATGCAAAACATTTGCTAGTTTCAAAAGTACACTGATCTAAACACACGTTAAGGACTTTATATGCAATACAATCCCTTAACCCTTAAGCCTCAAAACAACATTCTAAGGTAGGTATTGTTGCATTTTCATTTTGCACCAGAAAAAACTAGGGCACTGTGAGGATAAGTAACTTCCCTAAGGTTACAAAGCTTGAACCCAGCTTTGCAGGTTCTGAAACCTATGCTCCTTGGGCACTCTATTGCCTTCTTGGTAGCACAGAAAATACAAAAATATGATCAAGCTCTAAGTTCTATCTCATGCATCAGACAAAGCACTGGAAATTACTTTGTTTCCTGGTGTCAAGAAAACAGTTTGTTATCTATACTTCCTGATTTTAGGTTAGGTGGGTGGCACAAATGAACTGTTTTTCTCACCACACTTATTGCATAATCATTAAAACCCAAAAGGAAGAGGACTGCCTAAATTCTTAAACTTTATTTCCTGCTGGCCTAGAAGACCTTACTTAACCACTGTTATATCTATTATACTCATTTTAAAAGTTAAGGTTTTCCTTGTGCAAGTAAGAGACTGAAGTTATTTCAGTCTTAAAGAAAATCAACTACGTACTGGTCGTTTTACCTGCTTTTAAAAGCAGATCAACAGGATATAAACCTGCGTTGTTTTTTTCTTAAGGGGAAATTTCTTAATGACCTCTTAATTTAATCGAATGGAACAAGTAGCACACCAAAAATGATGTGTAGTGGAAAAAGAAACAGAAGAAAAAATCGCAAGAAGTTATATAGTGATCTACTTTCACTAGTGTTAGAAAAGCAAAGGATGAGTCTCTTTTTGAGTAACTTCAGGCTGACCACAATAGCCACTTGTTACACTACGAACACCCGCTCCAACACTTCAGGTTCATTAGGAATTAAGAGGAGGCCAAGAAGGTAAAAGACACAATCCAGCCAGGTCTAAGGTCTCTCCGTACTACACCCTGAGGGACACAGAGAACCAGTGCATTGTGCCCCCCAACCCCAAACCTTCCCTGCTCCCCAGGAGGCAAAGCCCACAGCCTGGGGCCAAGATAGTCCTCTGGCCAGGGCAGTGACCCAGCGTCAAACAACGCGCCCCTTATGACCAAAGCGTCGGCACCCAGGGGTTGGAAGAGGGGAAGGGACAGGAAGGCCTGGAAAGGAGAGAAGGGTGGCCAAGATGATGTTTTTTAAAACTAGGGAGGGTCCCTCCCCAGCCTCGCCAGCGGGGATGAGGCCCGGGGCCGGGAAGGAGCGGGTCGCCGCCATGATGGGACTGGCAGAGCCGGGGGGCGTGACGTGGGCAACCCCTAGCCCAAGGCCAGCTCCGTCTCCCCCTACCCCCTCCCCCACGTGGGCCTCGGCCACAACTGCCCCCCGATACTCACGCTTTGTCCACCAGCTCGCGCACCTTCCACATGTTCAACATCGTGTCCCGCGCGGGACGGGCCGCCGCCTCCCTCTCCTGCTCCCCACGGACCCTGGAACACTTCCGTACCGGGGCAGTTCCAGGCCGGGGTCACCGCCGCCCACCACCTCGAACTCCCCCAGTCAGGTCCTTCCTTTGCTACAGCAGCGGCGCCGCCGGTGACACGTCGAGACGCGGCAGCAGAGGCGCTGCGTGGAGCGGAAGTGCCCGACTTTCCGCCGCTGCGCGCGGGGCACGCCGGGACTTGTAGTTTTCCCTGAGTGCCGAGCGGGCCCGGTTCAGTTGCGAGAGCTGAGAGGAGTTGGGATGATTTTTCTCAAACTTTCCCAGTCCCCTGCACCAGACCTACCGAGCTGGAAATTTTGGAGGTGAGGCCCAGCGATCTGTGCTTTTGCAAATCCTCCAGGTGATTCTGATCACGCTCAAGTTTCAGAACCACTGGTGCAGGATCTAGTCACACTCAAACACTTTTCAAATGTAAGGCAGTATTGCTATGTTATTAGTAATGATTATACAGAAGTATGATTGGCGTATGTATTCCTCATCGACAGACACATCGCTGTATTTATTTCCCAATGTCCAAGTACACTTAGATCCCTAGGCCTTAGTTTCCACCCCCGTAAAATTGAAGAACTTGTATTCTAAATCCTTTTCTGCTCTAATTCTATGATACAATGTTTTATATTTAGACAACTACCTGAAATCCTTGTTAAATACTTTATTATAAACCTCAGAAACTCAGTTCACACTCCACGGGAAACTAAAAAGCCAACATTATATATACACGCACACATACGCATATATGTGACTGGTTTGTGTTTTTTAAGGATAAATATGCACATTGCTTTCATTGCTTTGTTGCAATGCTTGTCATCACTTCCTTCTCCACTTACTCATTTTTATCAATGCCCCTGTTAAAGCTTCAAGCAACTTTAAGTTTCCTTTGATCTGTCTGATGAAATTTTACAGTTCTTTTCATTCTACAAATATTTATTGGGCATCTTGTATGTTCCAGAAGTGGGGAATACAGTTAGAGACCCAGCTCTCTTGGAATTTAAAGGTAATTGGAAGAAACATAATAATCAAGGAAACATTTAAGGTAATTGCATATAGGGTAATCGCTTAGCGGGTTCTTTCTGCCGGCTTTACAGATAAAATCAATTCACTGCGTCCAAGCCATTGCAGTGAAGAGTTTGACATGAAGCTGGCCACGCCACTTAAGAGACAGAGTTGTTACTCAAATTAATCTTCCTGAAAATTTGGAAGCTAGGGGTTTTCAAAGATAGTTTGGTGGGCAGAGGGTTAGGGCATGGGTGCTGCTGATTGGTTGGGGATGCAATCAGAGGAGTGTGGAAAATGGTTCTCCTTTGCTGCGTCGACTTCTGGGTGGAGGACCAGCAGAGGAGTGGCTGGTCTGGGTGGGGCCATCCGTTTGTCAGAAATGCAAAAGCCTGAAGGCTAATCTTAGGTTCTACGGTAGTTCATTACAGGCCAGGCACAATGTCTCACGCCTGTTATCCCAGCATTTTGGGAGGCTGGGAGGCCGAGGCAGGAGGATCACTGAGCCCAGGAGTTCAAGACCAGCCTGAGCAACAAAGTGAGACCCCGTCTTTACAAAAAAAATAATAATAATAACCAGGCACTGGGACACACAACTGTGAGGCCAGCTACTTGGGAGGCTGAAATGGGAGGATCCCTAGAAAGGATCAGATAAAGACTCCGATTCACAAAGAAGTGAAATTGACAGTTGCTAGTCATGAAGCTAGGTAACAATAATCCCAAATAAACAACCTCTGACCCGGGTCCCTCAAGTCAAACCACCTCTTTTTTTTTTTTTTTGGAGTTGGAGGTCTCACTCTGTTGCCCCAGCTGGTCTGACACTCCTGGGCTCAAGCAATCCTCCCACCTCAGTCTCTCAAGTAGCTGAGACTACAGGAAACCCTCTCCAAGTTGCATTCACTTAATTACCAAAAGCAGCTTTGAAAAAGGTTTCAGTAAGGCTTTCGGATTGAGGCCCCAAGAGAAAGAAGCAAGGTTGAAGGAACTGATGGGCAGAAAAGTACAACAAGCAGAAATCCAAAGTTATCTCAGAGCTTTGTAATGATAGGAGTACTTGGGCTGATACAAAGTAAATTGGAGAGGTGGATGAGGAGAGGCAGGTAAAGATGAGCAGAGATGGGTAGAGGAATAGGGCTTTCAAATAAGAAGTTTGTGTTGTTTTGTTTTGTTTTGTTTTGTTTGAGGCAGAGTCTCGCTCTGTCGCCCAGGCTGGAGTGCAGTGGCCGGATCTCAGCTCACTGCAAGCTCCGCCTCCCGGGTTTACGCCATTCTCCTGCCTCAGCCTCCCAAGTAGCTGGGACTACAGGCGCCTGCCACCTCGCCCGGCTAGTTTTTCGTATTTCTTAGTAGAGACGGGGTTTCACAGTGTTAGCCAGGATGGTCTCAATCTCCTGACCTCGTGATCCGCCCTCCCAAAGTGCTGGGATTACAGGCTTGAGCCACCGCGCCTGGCTGTTTTGTTGAAAAGACTATCCAGCTCAAGATCCGAGAGATGGAATGTGGCCAGAGGAGATAAGAAAGAGAAACTACTTTGCATAAATAAGAGCTCAGCAAGTTAACTTTCAAACAAATGAGTCCAGAGTACACCTGCAGACCGGGCCTGGCCCAAAAACAGCCACCTTCCCTCCCCTGGGCCTGTTTGGGTGTTCACAGCAGGACACTGTCAGCCTCTTTGCTCATTCCAAAACCAAGTTTGTGTATGTCTAGACCCATCCTAGGGTTGTCACATGTGACATTTGCACAGTCAGCTGGAGCCATCTGGAATGTAACACCAAAAAATCTGCCTGTCCACTTTTACTTCAAGAGAGCCTTTAAAAGATTCAGAAAAATCAGACCAGGAGAGTTTGTTAAAAAGTGGTCTCCAGGGACTATTTGCATGTCAACAAAGTGTTCCATTTTTACCTTTTATCTTGCAAGTTCGAGAGCAGTTTCCATAGTAACTTCTTTGTGGCAATTCAAGTATGTTCATGGTAGAAAAATAAATGAGAAAATGCTCCACCCACTCCTCTTCAGGATAGCATATATTTTTTACTAAATGAACTGACACTTTTAGTAAGGCCAAACCAATACATGTTTTGAAGGAAAAAAAAAAAAAAGGCCAGACGCAGTGGCTCACGCCTGTAATCCCAGCCCTTTGGGAGACCAAGGTGGGTGGATCACCTGAGGTCGGGAGTTCGAGACCAGCCTGGAGAAACCCCGTCTCTACTAAAAATACAAAATTAGCTGGGCATGGTGGCACATGCCTGTAATCCCAGCTACTCAGGAGGTGCAGGCAGGAGAATCACTTGAACCTGAGAGGCTGAAGTTGCAGTGAGCTGAGATTGTGCCATTGCTTGCCAGCCTGGGCAACATGTGCGAAACTCCGTCTCTCTCTCTCTCTATATATATACTCAGTTATGTTAATGACTTGTGTTGTGAAAAGCAGTGTAGACAACGGACACTGACTGCTTATCTCATGTGGTCACCGCCCTAGAGTTTCCTTGGGGGAGTTTAATTCATGGTACATGGGTATGGCAGCCGTGGAAAAGCACCATCCAGACCTACTTTCAAGAGAACCAGTTGCAAAGAGTGTGGTTGACTGACAGCTTCCTGCTGTCTTCCTCTGGGATCGTTTATGCCAAGGGCATACTCTCTGTGGGGCTATTCCCAGCAATGACTGAGAAGGGTGTGCTGGAGCCAGGCCATTTCTGCCAGTGCTGGACTCCTTCACTGGGCAATCATTGACCTGGGCTTTCCGTCGACTTGGTCCAGATTTCCTCAAAGCTTTGCTGCAATCGGATACTCTTCCTACCCAATCTTCCTTCCTTCCTTCTCTTCCTTGACAGGTGTCAGAACTTCCCTGTGGTCTCAGAGCATCCCCACCTGCTCTTGCTCTCACTTCCCTTTTTCCTTCATAGGCATTTCCCCTAATAAATCTTACACTTCTAATTCCTTCTTGGCTCCTGTTTCCTGTAGTACCCAAACTGACACAGCAGGTGAACATTTGCACCTTGGTTTCAGTATTGGACTCATGAGTCTTGTTTTTGATCACACCTGACTACCTGACTGCTCATCTCCAGAGGTCAGAATACTTGGTTTCTTTTCTTTTCTTTTTCTTTCTTTTTTTCTTTTTTTGAGATGGAGTCTCGCTCTGTCATCCAGGCTGGAGTGCAATGGTGCAATCTCGGCTCACTGCACCCTCCGCCTCCCGGATTCAAGCGATTCTCCTGTCTCAGCCTCCCGAGTAGCTGGGATTACAGGCGTCTGCCACCAAGCCCAGCTAGTTTTTTGCATCTTTAGTAGAGACAGGGTTTCACTATGTTGGTCAGACTGGTCTCGAACTCCTGACCTCAGGTTATCCACCTGTCTTGGGCCTCCCAAAGTGCTGGGATTACAGGTGTGAGCCACCACTCCTGGACAATTTTTTTTGTATTTTTAGTAAAGACAGGATTTCAACCATGTTGGTCAGGCTGGCCTTGAACTCCTAACCTCAGGTGATCCACCTGCCTCGGTCTCCCAAAGTGCTGGGATTACAGGCGTGAGCCACTGCACCCAGCTGTAACCACATTTTCTATTAGGCATCCAAGGGGGAAGAGGCACTTTGGTCTTTCATACACTGACTTAGACATCTCAGAAGATAACTCTGATTGGCCCAGTTTGGACTATGTGCCTATCTTGGGTCCTATCACCTCTAGAGAGGCCTGCATTGCAGAATTGGTAGCTCTAGTAGAACCACATGGAGTGGGGAAAGAAGACTTCTCTGAAGGAACTCTGAAGAGAGTCATACAAAGTGGCATTACCATTTTACGTTCTTCCCAGCAATGTATGAGGGTTGTTTTTTTTTTTTTTTTGAGACGGAGTCTCGCTCTATCGCCCAGGCTGGAGTGCAGTGGCCGGATCTCAGCTCACTGCAAGCTCCGCCTCCCGGGTTCACGCCATTCTCCTACCTCAGCCTCCCGAGTAGCTGGGACTACAGGTGCCCGCCACCTCACCCGGCTAGTTTTTTTTGTATTTTTTAGTAGAGACGGGGTTTCACCGTGTTAGCCAGGATGGTCTCGATCTCCTGACCTCGTGATCCGTCCGTCTCGGCCTCCCAAAGTGCTGGGATCACAGGCTTGAGCCACCGGCGCCCAGCCGAGGGTTTTAATTTCTCCACATCCTGGTTACAACATATTACCTACTGTTGCATCATGAGGTTAAAAAAAAAAAAAAAAGAAAAGAAAAAGAGAAAAGAGAACTTACTATCATCTGTCTTTTTTATTGGTAGATATGAAGTAGTATCTCATTGTGGTTTTCATTTATGTTTCCCTGATGGTTAGTAATGTTGAATATCTTTTTGTGTGCTTATTTGCCATTTGTACTTTTTTTCCCCTGCTCTTGTTGCCTAGACTGGAGTGCAATGGTGTGATCTCAGCTCACCGCAACCTCCGCCTCCCAGGTTCAAGTGATTCTCCTGCCTCAGCCTCCCAAGAAGCTGGGATTACAGGCGCCCACCACGATGCCCAGCTAATTTTATATTTTTAGTAGAGATGGGGTTTCTCCATTTTCGTCCGGTTGGTCTCAAACTCCCAACCTCAGGTGATCTGCCCGCCTCAGCCTCCCAAAGTGCAGGGATTACAGGCGTGAGCCATCATGCGCCCTGCCTTATTTATTTATTCATATATTTATGAGACAGAGTCCTGCTCTTTTGCCCAGGCTGGAGTGCAGTGATGAGATCTTGGCTCGCTGCAACCTCTGCCTCCCGAGGTCAAGCAATTCTTCTGCCTCAGCTTCCCAAGTAGCTGAAACTACAGATGGACACCACCACACCCAGCAAATTTTTGTATTTTCAGTAAAAGACGGGGTTTCACTAAGTTGGCCAGGCTGGTCTTGGACTCCTGAGCTCAGGCAATCCATCTGCCTTGGTCTCTCAAAGTGCTAGGATTACAGGCGTGAACCACTACGCCCGGCCCTACATTTCTTTTAAGAGTTTTGTAGTTTTAGTTCTTATATTAAGTTCTTTGATCCATTTTGAACTAATATTTATATATGCTGTGAAGTAGGGACCCAACTCCATTCTTTTGCATGTAGACATCCAGTTGTTCCTGCACCACTTCTTGAGTAGACTATTCTTTTTCCAATGAATTATTTTGGTACTTGGTTAAAAAGTAATTGATAACGCTCAGGAGTTATTCCTAATGTTAATAATAATCACTAGAATTTTTGCTGGCTCCTGGTTTATATTGAGAACCTTTGCTCCTTTCCCTTCGAGCACATTTGTTTCAGAGATCATTCCAGGATCTCAAATTTGTAATCTTGATTAACGCAACACTGAACACCCTAAGGTGCCAGAAGGGCACTCCAAGTGTGATTATATAAGGGTTTGTGGGTAAATAACTTTGTAAGCTTTCCTAATCTATAAAATGGGGATAATAAGAATACTTGGCTGGGCATGGTAGCTCACACCTGTAATCTCAGCACTTTGGGAGGCCAAGGCGGGAGGATCACCTGAGGTCGGGAGTTCAAGACCAGCTTGACCAATATGATAAAACCCTGTCTCTACTAAACATACAAAAATTAGCTGAGCATGGTGGCATGCACCTATAATCTCAGCTACTTGGGAGGCTGATACAGGAGAATCGCTTGAACCCGGGAGGCAGAGGTTGCAGTGAGCCGAGATTGCGCCATTGCATTCCAGCCTGGGCAACAAGAGCGAGACTCCATCTCACATAAAAAAAAAAAAAAAAAGAATACTTGCCCACCGGTGGTTGTGAGGACTAAAGGAAATTAAAAAGTTGTCAATAGAACTGTGCATTAGAGGGAATAATTGTAAAATGTTTTACAGATATAAAGAAGGCAAACTTCAATGCTTTGGCAAAAGTTGGACTAGGATGTCTAAAGCAAGCTTTGCTTTGTGATTAATTAGCTGGGTAACCTTGTGTAATCACTGAAACTCTCCCAGTCTCAATTTCCTGGTCTATTTAATGTAGGTAATGATGCCAAGTCTAATGACTTTTCTGGGTTATTGTGAGATTGAAGCAATGTAGTAGGTGTAAAAGTGGTTTGGAACACTTAACTTGTTATTCTGGGCATTGTAAAGGATTCATAGAGAATTGCTTGCTTTCATTCTAAAAATTGCCTTTGAATTGTTTATAGTGCTGGATGGATTCCTTTCCTTGGGGCCAGTCCCAAGTAATGTTTACCACAATAAAACATTAACATGAAATTTTTCACCTTTTACCTGGGTGAGAACCAGAGCCTGATACTTGGCTCAAATAAAGTATTTATGCAGGGTTTAATAACAACCAGGCCCTCAGGGAACTCTCTATTAATAAATAGTTTTGGTGCTGGGATAGAATGTGACCAGGAAGAATATTAACCAGAGTCTTTCTTTTATTGGTCAGTTACAATGTAGAGAAAGTATGTTAGAAAAAAATTATCTCAGATGACCTTATTCACATTGTGGTGGAGTTGGAAGACCACCCCACCTCCCATCCCAGGCAGTCATGGGGAGGAAGACAGTCTGCCCAAGGGAATCCTAATTTGAAGGGAAGAGGACAGTGAATCAAATAAACTAACCATAGTAGTCCATAGCACCTACTCCATTGTTGAGGAAGATACATTTGCAAATTATGAAGTATTTAAGGACCTTTCTTGACATCCTTGTGGGTTGGTTAAGACGAAACTGCCTCTGACAATTAATGTTAATATTTGGGAGATGCAAGTATGACCCAACAAATATTGACAGGCCATGATAGAATAAAGATCTTTAACTGTCACCCACCATGTTAGAGAGACACCAAAGAGGACCGGACAACTGGAATACCAACAATTCCCCCTGCCCAATTTTCTCAGTGCTATTCTAGACTAACTCACACCTGGATATTTTTCCCCTGTGGGGAACACATTTCACCTGGTGGAGGAAGAGGGCTGGCCTGGGGCAAGAAAATCTCTTTTTTTTTTTTTTTTTGAGACGGAGTCTTGCTCTGTCACCCAGGCTGGAGTGCAGTGGCCGGATCTCAGCTCACTGCAAGCTCCGCCTCCCGGGTTTACGCCATTCTCCTGCCTCAGCCTCCCAAGTAGCTGGGACTACAGGCGCCCGCCACCACGCCCGGCTAGTTTTTTGTATTTTTTAGTAGAGACAGGGTTTCACCGTGTTAGCCAGGATGGTTTCGATCTCCTGACCTCATGATCCGCCCGTCTCGGCCTCCCAAAGTGCTGGGATTACAGGCTTGAGCCACCGCGCCCGGCCTCTCTTATGAAGAAGGGTGGAATTTTGCAGAGAGGAAGGCAGCGCTCTCATATAAAAATACGAGGATTGCTGGGCACAGTGGCTGGCTCATGCCTGTAATTCCAGCACTTTAGGAGGCCGAGGCGGGTGAATCACTTGAGGTCGGGAGTTCGAGGCCAGCCTGACCAACATGAAGAAACCCTGTCTCTACTAAAAATATAAAATTAGCTGGGCGTGGGTGGCACATGCCTCTAATCCCAGCTACTCTAGAGGCTGAGGCAGGAGAATCACTTGAACCTGGGAGGCAGAGGTTGCAGTGAGCCGAGATCGAGCCATTGCACTCCATCCTGGGCAACAAGAGTGAAACTCCGTCTCAAAAAAAAAAAAAAAAAAAAAAGGAGAGAAAATGAAATAAATAAATAAATAAATAAAAGAATATGAGGATCAAGAAATAAGGTTAAGATCTTAGAGCTCCCAAAAGGAAACTCCCTTTGTTTAAACTTTTAGGTGCTTTCCCTGTAAAGTTATACTTTCTATATAGTTTTAAAGTATTTCCCCATAGTCTGCAATTCCCCTTAGTTTCCTCCAACAACCTCTCAGTAAAATGTGATACACAACTGCTTACTAGCTGTGCCTCAGTTTCCAGTTTCTTTATCTGTAAATTGGAGATATCTTCTTCATAGTGTTACCAGTGGAGGGTTTTGACTACAAGTCATCATCCAGGTTCTTGGCATTTTGAACAAAGAATTGAACAAAATGCACAAACAGAACAAAGAATGAAGCAATGGAAACACAGATTTATTGAAACGAAAGTACACTGTACTGAGTGGGAATGATCTAGCAGCTCAAGAGCACTGATTGCAGAATTTTCTGGGGTTTAAATACCCTCTAGAGGTTTCCCACTGGTTACTTGGTTTATACCCAATGTAATTGAAGTACTGGCCTGTGAGCAGTCTGATTGTTTGTGGAAAGTGACCAATCAGAGGCTGAATTGAAGTTACAAAGTTACACCCCTACTCAAATGAAGACTAGACCTGCAACCAGTCTGATTGGTGGCAGGAGGGGACCAGTCAGAGGTACTTTCCATTTTTCATCTGCAAGGCAGTGCAAAAGGAGTAGCCTCTGATCCTTTTGTGACTTGAGACTACCATGTTAGAGAGACACCAAAGAGGACCGGACAACTGGAATACCAACAATTCCCCCTGCCAATTTTCTCAGTGCTATTCTAGACTAACTCACACTTGGCTATTTTTCCCCTGTGGGGAACACATTTCACCTGGTGGAGGAAGAGGGCTGGCCTGGGGCAAGAAAATCTCTTGTGAAGAAGGGTGGAATTTTGCAGAGAGGAAGGCAGTGCTCTCATATCAGAATATGAGGATTCTTATATGAAGAAAGGTGGGGTTTTCCTTTTGATTCAGTTCTAGGAAGTCAGTTCGAATAGGCCTTAGGTTCCCTGCCTCCAGACCCTTTATTCTCCTGCCTAAATAGGGTTGTCCTGAGGATTTGATGAATTACTGCATGTTAAATGTGCTAATAAATGTGAGTTAAGTTAGGACACTTGCCGGTGCCTGGCACAGAGAAGTGCTCAGTGTGTGCGAACTGTTGTTGCGGCTGTTAACCACAACACCTTCTCCTCTTCTTCCTCTTCAGGAACATCTTTCAGATATTGAGCTATCTTCAGGTATCTTCCTCAAGGCCTTTCCGATATTGAGAGAAGCCAGGACCAGTTCCATTTTTTGAGGCTACTTGTAAGAAAAAATAAGGAAATTACAAAATAAGACTTCAAAATACTGTGGTATGCTTTAAAAATATTTACATAGGCCAGGCTTAGTGGCTCACGCCTATAATCCCAGCACTTTGGAAGGCTGAGGTGGGCGAATCATGAGGTCAAGAGATCGAGACCATCCTGGCCAACATGGTGAAACCCTGTCTCTACTCAAAATACAAAAATTATCTGGGTGCTGTGGCGTGCGCCTGTAGTCCCAGCTACTCAGGAGGCTGAGGCAGGACAATCGCTTGAACCGGGGAGGTGGAGGTTGCAGTGAGCCAAGATTGCACCACTGCACTCCAGCCTGGTGACAGAGCTTAAAATTAAAAAAAAAAAAATTTACATATAGCAAATTAATACTTTGCAACACAAAAAGATACAAGCAATAAATAAAACTGTGCTATTTGCAGGGTATTTACACAGCATACAAATTGCGTACTCTGAACACTGTGGCTCAGGGATTAGATACAACCTTAAAGCTAAACATCAACATCTTCCAGTTCTGTCAGCCTTTCTATCTTTGTATATGACCTCCTTTGGAAATAACTTTATTTTTTATTCATTTATTTATTTTAAATTTATTATTATTTTTATTATTTCTGAGATGGAGTCTCACTCTATCACCCAGGTTGGAGTGCAGTGGCATGATCTCTGCTCACTGCAACCTCTGCCTCCTGGGTTCAAGCAATTCTCCTGCCTTAGCCTCCGGAGTAGCTGGGGTTACAGGTGTGTGCCACCATGACCAGCTAATTTTTGTATTTTTAGTAGAGATGGGGTTTCATCATACTAACCAGGCTAGTCTTGAACTCCTGACCTCAAGTGATTCGCCTTCTCGACCTCCCAAAGTGTTGAGATTATAGGCATGAGCCACTGCACCCAGCTTGGAAATAACTTTAAAGGGAACTTTTTAGTCTTTTCATGAATTAGTTGCATGTTTTTTTTGTTTTGTGTGTTTTTTTGTTTTTTTTTTTTTTCGAGACAGAGTCTCTCTCTGTTGCCCAGGCTGGATTTCAGGGGAACAATCATAGCTCACCACAGCCTAGAACTCCTGGGCTTAAGGGATCCTCCCACCTCAGCCTCCTGAGTAGCTGGAACTACATGTGCATGCCACTCACCTCGACCTCCCAAAGTGCTGGAATTACAGGTGTGAGCCACTGCTTCTGGCCGAAACTCTTTTGCACCCCTCCACACAGACTGATAAAGGGAAATCAGAGGCCCTACTCCTCAGACCCCTCCACACCACATTTGTAGATGGAGGAGTGGCCAGAGAATAAGCAGCTTGAAGGGGCAGTGTCAAGATGATTCTGGAAAGGGCAAACTCCTTTCCTAATATTCATGAGGAAGGTAACAATCTGGAGGGATAGAAATATTGACATTCTAGTAGTTTGAGTAATGCCTGGTTGTGGAATATTTCAGGAGAGCTGAACTTGAGTTTCCTGGACTGAAGCTTTCATTTTTATCTGTTTTGATGGAAATCTTTCTAAAATGGAGCTACTTCCCTGTATTATTAAAAAGAGCGTAGTGAAAATAAAAAAACAGAACCAAAGCATACTCTCCAAATGAAAACGATTGATATTCTATTCGAGATATCATGTGCAGGTGAATCATGTCTGAGTAGTTTCATTTGACGTAGAGGAGCATCTAGAAACTCACAGCAAAAGGTAAGAATGCACACATATTTTCCCGCTCTGTGCTTCCTTCATATTTTCATGTCAGTATCATAACTCAACATTTGTCATCTTGAGGATAGAGAAGGTTTAGTATTCATTGCTATAAAAACAAACCTGCAGAATAAATGTGACTGTAAACACTTCTATTGGATGAGGGCCATTCTTAAGTGGGTTTTTTTGTTTGTTTTTTTGTTTTTGTTTTTGTTTTTTGTCTTTCAAAAATAAAGAGCACCGGCCAGGGCTCACACTTGTAATCCCAGGACTTTGGGAGGTTGAGGTGGGCAGATAGCTTGAACTCAGGAGTTCAAGACGAGCCTAGGCAACATGGCCAAACCCAGTCTCTACAAAATATACCCCAAAAAATTAGCCAGTTGTGGTGGTGCATGCCTATTATCCCAGCTATTCAGAAGGCTGAGGTACGAGGATCACTTGAACCTAGGAGGTGAGGTGAAGGTAGCAGTGAGTCGAGAGGCTCACACCTGTGGACCCAGCTACTCGTTGGGAGACTGAGATGTGAGGATTGCTTGAGCCTGGGAGGCAAAGGTTGCAGTGAGTGGAGATCAGACTACTCCACTCCAACCTGGGTGATAGAATGAGACCCCTGTCTCAAATAAATAAAAAAATAAATAAATAAATAAATAAAGCACTAATAGAAGACAAGGCAAAGTAAGCTACTAAAACAAAGAAAGAAAACTGAAGGTTTTTTTCCAGATTGAGGCTGTCTCTTGACTCAAGGATCTGCCATTATTTCATTCTTTTTTGGGCTCCAGATGCAGAAAGGGGTACGGGAAAGGACATACACGTTGTAGACCAAAATCTTGGGTGCTGGTCTATCTCAGGTCCTCACCAGCTTGTAGTTTTAGGCATCTGAGTCTTAGATTTCCTATATGTAAAATGTGGATGACCCATTTTCCCCTGCTCCAGGAAAGTTATAAAAATGAAATGCAATAGAGATTTTTAACTATAAATATAGACGGATAATGTTGCCTAGGGCCCGCCCTGGAACCTCGCTGGTTCTCTACAAAGGGTAACTTCTATTACTTGTTAGCCATGCTTTATTTCCAATTTTGCTCCTTTAGTACATTAGTCTTCCCTATTTTCATCTCAATGTTTTTGCCTTTGCCCAAAGGGATGCATGACATAATCATCCATCTATCCTTCTGTTCATTTATTCATTTATAACCATTTTATCGTGGAAAATTTTACATAAACATAAAGGTAGAGAGAATGGTATAACAGACCCCGAGGTACCCATCACCCAGATACAACCACTGACTCATTGCTGCTTTTATTTCACCTATACTCCCTCTGTCTCCTCCCGTACTGAATTACTTTGAAATAGATTCCAGACATCAAATCATCCATGTAAATGTATCAATATGTATCTCTAAAAGACCACGACTGGTTTAAAAAACATAACCACAATGCCATTATCAATCTAAAAATAACAATAATTCCTTAGTATTGTAAAACAATTCAGAATCGGTTAACGCTCAGATTTCCCAATTGTCTCATAGCGTATCTTTTTAAAAAGTATTTGTTTTTCCGGGTGTGGTGGCTCACGCCTGTAACCCCAGCACTTTGGGAGGCTGAGACAGGCGGATCACCTGAGGTCGGGAGTTCAAGACCAGCCTGACCAATATGGAGAAACCCCATCTCTACTAAAAATGCAAAAAAAAAAAAAAAAGAATCATCCGGGCATAGTGGCGCATGCCTGTAATCCCAGCTACTCGGGAGGCTGAGGCAGAAGAATCGCTTGAACCCGGGAGGCGGAGGTTGCAGTGAGCCGAGATGGCACCATTGCACTCCAGCCTGGGCAACAAGAGCAAAACTCCGTCTCAAAAAAAAAAAAAAAAAAAAAAAAAAAAAAAAAAGCCAGGTGTGGTGGCGCAGGCTTGTAATCCCAGCTACTTGGGAGGCTGAGGCAGGAGAATCGCTTGAACCTCGGAGGCGGAGGTTGCGGTCAGCCGAGATCACACCATTGCACTTCAGCCCGGGCAACAAGAGCAAAACTATGTCTCAAAAAAAAAAAAAAAAAAAAACTGTCCAAAAAAAAAAAAGTATTTGTTTTAATTGGGATTCGCACAAGGCCCACATCTAGCATTTGGTTTATATAGTTCTTAAATCTCTGGTGATCTACAGGCACCCTCCGACCTCTCTTTTCTTCTTTCTCTTTCTCTCTCTCTTTCTTTCTTTCTTTCTCTTTCTTTCTTTCTTTCTTTCTTTCTTTCTTTCTTTCTTTCTTTCTTTCTTTCTTTCTCTCTCTCTCTCTCTCTCTCTTTCTTTCTTTCTTTCTTTCTTTCTCTCTCTCTCTCTCTCTCTTTCTTCCCTCCCTTTCTCTCTCTCTCTCTCTCCCCCTCTCTCTCTTTCTTTCTTTGTTTCTTTCACAGTTTAACCTCATCACCTAGGCTGGAGTGCGGTGGTGCCATCTTGGCTCACTGCAACCTCCACCTCCTGGGTTCAAGCGATTCTCTTGCCTCAGCCTCCAGAGTAGCTGGGATTACAGGCATGCATGACCAAGTCCAGCTAATTTTTGTATTTTTAGTAGAGATGGGGTTTCACCATGTTGGCCAGGCTGGTCTCAAATTCTTGGCCTCAAGTGATCCATCCACCTCTGCCTGCCAAAGTGCTGGGATTACAGGCATGAGCCACCATGCCTGGCCCTTTTTTTCTGTCCTTGCAGTTTACTTTTTATAGAAAAAGGTCAATTGTCAGGAAGAGTTTTCCAAATTCTGAATTTTGCTGATTGCATTCCCTTTGTGTTGTTTAATATGTTTTTCTTCCCTCTATATTCTCTGTAAACTGGTATTTAGTTCTGAATGCTTGATTTGATTCACACTCTTGGTTTTGTTTGTTTGCTTTTTTTGACAGAATCTCATTCTGTTACCCAGGCTAGAGTGCTATTGCACAGTCTTGGCTCACTGCAACCTCCAACCTCCCCAGTTCAAGTGATTCTCCCGCCTCAGTCTCCTGAGCAGCTGGAATACCGGTGCCCGCCATTATGCCTGGCTAATTTTTGTATTTTTAGTAGAGAGGGGGTTTCACCATGTTGGCCATGCTGGTCTCAAACTCCCGACCTCAGGCAATCTGCCTGCCTCAGCCTCCCAAAGTGCTGGGATTACAGGCAAAAGCCACCATGTCCGGCCTCACATTCTAGTTTTTTATTTTATTTTTATTTTTTGAGACAGAGGCTTGCTCTTGTCATCCAGGCTGGAGTGCAATGGCAGGATCTTGGCTCATTGCAACCTCCGCCTCCTGGGTTCAAGTGATTCTCCTGCCTCAGCCTCCTGACTAGCTGGTATTACAGGTACCCACCACCACACCCGGCTAACTTTTGTATTTTTAGTAGAGACGGGATTTCATCATGTTGGCCAGGCTGGTCTCGAACTCCTGACCTCATGATCCACCCACCTCGGCCTCCCAAAGTGCTGGGATTACAGGCATGAGTCACCGCACCTGGCCTCACATTGTGCACCTCACAAGACTATTTTGTGGGTGGTGTTATGGGCTGAATTGTACCCCTGCAAAATTCATATGTAGAGATTCTATCCCACAGTACCTTGGACTGTGACTGTATTTGAAGATGAGGTTTTTTAAGAGGTAATTTGATTAAAATGTAGTCATTAGAATAGGTCCTACTCCCATATGACTGGTGTCCTTTTCAGAAGAGGAAATCTGGACACAGACAGTTACAAAGGAAAGGTCGCATGAAGACACAGAGAGAAGATGACCATCTGTAAGCCAAGGGCAGAGGCCTCAGAAGAAATCGACCCTGCCTATGCCTTGATCTTGGACTTTTAGTGTCCAGAACTGGAGAAAATGAATTTCTGTTGTTTAAGCCACCCAGTCTGTGGCACTGTGTTACAGCAGCCCTAGAAACTAGTACAGGTGGTGATGGGAATGTCCATTAGGAGGCACGTAGTGTGGGATATCTCCTTCTATGGTAATATTAGCTGCCATTGATCATTGTTTCCTAGATCCATTATCTCATTTGGAGTTTGCAAAAGTGGTAAGACTCTAATTCTATTATTATTATTATTATAATATACATTTTTTTGAGACAAAGTCTCACTCTGTCACCCAGGCTGGAGTGCAGTGGCGTGATCTTGGCTCACTGCAACCTCCGCCTTTTGGACTCAAGCGATTCTCCCACCTCAGCCTCTGGAGTAGCTGGGACTACAGGCACATGCCACGGTCCCTGGCTAATTTTTTGTATTTTTGATAGAGATGGAGTTTTGCCATGTTGGCCAGGCTGGTCTTAAACTCCTGGGCTCCAGTGATTGGCCTGCCTCAGCCTCCGAAAGTGCTGGGACCACAGGCATCAGCCACTATGCCTGGCCGGTCATGCTCTAAATCTATCATTCCTTTTCATATCTTTTAACTGGAATTCTTTTCTAAAGATGATTTTTTCCCTCATCAATTATTTAGAAATTCTGAGAAGAAGGATAAATACTTGATTCTGTCTCTTTATTTACAGGTATTCAGAATAATGAGTTGGTTCCCTAGTATCTTTCAAAAGTGAGTAGTTGTTTTTTTTTTTTTTAATGAACTCATGACGTTTAATACATTTGACCTGTTTCAATCAATTAGTTATTGCTCTTTTTGATATTTACATTATCCCAGTTTTTGCCTTGGGAGCTTTTTCACCATAGCTGCTGAGTCCTTCTGATACAACACAAGTCTTCTTTAATACTGCTTCCTTAGACCGGGCGGGTGGCTCACGCCTGTAATCCCAGCACTTTGGGAGGCTGAGATAGGTGGATCACCTGAGGTCGGGAGTTTGAGACCAACCTGACCAACATGCAGAAACCCTGTCTCTGGTAAAAATGCAAAATTAGCTGGGCTTGGTAGCACATGCCTGTAATCCCAGCTGCTTGGGAGGCTGAGGCGGGAGAATCGCTTGAACCTAGGAGACAGAGGTTTCGGTGAGCCTAGATCTCACTATTTCACTCCAACCTGGCCAACAAGAGTGAAACTGTCTCAAAACAAACAAACAACAACAACATATATATATATATATATATATGGCTTCCTTGCTTTTTATTACAACATGATATCCAGGCTTATCTTCATTTTGGGCAGGCCCCAACATTAGTCAATCTTCTTTTTTTTTTCTTGAGACAGATTCTTGCTCTTTTGTGCAAGCTGGAGTGCAATGGTGCAATGGTGCGATCTTGGCTCACTGCAATCTCCGCCTCCCGGGTTCAAGCAATTCTTCTGCCTCAGCCTCCTGAGTAGCTGGGACTACAGGTGCACACTGCCACACCTGGCTAATTTTTGTTTTCATTTTGTTTGTTTGTTTTTTTTTTTTTGAGATGGAATCTCACTCTGTTGCCCAGGCTAGAGTGCAGTGGCACCATCTTGGCTCACTGCAACCTCTGCCTCCCAGGTTCAAGCAATTCTCTTGCCTCAGCCTCCCGAGTAGCTGGGATTTCACTCTGTTGCCCAGGCTGGTCTCGAGCTCCTGACCTCAGGTAACCCTCCTGCCTCGGCCTCCCAAAGTGCTGGGATTACAGGCATGAGCCACAGCGCCCAGGCTTAATTTTTGTATTTTTAGTGGGGGTTTCACCATGTTGGTCAGACTGGTCTCAAACTACTGACCTCAGGTGATCCGCCCCCCTCAGCCTCCCAAAGTGCTGGAATTACAGGCATGAGCCACCACACCCGGCTGAGTCAAAAATTTCTCTAAGGAAATCGTATTTAAATGCCACAATCTGAGTATTAGCAGTGCTCATTTCCATTGGGTTTAGTATTACTTCTAGGACTTTTTCATTGACAGAGCTTGGAAATACTTTTTATTTTTAAGAGGAAAGGCAAGAGTTTGTAATAATTCAAAATTTATCATTACAGGGTATTAATTCTTTGATTTTTTATTTGTATTTTTTTCTCCTATCCTGAAAATCTTGATTCTTAATATTAACAGTGGCTTATGGCTGGGCACAGTGGCTCACACCTGTAATCTCAGCACTTTCGGAGCCTGAACGGGGAGGATCGCTTGAGCACAGGAGTTCGAGACTAGCCTGGGTAACATGACAAGACTCCTTCTCTACAAAACATACAAAAATTAGCTGGTTATGGTGGTGCACACCTGTAGTGGCAGCTACTTGGGTGGCTGAGATGGGAAAATCATTTGAGCCTGAGAGGTGGAGGTTGCAGTGAACTATGATCAAGCCACTGAACTCTAGCCTAGACGACAGAGCAAAAAAAATTTTTTTAAACCCCAGAAAACAAACAAACAAAAATGACATACTTGCTTTATCCTACAATGAGCATAACAGCTTCAGAATAATAATAGCAAAATAACTACTAACAATATAATTACTGAAAATAGTTTAAGATTATTTTTGTAGTTTTTTGTCTCCTTTGAGATATTCCACTGGGATATGTAGTCAGATTACTAAAGCCATGTGAAATAATTCCTTTCAAAGTGCTGTTAGTTTTTGTAAACTAATAGTTTTGTGAAATAAAAGGGAGTACTTCTATTTTTATTAGCTAATCACTTAAACAATACGGTTGAAAGTCAAATCTATGAAATAAGTTATATTAAGAAGACTAGTTTCTCACCTTATCCCTTCTACCCATTCCCCCTTCCTCAATGAGTAAAACTCTGTTTCAAATATATATAAGCATATTATACACATGTGTGTGTAGGTTCATGTAAAATACTTACAAGTACATACATATTTGCATGCATATCTTTTTTTTTTTTTTTTTTTTTTTTTTGAGACAGTTTCACTGTTGTTGCCCAGGCTGGAGTGCAAAGGTGTGATCTCATCTCACTGCAACTTCCACCTCCCAGAGTGAAGTGATTCTCCTGTCTCAGCCTCCGAAGTAACTAGGATTACAGACATGTGCCACCGCACTCAGCTAATTTTTGTATTTTTAGTAGAGATGAGGTTTCACCATGCTGGCCAGGCTAGTCTTGAGCTTCTGACCTCAGGTGATCTGCCCATCTTGGCCTTTCAAAGTGCTGGGATTACAGGCATGATCCACCACGCCCTGCCAAGTGCATATGTATCTAAACAGTAGCTTATTAAAATATTTGTCTCTGCTTTGCTTTCTCATTCATTGTTATACCTTAGATATCACTTCACAGCATTTTTACAACTCCATTGCAGGCATGTGCTATTATTTATTCAGTCAAGTTTATACAGTTTCTAGTCTTTTGCTATTCTTATTAATGCCAGCTTATACTTGGCATAGTATATGTGCAGCTTTTCATATTTCTGTAAGTGTATTTTGGGGACAGATACTTGGGTTTCTGGGTCAAAGAAAAAATGCAAAGGAAAAAACTTTTTTTTTTTTTTTTTTGAGTCTCACTCTGTTACCCCGGCTGGAGTCCCTCCCAGGTTCAAGAGATTCTTGTGCCTCAGCCTCCTGAATAGCTGGGACTACAGGCGTGTGCCACCATACCCAGCTAATTCTTTTGTTTTTAGTAGAGAGGGGGTTTTACCATGTCCAGCTAATTTTTGTATTTTTAGTAGAGACAGGGTTTCATCATGTTGGCCAGACTGATCTCAAACTCCTGGTCACAATTGATCTGCCCACCTTGCCCCCACAAAGTGCTGGGTTACAGGTGTGAACCACCACACCCGGCTGCAAAAGAAACATAAATCTTGCCAATTCTCTTCTATAGGAATTGTACCCTTTTGCCTTCCTGCCATCGACAAATGAAAAGATCTCTTTCAGAATGCCATCACAGAACATGTTATCAATCTTTTGGATTTTTTTTGCCCATCCAATAGATGAGAAATGGTATCTTATCATGGCTTCACGCCACATTTCTCTCCTTATGAGCAAGATTGATTTTTTCATGTGTTTAAAAGTCATTCACATTTCTCTTTTTTATAATCTGTGTTCTTGTCTCTCATAGGGTTATAGGGTTGGTCTTTTCTCTATATTTAGCTCTTTCTTTGTGAATGATCAGCAAACTGGGGTCCATCATTAACAACTGTGGTGGACGCCTTTCCTGGCTGCTCCTTTCTGTGATCTACAGGCCTCTCAGGTCCCTGCTGCCATCCTGTTCAGTCCTTAGGCCTTTAGAACAACACTCAGCTGTGTACTTCCTGCAACTGTGCTATTGTCCTCGCAGACCAGGTGGTGGGAGCACAGCAAGATAAACAAAAGCAGCGGGTGTTCTCCCCACGTTGTTGGGACTACAGCCCCTCTGATTGGAGAGGGCGGTTCACCTCTTCAGAAGGTTAGGCCCTGGGCGCCTCTGCTGCTGTTACTGTGGCTATCATTGCAACTGTTGTGACCATCGGGTTGCCTTGGGCTGGCATATGAGAGAACAGAGAAAAGAAAAGACAAATCTTTTTTTTTTTTTTTTTTTTTTTGAGACGGAGTCTCGCTGTGTCATCCAGGCTGGAGGGCAGTGGAACAATCTCAGCGCACTGCAACCTATGCCTCCTGGGCTCAAGTGATCCTCCTGCCTCAGCATCCCAAGTAGCTGGGATTACAAGTGCGTGCCACCTCACCCAGCTAATTTTTGTATTTTTAGTAGAGACAGGGTTTCACCATGTTAGCTAGCTGGTCTTGAACTCCTGCCCTCATGATCCACCCACCTTGGCCTTTGAAAGTGCTGGGATTACAGATGTCAGCCACTGCGCCCAGTCATGAAAAGAAGAATCTTAATTCTACTTAGCATTAGGCGTTCCTTTCTCTCTCCTGAAGCTGAAACTAGAGGGGCTCTCCTGCCTCTGAGTGCCCAGTGCCCAACTCTGGCCATCAGGATGTCTTGAAATCAGAACAACAAAAAAAAAGGGAAATCCACAGCTGGTTCAGTGGTATTTCAGGTTATGGTCTTCTCCAATCTGCCTTCTGGTGCTTAAATTAAGAAAGCTCCATGCTTTCTGCCTAGGTTTTATAGCTACATTCATGGGGAGAGACAGGATGGAATGTGCTTACACGGTCTTACCTGGAACAGGAACTGCTGCCTCAGGGATTTTGCACTTATTTTCTTCCCTGCTTGAAATAATTTTCACATAGATCATTGATTGTCAAACTCCTACTCATATTTCAAGTTTTACCTCAAATGTCACCTGCCCGGAGAATCCTTTCTTGACCGCCCTCCTTAAAGTGGCCTTCTTAAACCCACAGACTCCTTGCTACATCATGCCGTTGTATTGCCTTCACAGCATCCAGCACTACTTGAATTTATCTTGTATGTGTGTTTCTTGCTTCAAGACTGTTCTCCCCCTGACCTTCACCCTCTCCTCCCTGAAGGCAAGCACCTATCTTGCTAATTACTTTCTTACCTGTGTTTAGAATATTGACAGGTAGAGAGTGCCCAGCAAAATACATGTTAAGTAAAGGAATGGAAAGCAATTAAAGCTGGGCGTGGTAGCTCACGCCTGTAATCTCAGCACTTTCAGAGGCCGAGCAGGAGCATCCCTCGAGCCCAGGGATTGGAGACCAGCAAAATACCTGCAATACCAGCAATACCTGGGCAATATAGTGAGACCTCGTCTTTACAAAAACTAAATAAATTAAATTCAATTAAAGAATTTAGCAGCATTTGAGTAAAATAATATTTGTTGGCTAATGTCTGAAGGAGACAATTTTACTGCAGATGAGGCCACAGACATGGGGCAGCAGGTCTAGGCAGTGCCATTCACTAGACAGGGAAGGCTGGAGGGCAGGTAGGAGTGAGAATCTGAGACTGTGGCCCCTGTCCTGGCTTTGCCACTAACTTGCTCTGAGATTCTGGAAAATCACTTCATCTCTTTGGGCCTTAATCTCCTCGACTGAGAAATACTAGAATAAGATTTTTTAAGCCTTAAAGTCCTTTCAACTTCAGCACCTTAGGCTTCTCAAGCATTTAAGTCAACTTAAATGCCTTTCAGTTTAGTTACAGAATCCAGAAGGATTAGTTATGCCAGAAGAACCTGCCTCTGCAATATGAAATCTTCTTTTGGCAAGAAAGGGAATGAGATAATTACGGCAAGAATTCTCCTTAGATCCTGACATTAAAAGGACCTGGTTGCTCCCAGGAGTATACATCTATTTTAACAATTATTTTTTTCTTCTCCAATTTCGTGTATAACATCGATGCAGAATATAAGACCCCGCTTATGTACTGTAGTGTCTTTTGGCTTTCGGAGTTGTTGGGTGGGTCATTTTCCAGATTCCCCATATACGCAGCACCCAGAGAGAGGGCGTTGCTTGAAATTTTTGGCACCACCAACCCATCTCCTCCCTCAAACATTTTTCCAAGCACTGACACTCTGGTTGGGTCTGGAGTATTAGAGTCACACCTCTGCTTCCCACTGTGATGGGTATGGACACAGAGATCCTATTATTTTTAGTTTACTGCGGACATCATGGGCCCCTCCAATTTGGCGTAGACATTTTGGTTTCCACTAAGTTCTCCAGGAGATGTATTTAGGAGACACACAGGCCAGATCCAAACATGCTAAGGCACCTGGAAGGCTGCTTCAGGAATGTGGTAGTATACACATAAATTACTCTGCTATTTCTTCTCTCTAGTGTTAATATGTGAATCATATTCGAGTTATTTGCCACAATGGAATGAATAGCCTTTTTCAGCAAAGTTAGAAAAGAGCCTTTTTCTCCCTTTCCCTGGTTTCCCTCACATTTTTATCTGTTTCTCTGGGCCTGAATAGTCATTTACCTGTTTATCTTTTATCTGTTTATCTGGGCCTGGATAGTCATTCACTCACAGGACATTTGCAACGTTCTAGATACTGTCTAGCCCATGAGATGAATCTGCATTCAATGAGAGCTTCTGCTTTCCTTCATAAATATTTTGACATTTTATTGCTAGTCAGTTCTTCCATTGCTACATCTCTGAATCTCCGATAATATAGTACCAGTGGTTTCCTTAATATGAAGCTAATAAAATTGTCAAAGCATTTTTAAATGACCTGTGTAATTATAAGATAGCACTGCTGTTGGGCAGTGGGGTATAATTTGGTTTCGTTGTCATAAAGTATTGAAGTGAGAAAGTTTATACCCTGCATGTTCTATCTGGAAAGAATTACTTTTCATTACTTGTGTGGGCTTTTATTTTTTTTATTTTTATTTTTCTAGATGAGGTCTTGTTCTGTTGCCCAGGCTAGAGTGCAGTGCACAATCACGGCTCACTGATATCTTGACCTTCCAGGCTCAAGCAATCCTCCCGCCTCAGCCTCCCAAGTAGCTAGGACTACAGGTGCATGCCAGCATCCCCAGCTAATTAAAAAAAAAAAAATTTTAGAGATGGGTTGTCCCTGCGTGGCCCAGGCTGTTGTCAAACTCCTGGCCTCATGTGATCGTCCTGCCTCAGCCTCCTGAAGTGCTGGGATTACAGGCATGAGCCATCGAGTCTGGCTGGCCCATATTAAGAAATGATGGAGAGTTTAAAAAATGAGGCCGGGTGTGGTGGCTCACACCTGTAATCCCAGCACTTTGGGAGGCCGAGACAGGCGGATCACGAGGTCAGGAGTTCAAGACCATCCTGGACAATATGGTGAAACCTCATCTCTACTAAAAATACAAAAATTAGCCAGGCATGGTGGCACTCGCCTGTAGTCCCAGCTACTCGGGAGGCTGAGGCAGAAGAATTGCTTGAACTCCGGAGGCGGAGGTTGCAGTGAGCTGAGATCATTCTACCACACTCCAGCCTGGGTGACAGAGGGCGACTCTGTCTCAACAAATAAATAAATAAATAAATAAATCATACAAATAAATAATAAAAAATAAATATATTTGTTAGAAATATGTAAAAATGTAAAAACCGTATAAAAATTATTTACATGTGGACCAGGTGCTGTGGTTCACGCCTGTAATCATAACATTCTGGGAGGCTGAGGCTGGAGGATCACTTGAGCCCAGGAGTTTGAAACCAGCTCAGGAAGCATAGTGAGACTGCGTTTCTACAAAACATTTTAAAAATTAGCTGGGTGTGGTGGTGCATGTCTGTAGTCCCAGCTACTCATGAGGCTGAGGTAGGAGCACCATTTAAGCCCAGAAGTTGGAGGCTGCAGCGAGCTATGATCATGTGATTGCACTCCAGCCTAGGTGACAGAATGAGACCCTGTCGCTAAAATAAATACATTGTGTGTGTGTGTATTTTAGGGGGATGGCTAGAGATGGTGGTCTCGCTATATTGCCTAGGCTGGTCTTGAACTCCTGAGCTCAAGCAGTCCCCCTGCCCTAACCTCCCAAAGTGCTGGGATTATAGGTGTGAGGCACCATGCCCATCCTAAAATAAATAAATTGAAAATAAATATATTTACCAGCGTATAGTTTATATATGTATATATTTACCAACATGAAAGAAAATATAAATTTTCCATAAATAATAGTAATCAGTGTTTATCTTTAGGACTCTGGAGCTGGCCTGCATGGATACAAATCTTGGTTCTACCATTTGCTGGCTCTGTGACCTTTTTCAAATTTCATAACCTCTACATACCTCAATTTCCTCTCTGCACAATGGGGATGACAAAAATTGTACCCACCATGGCCAGTCATGGTGGCTTTCGCCTGTAATCCCAGCATTTTGGGAGGCCGAGACAGGCAGATCACCTGAGGTCAGGAGTTCGAGATCAGCCTGACCAACATGGAGAAACCCCATCTCTACTACAAATACAAAATTAGCCAGGTATGGTGGTGCCTGACTGTAATCCCAGCTACTCAGGAGGTTGGGGCAGGAGAATCTCTTGAACTCGGGAGAGGAGGTTGCAGTGAGCCGAGATCACGCCATTGTACTCCAGCCTGGGCAACGAGGGGAATTCTGTCTAAAAAAAAAATTGTACCCACCTTCTGGAATTGTTTTGAGTAATAAGTTAGTTAAAACAGAAAAACTGAGGCCGGGCGCGGTGGCTCACGCCTGTAATCCCAGCACTTTGGGAGGCCGAGGCGGGCAGATCACGAGGTCAGGAGATCGAGACCATCCTGGCTAACACAGTGAAACCCCGTCTCTACTAAAAATGCAAAAAATTAGCCGGGTGTGGCGGCAGGCACCTGTAGTCCCAGCTGAGGCAGGAGAATGGTGTGAACCCGGGAGGCGGAGCTTGCAGTGAGCCGAGATCGCGCCACTGCACTCCAGCCTGGGCGACTGAGCCAGACTCCATCTTAAAAAACAAACAAATAAACAAACAAACAAACAGAAAAACTGGCCAGGTGTGGTGGCTCATGCCTGTAATCCCAGCACTTTGGGAGGCCCAGGTGGGCAGATCACCTGAGGTCAAGGAGTTTGAGACCAGCCTGGGCAACATGCTGAAACCCCATCTCTGCTAAAAACACAAAAATTAGACAGCTGGTGGGCACCTGTAATCCTACCTGGGAGGCTGAGACATGAGAATTGCTGGAACCCGGGAGGCAGAGGTTGCAGTGAGCTGAGATTGTGCCACATCACTCCAGCCTGGATGATAGAGTGAGACTCAGTCTAAAAAAAAACACACACACACACAAAAAAAACAAAACAGGAAAAGTGCTAAAATAGTGTGCCAGGCACATAGTACACACAATATAAGTATCATTAAAATTTCTAGTATTATCCATATTATTAGCAATGAACATGTAATGTAGTCTTCTATCCCTAGGAAACAATTCAGTAAATATTATTTTTTAACCAAAAATATACTGCATTATTGAGGCAATCTTTACAGAAATGTATCCCCCTTGTATCATAAACGTTTGGGTTAGCAGGAAATGACAATCTAATTAACATATTTTAGGTTTTTGTAATAAATTATTTAAAAGCTATTAATAAGTTCACATTTTTTCTATCCATTTATTATCAAATATAAGCAGATAATGAAGAGTTTCTCCTCCTGCAAAATTGTCAAACTTTTGCATTCATCAGAATCAACTAGGGTCTGATTAAAATACATATTGCTTGCTGGGCTCCACCCCAGAGTTTCTGATTCAATAGATCTGGAGTGAGGCCTTGGAATTTGCATCTCTAACAAATTTCCAAGTGATGCTGCTGCTGCTGGTTCAGGACCGTACTTTGAGAACCACTGACCTACAGCACCAAATGCAGAGATCATAGGAAAAACCTATGACAAGGAAATCAGCACCCTGGGCTTTCGATCACTCCCAGATGTATGATATTCTTTCTTCCCTCCATCGCTTTCTTCCTTCCACAAACACTCATGGGGCAACTACCATGAGCCAGGCATTGTGTTTGGTGCTGGGGATTAAAAGCTTTTGCTTAAGGCTGGGCATGGTGGCTCATGCCTATAATCCTAGCACTTTGGGAAGCCAAGATGGGATGATGGGTTGAGGCCAGGAGTTCAAGACCAAACTGGCCAACATAGTAAGACCCCATCTCTAAAAAAAAAAAAATTAAAATTTTTGCTAATTGGGGTCTTATGGTTATAAGGAATCTTAAGCAAGTTACTTAATCAGCTCTCCAATAGCTCAACCAGGAAATGAAGAGTATAATCATAAATTTATATTAATGGCAATTATTGAACATTTACTATGTCCCAGACTCTATGAAAAGCAAAAAGAAAAAAAATTTATTTTTATAACGTTTTCAGTATGCAAAGAATATCCATAAACATCATCTCAATCGAACTTCACACTAAACATTTGTAGTAGAAAAGACATGATGAACCCTGTTTCACAGATGAACCAACCAGAGAAAGCATGGCGAGACCAGGAGGTTTGCCTGAGCTGGAAAGTAGCCAAGAGGGACTTGAACTCCGATCCTTGCTTCCCAATCCAAAGTTTTTCATCTATATACTTCATCAACTAAATTTTCTCTAAGTGTCCTTCTTGCTCTCTTAGTGACTTGGTAGTAAATATTGGTTAAGTCAAATGGTGACCATTTTTACCTATGGTTTGAAAGCAGTGGATGATACTTTTAGATAAGCATAAACATTGGAAACATATTTCACATCATCGGTAATGCAAGTCAGCAAGTATTTATTGAGTAGATAACATGTAATAGTGATGCATTTGATATACTAAGGGCTGGAGATTATATATATATGTATATGTATATATGTGTGTGTGTGTGATTTTGTGTTTGAAGGCTCTCAAAGTCTAGGAGGACAGATAAATAAACAAGAAATATAATGCTACAATAAAATGTGGTAAGGACAATGACTGAAGAATGCCTAGGGTGCAAGGGGGCCACAGAGTGAGGACACAAACCCAGCCTGGGGAAAGGATTGGGGAGCTTTCCTAGGGAAGCTCGTGGCTCAGCTGATTTGTGTGAGGGGAATAATTTGCATAGCAAAAGGGGTAGGGAGCAGGTGATCATGGTGGAGGGACTCTACATGCTAAGGCTCTGCGGTGTAAAACAGCAGGGCATGTTCAGGGCATTGTAAGTTCTTTGATGGACCTCATCTATGATGTGTGACAGTACATAGTCTGCAGAGGTCGGGAGGGGCTAGATCCCTTAGGTCCTAGTAAGGAACATTTGGATACCTCCTATATGTGGCAGGAAGACTATGTTATGTATCATAGAAGTTCCAAGCTTGGGCTTTGGAATCGGACATTTTTTTTTTTTTTTAAGACGGAATTTTGCTCTTGTTACCCAGGCTGGAGTGCAATGGCGTGATCTTGGTTCACTGCCACCTCCCCCTCCCTGGGATCAAGTGATTCTCCTGCCTCAGCCTCCAGAGTAGCTGGGATTACAGGTGTGTGCCACCATGCTCAGCTAATTTTTGTAATTATTTTTGTAATTACTAGTAATTTTTGCCACCACACCTGGCTAATTGTTGTAATTATTTTTGTAATTACTAGTAATTTTTGCCACCACACCTGGCTAATTTTTGTAATTATTAGTAGAAATGGGGTTTCACCAGGTTGGCCAGGCTGGTCTTGAACTCATGACCTCAGGTGATCCACCTGCCTTGGCCTCCCAAAGTGCTGGGATTGTAGGCATGAGCCACTGTGCTGGCCAGACAACATGTTCTTGACCCCAGTTCTTTTACATATTAGCTAATGATCTTGAGCAATTTAATCTCTCTGAATTGTATGTCTACAACTGGGAAACGGGGATAAAAATGCCTACTTCGATGGGTTGTTGAGAATAAATAAGGTAACGCATGCACAGATCTTGATACAATGCTTACTGCAAAATAGGCTCTCAATAAATGGTAATATAAGATGATGATGATAGTTACTAGTTATTATAAACAACAGCCTATCTTTGTATCATATTGTAATTATACTAAAAAGTAAATGTGATGGTGATTCCTTGAGAATTTACTATTTTAGAGGCCATGTTGGCATGGGCAAAGAAAGCATGAACAACTTGTGTAAGCGACTTTGCATTTCTATGCCTATCAACAAAGATTTACTGTTATTTACCAAAAGTGGGATGATATGGTTTAGCTGTGTCCCTACCCAAAATCTCATCTTGAATTGTAAGCCCCATAATCCCCACGCGTCAAGGGAGTGACCAGGTGGAGGAAATTGAATCATGGGGGGCAGTTTCCCCCATGCTGTTCTCCTGATACCAGGTGAATTCTCATGAGATCTGATGGTTTTATAACTGTTTGGCATTAATAGTTCCTCCTGCATTCATTCTCCCTCCTGCTGCCTTGTGAAGAAGGTGCTTGCTTCTCTTTTGCCTTCTGCACTGATCGTAAGTTTCCTGAGGCCTCCCCAGCCATACCGAACTGTGAGCCAATTAAATCTCTCTTCTTTAAAAATTACCCAGTCTTGGATATGTCGTTATAGGGATGTGAGAACAGACAAATATATGGAAGGAGGGAGAGACAGCCATGTTTCTGTATCTGGCAGACTGGCAGACTGTCAATAATTATTTAACCTATGCTTTGCTTTGCTTTACTCGTTGTGGTAGAATCAGGACCAAGGCACGAATAGGTAAATTTTCCATTTCTAAGGTAGGGCAGGCAACCTTGAGTTTTGGGTTCCTCTGCTCCATAGGTGCATGACACATTGACAACTTTTTTGGTTTTTTTTTTTTTTTTTTTTTTTTGAGACAGAGTCTCACTCTATTGCCCAGGTTGGAGTGCAATGGCGCGATCTTGGCTCACTGCAACCTCTGCCTCCCAGGTTAAAGTGATTCTCCTGCCTCAGCCTCCATAGTAGCTGGGATTACAGGCATGCGCCATCACGCCCGACTGATTTTTGTATTTTTAGTAGAGATGGGTTTCACCATGTTGGTCAGGCTGGTCTTGAACTCCTGACCTCAGGTGATCTGCCTGCCTCAGCCTCCCAAAGTGCTGGGATTACAGGTGTGACCCACCACGCCTGGCCAACAACTTTCTTTTTCTTTTTTTTTTTTGAGACAGAGTCTTGTTCTGTCACCCAGGCTGGAGTGCAGTGGCGTGATCTCGGCTCACTGCAACCTCTGCCTCCTGGGTTCAAGTGATTCGCCTGCCTCAGCCTCCTGAGTAGCTGGGATAACAGGCGCATGCCACAATGCCTGGCTAATTTTTGTATTTTTAGTAGAGATGGTCAGGTTAGTCAGGCTGATCTTGAACTCCTGACCTCGTGATCCACCTGCCTCAGCCTCCCAAAGTGCTGGGATTATAGGTGTGAGACTTTCTTTTATTTTTTGAAACGGCTTTGCTCTGTCACCCAGGCTGAAGTGCAGTGGGACAATCTCAGCTCATTGCAACTTCTGCCTCCTGGGTTCAAGCGATTCTTGTGCCTCAGCCTCCCAAGTAGCTGGGATTATAGGTGCATGCCACCATGCCTGGCTAATTTTTATATTTTTAGTAGATACAGGGTTTCACCATTGGCCAAGCTGGTCTCGATCTCCTGGCTTCAAGTGATTTGTCTACCTCCGCCTCCCAAAGTGTTGGGATTACAGACATGAGCCACTGCGCCTGGCCAACAATTTTCTTCATTTTGCAGATGAGAGGAGGAAGGTTGTATTGAAGTCCGTTCCTAGATACTGGGAAGGGATAGAGATAGTGCATTTCTTTGTAGGGTGTTCGAAATCTAGGCTGCTTCTCATACAGAGCATTTCAGTCCCTTGGCTAGAGGGCAGTGGTGTAGATGGCACACTTGGGAAAAATGTCGTGGCTCCTGTGGCCTAGGAACTAGGGAGAGGAAGGCTGAAGGAGAACACAGAGCAGCCAGCACCAAGACATGGAGGGAGCAGCTCTCAACCACGGTGTGTGAGTTAGAAGGAGCAGTGGTGATAGTAATGACAGTGAGGGACTGATGACTAGAACTCTCGCTTCCATTTCTCCCGGACTGCATCAGCACCCATGCTCAAAGAGAAAGTCACAGACATGGTAGCAATTAGCATGGTAGCAATTCTCACTGACCTCAGTGTGTGGGGCTGTAAGGTGGATTTAGAAAAATAAAAACATGGGCCGGGCACGGTGGCTCCCACCTGTAATCCCAGCACTTTGGGAGGCTGAAGTGGGCAGATCATTTGAGGTCAGGAGTTCGTGACCAGCCTGGCCAACATGGTGAAAACCCGTCTCTACTAAAAATACAATAATTATCTGGGCATGGTGGTGGGAGCTTGCAGTCCCAACTCTTTGGGAGGCTGAGGCAAGAGAATCGCTTGAACCTGGGAGGCGGAGATGGCAGTGAGCCAAGATCCTGCCATTGCACTCCAGCCTGGGCAACAAAAGCGAAACTCCATCTGAAAAAAAAAAAAGAGCCAGGTGTGATGGCTCACACCTGTAATCCCAGCAATTTGGGAGGCCGAGGCAAGTGAATCACCTGAGGTCAGGAGTTCAAGACCAGCCTGGCCAACATGGTGAAACTCCATCTCTAGTAAAAAATACGAAAATTACCTGGGCATGGTGGCTTGTGCCTGTAATCCCAGCCACTCGGGAGGCAGAGTTGAACCCAGGAGGTGGAGGTTGCAGTGAGCCGAGATGGTGCCACTGCACTCCAGCCTGGGCGACAAGAGTGAAACTCTGTCTCAAATAAATAAATAAATAAATAAATAAAAGCATATGACCTTGCTCAAACCTGAAGTATTGAGTCACCTACTCATTAAAGTAACTTTCATATAGACTTCAATTTATAAATTATAGTGCAAGTATTGGCAAGCTCCTAGTCATATGCCAAAGAAAACTGGCATAGGAGTAACCTTCCCCACCCCACTGCCCTAGCTGAAACACCTGATTGTGGGTGTTACCGACTTTGTCACTTCCTTCTTTGTCTACGCTCAGTCCCTAGTACCGAGAGTACCCTATGTACTGGCAGGGTCCCAGAGAATGGAAGCACACAAAGGAGAGTCTCGGTTGGGTGCCTTTGAAAGGCTGCTGAGCCTGGATGATTGCATTTCCTGATGGTGGTCCGGATGTTTTAGCAGGCACCATATCTGTTTCTATTAATGGCTATCCAGACTTTTGGCTGTTATCAACTCTGCTGCTGCTACTGTCACACACCCAGTCTTCACAACAGAATGTCACCGCACCCTTTGCACGACCCCATCCACCTATCACGCCCGTTTCTCCTTGTAAGCCTCAAAAAACTCCAAGGAGGGAGCAAGTTGCCACCTGCTGCACTGCCCTCCACCAGCTTGACTGGTTTTTCCTGCTAAGGCAACACAGTCCCTCTGCTTCTGAGGCCCTGGTGACCCATGGAGACCTATGTGGTTAGCAGCCATAGGACAAAAAACTCGAGTTTGGCAGGCAAACAGTAAAATAGGTCTTTTCAAGTGATTCTGAGAACCTGAAAAGTGACTTTGTTGTAAAACCTGTGATTTTCCTTTCTCCTTTCCAATGAGTTGAATTTTTGAACTATACTTAGTATTCAGAACTCAAAGTACTCTCTGTTCTCATTGCTTGCGAATGTATTACAAAGTGAACCCTTTCTCCCAGTAAGGGGCAGAGGGTTTTTGAAGAACCCTGCTGCTGTCCTTCAGATGGTAATCATATTTGACACACTTCAACTGGCCATCATCACACCAGGTTCTAAATTTCTGAGCAAAGAAAAGGAAAAAACTATTCTCTTACTCTTTAAAAAAATATACAAAAGTTATTAATTTAGTTCCAGCCTTCTCTAGATAAAAATGATTGCTACAGAAAGTGAGGCAAGCAACTAACACCTACTATGTGCCGGGGTTTTAGCAGGCACATTCTTACTTCATCCTCCAGAAGGCCGGCTTGACAGGCTGTTACTGATGTCTGGCAGGTTCTCATTAATTAACACAGCAGCAGCTCCAGAGGAGCCACACCAGAAGCTGCAAAGCCTATTGAGTTGCCCAATGTCACTTATGCCGTATTCTATTGCTTCAAGCAGGTGATGAGGCCAAGCCAGATTCACGAGGTGGGGAAACAAATTCTGCCTGTGTATATACTCGGGCTGGGTGGAATTACTGAGGCCAGCTTTGCAAATCAGTTAACACACTGGACCTGAATAAAAAGGAGTAGTGAAATCTGGCTCGTGCCTAGCTCCAAAGGTGTAATATTAAGTGAAATAATGTTCACGAAGTGTTTTGAGCCACTTTACAGAAAAGTGCTGTGCAGTTAAGGTGGAGGTGCAAATTTCTACTATAAACAGAAGTAGTTTTTGTTTGTCATCATGATGTGTAAAATCAATTAGGTAGATTTAATCTGATTTGGAAGGTGTGTTTGCAATGATCAGATAGAACACAGGCAATATTTATTTGGCAAACATGCGATTCACTGTGAAGAACTCTGGAGAAGTCGTTCAGTCGAGCAGTTGAAATTGAACCGAGGCGCACAGCTGGCTGGCTGGGAGGAGGTGCCAAAGGATTAAGATTCTGTGGGCAGAGTGAACAAACTGGCCTCAAATACGAGGCCCAAATTGAAAGTCAAAGAATGGATGCTCCTAATGACAGGTGTTGATTTGCAACTGAGCTGCTTCTCACATAAACAACCCTGAGAAGCATAGATCTAGGTGGGTAACAGCCAAGATTTGTTTATCTAACAATGGTTAATGATTCTCCAAGCCGCACCAGGTAGACATGCTAGTTATTAGTGTTTATTGTCATTTCCTTATCTCTAAAGGCATTAGGTCTCTGACTGTTAGCTGTGATAAACTGAACTTTATATCTCCATGAGGTTTATGTCTTAGAATGGCCTTGGTGTGTTTGTTTCCGGGTGACAGATTCAGAAAATGGCCAAGGGAACACTGCAATTGATAGGAGAGGGATGGAAAAATCCCTGAACTTAAAATACTGCACCCAGAAGAGGAATGGCAGTGATATCAGATTGGGATGTAGAAGATTTTGCTTTATTATTTTATTTTATTTATTTTAGAGACAGAGTTTCGCTCTTGTTGCCCAGGCTGCAGTGCAATGGCACAATCTTGGCTCACTGCAACCTCCGTCTCCCAAGTTCAAGCAATTCTCCTGCCTCAGCCTCCCAAGTAGCTGGGATTACAGGCACGTGCCACCACACCCGGCTAAGCTTTGCTTTACTCTCCCTCTGCTACTCACCAGCTATGCAACCTTAGGTGTTTCCCCTATTTCACCCCCACAGCAGGTAGTACATCTGTGGTTTTCTTGAATCTAATGACTGAATTCCATCTCTCCTGTCATTATCCAGGGCTTTATCAACTGTCTTTATTTTTTATTTTAGAGACAAGGTCTTGTTCTGTTACCCAGACTGAAATGCAGTGGCACTAACTAGCTTGCTACAACCTCGAACTCTTGGGCTCAAGCAATCCTCCTACCTTGCTTTGGCATCCTGAGTAGCTGGGATTACTGGTACACACCACCACATCTGGCTATTTTTTTAATTTATATTTTTTGTTGAGATGGTATCTTACTATGTTGTTCAAGCTGGTCAACTACCTTTTGGGTTAAAGCAACACCTGTCTAGAGTTCCTATTTGATCATGTCACTCTTTCATGGCTCCCCATTTCCTCTCCAACTCCTGAGTCTGGCAAACAAGACTTTTCATGATTTGAGCCTGTCCGTCTCTCTTGGTTGACTTGTTGCCACTCCTCTCTCTCTACAGTAGATTGATTTGGAGGCACCAAAAAAAAAAAAAAAAAAAAAAAAAGACCAAATTCTCCCTCCTTGTGTTCACATGATTTGCAAAATGGTTATGCAGCTTCTCTCATCAAGGGGTGGAGTCTATTTCCTTGCCCCTTGACTCTAGGCTGGCTATGTGACTTGCTTTGGCTTTTAATACACTGGAAGTGGCCCTGTGTCAATTCTGGGCCTAGGTCTCAAGAGGTCTGGAGTACTTCTGCTCTCTCTTGGAACCCTGCCACCACCATGTGGACATGCCAGGCTAGTCTGCTGGAGAATGGGAGCTTATTTGGAAGACAGCCCAGTCGTCACAGCCAAGGCTATCCTAGACCAGTCTACAGCTAGCTGATGCCTAGGCATGCAAGAGAGAGCCGCCTGCCCAGCTCTCAGCCGACTGCCAATACATGAATGAGCCTGACTGAAATAAGAACTGCTCAACTGACCCATAGACTCACGAGCAACAATAATGCTATTATTATTTCAAGCCACTGAGTTTTGCCATGGATTGTTATACAGCAATAGCTAATTGGTACACCCTTAATTCCATCTCTGTACACCGTGGGCTCTAGCCAGACTATATCTCTTGCTGTTTTCTGTGTGTGCCATCCTTATTTTTACTTTTGGCCTTTGAACAGGTGGGTTCCTTTGGCTGAGATGCTCTCATCTTCCAATTTTACACTCTGCTTGGCTAAAGTGTATCCATGTTTCATGATTTGGCATAGATGTGTTTTGCTTCTCCCAGCAAGTTTTGCTTCTCTCTCATCATGACTCGGTTAGCTGTCACTACTGGCAAAAGATCTCTCCTGGACCTAACTCTAGTCAGGCTCCTCTAAATCCTGGAGGCCTTGAGCTTCAGAGTCCATCCTTGTTGGACTCACATCACTGAGTTTTAGCAAGAATCTTGTTAAGTCAGTGCAGTGGTTTGAATGTGTCCTCAAAAGCTAATGTGCTGGAAACACTTAATCCCCAATGCAGCAGTGCTGGGAGATGGGGACTAATAAGAGGTGATTTTGTCATGAGGGCTCCACCCTCATGAATGGATTAATGCTGTTATCACAGGAGTGCTTTTGTTATCATGAGAATGAATTTATTTAAAAAGTGAGCTCAGGCTGGGTACAGTGGCTCATGCCTGTAATCCTAGCACTTTGGGAGGCTGAGGTGGGCAGTTTGCCTGAGGTCAGGAGTTCAAGGCCAGCCTGGGCAAAATGGTGAAACCCCATCTCTACTAAAATACACACACACACACACAAATTAGCCAGGCATGGCTGTATGCGCCTCTAGTCCCAGCTACTCAGGAGGCCGAGGCAGGTTAATTTCTTGAACACAGAAGGAGGAGGTTGCAGTGAGCCACGATCGCACTACCGTACTCCAGCCTGGGTGACAGAGCAAGACTCTGTCTCAAAAAAAAAAAAAAAAAAAAACATTGAGCTTAGCCTCTTCTCTTACCTTTTCACCTTCTGCCATGGGATGACGCAGCAAGAAGACCCTCACCAGATGTGGACCTCTTGACCTTGGACTTCCCAGCCTCCAGTGCTGTAAGAAGTATTTCTTTTCTTTTCTTTTTTACATTTTTTTGAGACAGGGTCTTGCTCTGTCACCCAGGCTGGAGTGCAGTGGGATAATCATGGCTCACTGCAGCCTTGACCTCCTGGGCTCAAGCGATCCTCCTGCCTCAGCTCCCTGAGTAGCTGGGACCACAGGTGTGTGCCACAATGCCTGGCTAATTTTTTATTTTTAGTAGAGACAAGGTCTCACTATGTTGCCCAGGCTAATCTTGAACTCTTAGGCTCAAGCAATCCTCCTGCCTCAGCTTCCCAAAGTGCTGGGATTACAAGTGTGAGCCACTGCACCCAGCTATTTCTTTTCTTTATAACTTACCCAGTCTGTGGTATTCTGTTATAGTAACACAAAATGAACTAAGACAGTAAGTTTATGGAGAATCCTCACCCTCGATATCTGATCACCCTGGCCTGCCTTTAGCAAGAATCCCATTAGGTTAATTTAGCAAGAATTATCCTACCCTCTTAGTGATTTCCCATCCATTCATGCCTCTGCCCTGCTTCTTGGCCAAAATCGCCACTTTTGTTTTTGTCGTATTTGGAGTTGTGCCCAATCTCCCTCCCCTACTGCAAAACCCCATTACAGTAGTCTTTTGAATAAAGTGTTCCTTATCAGGATCAAAATAACTCTTTTCATTTACCACTGTCACGTAGCCACCCAACAGGTTAATTTGCCACTGGACAGATACAGACAATTTATCAAGACAGGAATTGCAATATAGAAAGAGTTTAATTCACACAGAGCTGGTTGAATGGGAGATCAGAGTTTTATTATTACTCAAATCAGTCTCCCTGACAATTCAGAGACTGGGGATTTTAAAGGATAATGTGGTGGGTAGGGAGCCAGGGAGTGGGGAGCGCTGATTGTTTGGGTGGGAGAGAAACTCAGGAAGTCGAGGCTGTCCTCTTGTGCTGAGTCAGTTTTTGAGTAGAGGCCATAAGACCATACTGGTCTGGGTGGTGCCATCTGCTGCATCAAAATGTAGGGTCTGAAAAGTATCTAGAGCCCTGATCTTAGGTTTTACAATAGTGCTGTTATCCCTGGGAGCAATTAGGGAGGTTTGGAATGTTGTGGCCTCTGGCTGCGTAATTCCTAAACCATAATTTCTAATCTTGTGGCTAATTTGTTTGTCCTACAAAGGCAGTCTGGTCCCCAGGCAAGAAGAGGGTTTGTTTCAGAAAAGGGCCATTCTCATGTTTGTTTCAGAGTTAAACTATAAACTAAGTTCATGCCCAGGAATGAACAAGGACAGCTTGGCGATCAGAGGCAAGATGGAGTCAGTTAGGTCAGATCTCTGTGACTGTCATAATATTCTCACCGTTACAATTTTCGCAAAGGCGGTTTCAAGGTTCTCTTGTGGCATCTTACCTTCATCTCTTCTTTCCACTTGTTATGCTGTATTGTAATTTCCTGTCCACGCATCTTGTCAGCAGCAGCAAATCTATACCTCAGAAGACAGAATTTGACCAAGGGGCACAAGGCAGAGGGAGAAACTGAGGCAAGTTTTAGAGCAGGAATGAAAGCATATTAAAAAATTTTAGAGCAGGAACAAAAGGAAGTGAAGTACACGTGGAAGAGGGCCAAGCGAGCGACTTGAGGGAGTCAAGTCCATGGTTTGACCTTTGACGTGGGGTTTTATATACTGGCATGCTTCTGGGGTCTTGTGTCTCTTTGATTCTTCCCCGGGGGTGGGCTGTCCGCATACACAGTGGCCTGCCAGCACTTGGGAGGGGCCGCATGCTCAGTGTGTTTACTGAAGTGGTGCACTTCCTCACTTGGGGCATTCTTCCTTAGTAGTCCAGTGTTGCTAGAGGAAGGTCATACACCTGTTAAACTCCACCCTTTTGCCTCTTAGTGCACACACTTGAGCCCACTCACCCAATTCCTAAGATCTTATCAGGGGAAGCTGCCGATCACCAGCTTCAGGTGTTTTCTATGTATTGCAAGACTGCTGTTCCCTGCCACCAGCTGCAACTAATGACGACATTAGCGAAACAGTTTAACAACTGCCATCACCTGGTGGTGATGGTTGAGGGGCTGGGCACTCTCCTGCCCTGCTCATATCTGCCTAATTGCCTACTCTAACAATCTGACTTCCTTCTCTCCCTTAACTTCCTGAAGGAAGGCCTGTATCTTGTTTAAAGTAACATTGCCTGAGCATAGCAGAGTGTCTAGTGTATAGTAGGAACTCTCTATAACTTTGTCAATAATAAAATTATTTTACTTCCTTAGGTTTCAGTTTCCTCACCTATAAAGTGTAAGGGGTAAAGAGAATGGAGATGCCAATAGGTTTGGATTGTATGCTGACTTTGATCCATTGGTTCTGACTGTCCATAGCTCTATACTGAGAAGGGTTATGTGACTGTGACTGCAGTTATAGGGAAGGAGTGTCACGATTAATTAGCTGTAACTGCTATGGTCAGGAAATAAGAAGTGACAGCCAACTGCCAAATATCTGTCAATCTAGAGGAAGATGATTTATCTGGCTTCTGCGAACATCAATCTTGCTCAATCCAGCCATGTCTGCATTATATATTGTGCCAATGAAGAGAAAAACCAAATGTGAAACTGACTAGCTGCCAAAGTTAATGTCACTTGCTGTGGGAGAGACTAGGTGCTTGCCAATCCATTTTCTTTTCACCAATCCATTTTCAGCACACAGCTGGATTATGTTTTTCCAGCCCCTTTGCATTAAGTTTGGGCCACAGTTACCCACAGTGTAATGTAAGCTGCAGTGATGATGTAACAGCTCAGTGGGTTCCTCTTGCCCGCTGCCCAGATGGAGCTGATTTATCAAGGCAGGGAAATTGCAACGGACAAAGAGTTTAATTCATGCAGAGCTGGCTGAACAGGAGACCAAGGTTTTATTATTATTCAAATCAGTCTCCTCCAATGTTTGGAGGTTAGGGGTTTTTCTTTTTCTTTTTTTGAGACGGAGTTTTGCTCAGTCGCTCAGGCTGGAGTGCAGTGGTGCGATCTCGTCTCACTACAACTTCCACCTCGAAGGTTCAAGTGATTCTCCCGCCTCAGCCTCCTGAGTAGCTGGGATTACAGGCACCTGCCATCATTCCTGGCTAATTTTTATATTTTTAATAGAGACGGGGTTTCACTATGTTGGCCAGTCTGGTCTTCAACTCCTTACCTCAGGTGATCCACCCGCCTCGGCCTCCCAAAGTGCTGGGATTTCACCGGCGTGAGGCACCACTCTCTGCCAGGTTAGAGGTTTTTCAAAGGTGGTTTGGGGAAAGGGGTGGGGGTGACTAGACAACTGGGGCTTGCTGCTGATTGATTGGGGATCCAATCATTGGGGTGTGGAAAATTGAACAAAAGACATTTGTTCTTTTCCTTTTTTTGAAAGGGAGTCCCACACCCAGGTTGGGGTGCAATGGTGTGGTCTCAGCTCACTGCAACCTCTACCTCCCACGACAGCTATTTTTAGTAGAGATGGGGTTTCACCATGCTGGCTGGGCTGAGTCTCAAACTCCTGACCTCATGATCCTCCTTGCCTCGGCCTCCCAAAGTGCTGGGATTACAAGAGTGAACCACTGAACCTGGCCCGGAAAAGACATCTCAAAAGTCCCATTTTAGGTTCTACAATAGTGATGTTATTTGCAGGAGTAATTGGGGAAGTTGCATATCTTTTCACCTCTGGAATAATAGCAGCAATCATTTATGTTTACACCTTAGCAGAATTCAAGCTCCTGCATCCTCCTAGCCTGGTAGTCTCTCATTAACTTTACAAAGGCAGTTGAGTTTTGGGGAAGGGCTATTATCATTTAAACTATAAATGAAATGTCTCCCAAAGTCAGGTTGGCTTAAATCCAGGAATAATTTTTTTTTTTTTTTTTTGAGACGGAGTCTTGCTCTGTCGCCGAGACTGGAGTGCAGTGGCCGGATCTCGGCTCACTGCAAGCTCCGCCTCCCGGGTTTACGCCATTCTCCTGCCTCAGCCTCCCGAGTAGCTGGGACTACAGGCACCCGCCACCTCGCCCGGCTATTTTTTTGTATTTTTTACTAGAGACGGGGTTTCACCGGGTTAGCCAGGATGGTCTCGATCTCCTGACCTCGTGATCCGCCCGTCTCGGCCTCCCAAAGTGTTGGGATTACAGGCTTGAGCCACCGCGCCCAGCCAAATCCAGGAATAATTAAGGGCAGCTTGAAGGCTAAAGGCAAGAGGGGACTTGGCTAAATGAGAGCCCCCCCCCACCCCGCTATAATTCTCTCACTGGTGTAATTTTTATTCAGGTGGTTTCAATGTTGAGTCACAGCTGGTTAAGTGCAGAAGAGCCTTCTTTATGCTCCCTCTTTCTCCCTTATTGGCTGGTTCCATATAGAGAATCTGCTGGAAGGATACAAGCACCGGAGTGATGGCATCCCGCTTGGACTTGGATGAAATGAGAAGTGTGGGAGCCATAGGTTCTCGGCCCTCTAAAGGTTTCGTAAAAATCACTGATATGAGGTGAATTGGTTAATAGGAGAAGAGGCATACAAATTTATTTAATATGTATACACAGGAGCCTTCAGAATGAAGACCCAAGTTTGCAATGAGTTTCAGAAACATAGATACCATTTTTTTTTTTTTTTTTTTTTTTTTTGAGACGGAGTCTTGCTCTGTAGCCCAGGCTGGAGTGCAGTGGCCGGATCTCAGCTCACTGCAAGCTCCGCCTCCCGGGTTCACGCCATTCTCCGGCCTCAGCCTCCCGAGTAGCTAGGACTACAGGCGCTGCCACCTCGCCCGGCTATTTTTTGTATTTCTTAGTAGAGACGGGGTTTCACCGTGTTAGCCAGGATGGTCTCGATCTCCTGACCTCGTGATCCGCCCATCTCGGCCTCCCAAAGTGCTGGGATTACAGGCTTGAGCCACCGCGCCCGGCCACATAGATACCATTTTGAGATTACAGAAATAATAAGGGCTTAGGTTCTGATAAAAAAAGTTTATAGGAGGGGGAGTAGAGGCTTGGCTAGCAAAGGTGGCCTTGCTATGCAAGTGAAGCCTCCTTCAGAGAGAATAGATGGTAAAGGTTTCTTTTAGACTTAAAGGTGTCAGACTCTCAATCTCTTCTGGATCTGGGGATCCAGATCCGGATAGAAAGGGGAGGATGGGCTTCATTCTTGGAGACTCCATACAGATTCAAAATTTCCCCACTTAAGACAGCTTTTAAAGGCCACTTCTGTCAGGATGGCCAAGCCACAGCCATTTCAAAATATGTCATAGAAATATAATTGGGTGGCCAGGCGTGGTGGCTCACACCTGTAATCCCAGTACTTTGGGAGGCCGAGGCAGGTGGATCACCTGAGGTCAGGAGTTCTAGACCAGCCTGGCCAACATGGTGAAACCCTATCTCTGCTAAAAATACAAAAATTAGCTGGGCATGGTGGCAGGTGCCTGTAATCCCAGCTATTTGGGAGGGCTTAGGCAGCAGAATCACTTGAACCCAGGAAGGGGAGGTTGCAGTGAGCCGAGATCACGCCATCGCACTCCAGCCTGGGGGACAAGAGCAAGACTTTGTCTCAAAAGAAAATAAAGACATATAATTGGGCATAAAATGTTTTTTCTTATATATACATATTTTCGTAGAGACGGGGGTCTCACTATGTTACCCAGTCTGGTCTTGAACTCCTGTGCTCAAGTGATCCTTCTGCCTCAGCCTCCCAAAGTGCTGAGATTACAGGCAGAAGCCATCGTGTCCGGATGGGGTAAAATATTTTAGTTTCCTTCAGAGGTACTTTTATCTCTCAAGCCACTGAGATTTTGGGAGTTGAGGAGGGTTGTTATCCTAATATATCTACCTGCCTCATTTTCTTTTTATTTTTAGGTGTGGAAGCATTGGGGAGGAATATGCCAAATGTTAATGGCATTTGTGGAAGTCGATAAAAATTATGTTTGATAATTCAAGTGCTTCAGCTAACATAAAGTAATGACTTTAAAACTGGAGAAACTTTAGGCCGGGCACGGTGGCTCATGCCTGTAGTCCCAGCACTTTGGGAGGCCGAAGTAGGCAGATCACCTGAGGTCAGGAGTTTGAGACCAGCCTGGCCAACATGGTGAAACCTCGTCTCTACTAAAAGTACAAACATTAGCTAGGCGTGGTGGCGGGTGCCTGTAATCCCAGCTACTCAGGAGGCTGAGGCAGCAGAATCGCTTGAACCCGGGAGATGGAGGTTGCAGTGAGCCGAGATCATGCCACTGCACTCCAGCCTGGGTGACAAGGGCAAGACTCCATCTCAAAAAAAAAATTGTATATATACGTATATATATATTTATACACACACATACATACATACATATACACATACACGAACTGGAAAAATTTTTAAAGCCTGTGTTGTTCTGTTCTGTCTGCATTTACTATTGTTCTTTCTACCCTTATTTCTTTTTCCATATAAGGTGACCCACCGCAGGGGCATGACAAAAACCTCACTTGGAGTATTCCCTACCCCTTTCCCTGGATATCAGTTACCCCAAGTCCCTGCAGATGAAAAAAGTTTATGACTCTTTAAGCCCAAGAAGGTAATGATTTTTCCGTTCAAACTTCCTGCTTTCTACAATTTGGCTGCAAAAGATTTCAAGCTCATGACAGAAACAGAAAACATAGGTTTAAAATATTCTCGCCTTTCTGTCTGCAGCAACCATGAATATGCATATCCAGCCAGACAGCTGCTGCCTTCTGGTTCTGCAAGGCAGGGCCTGGGCAATACGAAGGGGAAGTGGGAGAAGTTGACCTTCCCTGGCTCTGCCCTACAACTTTGGGCATCTTACTTTCTAAGCTCCTAGCTGTTGAGCCCTCATTCTTCCCCCTCTAGTTATGGTTGGAGAGCTGCTTGATTTTCATGCAGTAAAATGTTTTCTCCCTGGGGTCCCATCAAAACTTCCCCGTCCCAAAGCTCAGTTCCTTCACCTGGCTCCCTTTTCAATGCACCAGTCTGACCAATTTTGGGGAATTGATGGCTTACTGGTTCCCTAGTAAGGGAAGTGGCTTTCCTTTGCTGTCCATGTGATAAATGAACATCTCTATAGTAGCTTATGGGGGACAATGTTGCTTGAACTGGAGGTTTCACACTGGGCATTTTAGGCCAGTAAGGACAAAAGAAAGGCTCTGTAGCAGACCAGTGGGGGAGATCCTTGGAAGTGCATGTTCTTCTTGCCCTTCTCAAATCATCCTTTGAAGGTAGCAGTGTGATCTGCCAGTGCCCAGGGCCGGTCCAATGTGTCTGCTGACCAAAGCCACAGAGACAGTGGGAGTTTCATGTAATGGGAGGCAGGATTTAAATGCTGTGTGCCAGGGTGCATGTGGGAGGGCCTTCTGAGCCAAGGTCAGTGGGATGGTGTAGATTTCCGATAAAAACAGGGCAGCAAAAGGACACTGAAACCTGCTGGAGATAGAGGTTTTAGAACGCAACCAAGGGCAAATAAGAGAACGAGGCAATTTGCAGTTTGTTTTTTCATCATTTCCTTTTCTTTTTGTTTTTGTATTTATTTTTGTGGGTGTCATAGAGTAGGCCTGAGGGCTTGAATTCACCCATGACTTTGAGAAACTGCTTTTGAGGAACCACACCACTACTGCTTTGGAAGTATCGTGTTTATTGATCCCTTACCATGTCCCAGTGGCTCATTTATTGCTTCTTGCAACTCTGCACCGTCTAAGTATCACGATCCCACCTTCATAGATGAGGAAACTGGGGTTAAAAAATAACTTTGTGAGAGGACACAAAGCTAGTAAAGTGGCAGAGACTAGAGCTTTGTTCTCAACCACCACACCTTATTGTTACAAGGACTCCAGAGACTTAAACGGGGGCAGAGAGCTTTGTAGGGCTTGGACTACCTGTTATCAGCCCCACCTTTTCCAGGAAAGGTTAGAGAAAGGCCAAAAGGGTGGGGAAGCCCATTGCAGAACTGTTCTGTCAGGAGCTGGTCCTGCCGGCAAGGATTTCACCAGCATCTTGAGCTGGTCACATTCCCTCAGGGCAAGGCTTTGCAACCAGTATCCTTCGGCCACTTTGACAAAGCAGGCTATCAGTTCACATAATAAAAAGCCTCCTCAGTGCCAGAGAATGAGGAATATCAAGGTGAAAGTTATGGGAAAGGGGTCCAGATCCGGACCCAAAGAGAGGGTTCTTGAACCTGGCACAAGAAAGAATTTGGGGCAAGTCCATAGAGTAAAGTGAAAGCAAGTTTATTAAGAAAGTCAGGGCCGGGCGCGGTGGCTCACGCCTGTAATACCAGCACTTTGGGAGGCCAAGGTGGGCAGATCATGAGGTAAGGGGTTCAAGACCTGCCTGACCAATGTGGTGAAACCCTGTCTCTACTAAAAAAACACAAAAATTAGCTGGGTGAGGTGGCGGGTGCCTGTAGTCCCAGCTACTCAGGAGGCTGAGGCAGGAAAATCACTTGAACCCGGGAGCCGGAGGTTGCAGTGAGCTGAGATTGTGCCACTGCACTCCAGCCTGGGCAACAGAGTGAGAGTCCGTCTCAAAAAAAAAAAAAAAAAAAAAAAAAAAAAAGAAAGTAAAGGAAGAAAAGAATGGCTACTCTACAGGCAGAGCAGCCACAAGGGCTGCTGGTTGCCCATTTTTACGTTTATTTCTTGATTATATGCCAAATAAGGGGTGGATTATTTATGAATTTTCCTGGAAAAGGCTGGGCAATTCCTGGAACTGAGGGTTCCTCCCCTTTTTTGACCATATAGGGTAACTTCTTGATGTTGCCATGGCTTCTGTAAACTGTCATGGCGCTGGTGGGAGTCCTTTAGCATGCTAATGCATTATAATTAGTGTATAATGAGCAGTGAGGACGATCAGAGGTCACTTTCATTGCCATCTTGGTTTTGGTGGGTTTTGGCTGGCTTCTTTACCATGTTTTATTGTTTTGTCAGCAAGGTCTTTGTAATCTGTATCTTGTGCTGACCTATCCCCTGTGACTTAGAATGCCTGACCTCCTGAGAAGGTGGCCCAGTAGGTCTTAGCCTTATTTTACCCAGCCCCTATTTAAGATGGAGTCACTCTGGTTCGAATGCCTCTGACAAAAGCCCTGGAGAGTCTGGGGTTGTCATACACCTTGTCAGTCAAACAGAGCCTCCCGACGGATGGAAGAGTCCCAAGCCATTGAATGGCTCCAGAGGATGCTGACGTGGTGTCCTTCAGAGAGCTGGGGCAATGACAAAAGACACGTACAACTGTATACTTGCAAGTAGAAAATCCATTGTGACAACAGGCTACATTTGAGTTACCAAATGCACTTGGCCACCTGGCTGGAATTCGACCTCCATGGCACGTCCGGAGAAGTCAGCCGTGGCTCCAGCCTGGGCTGCCAGTGAGAGAAAAGTGGTTCAGCGATCAAATCTTTCCAAATCAATTTAGCTCAGACTCCAAAGTCCTGGCTGGAATTGACAGCAACTTCCTCCCTGGTTTCCTTACCCATCAGATAAAAGTGCTGAGCCGTTTTAAACCTTTTTGAAGCCAAGACTCACCTTCAAGTGAAATTTTAAGGGGTGCCAGCAAAGAGATTTGACTTAATTCCAGACCTTTCCTTCCCGCTGGTCTGAATAATTAGCAGAGCTATCCCAACCTTCTGTACCTGGAGTTTATGTATAGGACTCTGAAATGGGAAATATTAAAGTGGCCTGTGCCTAGTAGTGGAATAAACAGATTTCTACCCACCTTCTCTGTTCTACGAAATGGGGATGATGATAATGAACTCTGCTGGGTGGGTGCAGGCCAATTAGTCCAAATTTGTAAAGCTGAGTCTTATTACAGCTTTACTGCTTGTGGAGAATGGGCAGCACCTTCCTGTGACTTTGCATGTGAAACTAATTGCCCTGGAAATGTCAGGAATTTGATCTTCCATCAAATCCTCCAGCTCTCAGATCCCTTGACAATCTTGGGCTATTTGCATCTCAAGGTTAAAGGAGGCTGTGCTTTCTGGATGCTAATCAGTTGTGAAAACTTTTGATCTCCTCTTGAAAACTAAAACCTTTTGCAGTCGCCCTATTCCAAGCGCGGTGAGAGCTGAGTAGTGGAGGTGCAGACAGGCTGGCTTTATTGGAATGAGCAATGTGTTTAGTAATTGTGAGTTTTAATTCTATTTTCCTCAGGGCTCTGTGGGATCCTGGAAAATCACTTAATATTTCGGAGTTTCTTTCCCCCCAAAACGTGATCTGAATTTTGTCATATCTCCCTGGGGTTGTGGAAATTACCGTTATAAAACTCCAATTCATAATAGCTTGTAGATTTAAAAGACAGAAACTTACAAAACATGTTTTCAGGGGGCGGGGTGGGGGAATATATGTGCCTACATATATACATGTGTACTGTTTTCCTTCTGTGATATTTTAGTGATAATAAGTTCTTTGTAGTGATAAAGTCATCCTTCTAAGTGAGGCTATAAGTCAGGCTAAGTCAAATGCTGGCACTATTAGCATTTTAGACCAGATAATTCTTTGTTGTAAGGGGCCTGCCCTGTGCATTGGAGAATGTTTAGCGGCATTCTTGGCCTCTACCTCCTAGATACCAGCAGCACTCCCAAGTTGTGACAATAAATAATGTCTTCAGAAATTGGCACATGTCCCCTGGGTTAGGGTTGCCAGATTTAGCAAATAAAAATTCAAGATGCCTACTTAAATTTGAATTTTAGAGATATAATGAGTACTTTTTTTTTTAAATTTTGAGACAGTCTCACTCTATCTCCCATGCTGGAGTGCAGTGATGTGATCTCCGCTCACTGCAACCTCCGCCTCCTGGGTTCAAGTGATTCTCCTTCCTCAGCCTCCCTAGTAGCTGGTATTACAGATGTGCACTACCACACCCGGCTAATTTTTGTATTTTTAGTAGAGATGGGGTTTCAACACGTTGGCCAGGCTGGTCTCGAACTCCTGACCTCAAGTTATCTGTCTGCCTTGGCTTCCTGAAGTGCTGGAATTACAGGCATGAGCCACTGCGCCCAGCCTGAATAATCTTTAGTATGTGTCAATGTAACTGGGTATACTACCTATAATTTGGCAACCTACTTGGGGGTGCAAAATCTCCTCACAGTTAAGAGCCACTCTTTTTTTTTTTTTTTTTGAGACAGAGTATTGCTCTGTCGCCCAGGCTAGAGTGCAGTGGCGCGATCTCAGCTCACTGCAAGCTCCGCCTCCCAGGTTCACACCATTCTCCTGCCTCAGCCTCTCGAGTAGCTGGGACTACAGGTGCCTGCCACCATGCCTGGCTAATTTTTTGTATTTTTAGTAGAGACAGGGTTTCACCATGTTAGCTAGGATGGTCTTGATCTCCTGACCTTGTGATCCATTTGCCTTGGCCTCCCAAAGTGCTGGAATTACAGGCATGAGCCACTGCCTGGCCAGAGCCACTCTTCTAAATAAAGTTTAGCATTTATCAGTGAACTCACATCAGCATTCACCACATCCTTCCCTTATTTCTGCCCCACTTTTATTTCTTTCCTACCTTTCTCCCCTATTTCAACCTTCAAGATAGAAGATAAATAAATTCCATGTGGGCCTCACCACAAATTGCTGTGAGCCTTAGGCATGAGGGGAGGTAGAAGTACATGTTACATATCTATAACCCTGTGATTAAATGGGAATCAGTTGCAAAATAAAAACAACTAAGGTGATTGTTTTAGTGCATTTTTTGTTGCTACAGCAGAATACCACTGACTGCATAATTTATAAAGAAATTTCTCGGCCTGGTGTGGGGTGGCTCATGCCTGTAATCCCAGCATTTTGGGAGGCCGAGGTGGGCGGATCACGAGGTCAGGAGATCGAGACCATCCTGGCTAACACGGTGAAACCCCGTCTCTACTAAAAATGCAAAAAAATTAACCAGCCGTGGTGGCGGACACCTGTAGTCCCAGCTACTCTGGAGGCCGAGGCAGGAGAATGATGTGAATCCGGGAGGCGGAGGATGCAGTGAGCCGAGATCGCGCCACTGGACTCCAGCCTGAGCGACAGAGCAAGACTCTGTCTCCAAAAAAAAAAAAAGAAAAATGAAATTTCTTCATGGGGTGGCTCTCACCTGTAGTCCCAGCACTTTGAGAGGCTGAGGGGGTGGATCACTTGAGCCCAGGAGTTTGAGACCAATCTGGGCAACATGGCGAAACACCCTCTCTACAAAAAAATACAAAAATTAGGTGGGTTAGCCGGGCGAGGTGGCGGGCGCCTGTAGTCCCAGCTACTCGGGAGGCTGAGGCAGGAGAATGGCGTGAACCCGGGAGGGGGAGCTTGCAGTGAGCTGAGACCCGGCCACTGCACTCCAGCCTGGGCGACAGAGCGAGACTCCGTCTCAAAAAAAAAAAAAAATTAGGTGGGCATGGTGGCGCACGCCTGTATTCCCAGCTGCTCAGGAGACTGAGGTGGGCAGATCAGTTGAGCCCAGGAGGTTGAGGCTGCAGTGAGCCATGATTGCCCCACTACGTTATTCCAGGCTGGGTGACAGAAGGAGACCCTGTCTCGGCAAAAAAAAAAAAAAAAAAAAAAAAAAAAATCTCTCAGTTCTGAAGGCTGGGAAGTCTAATAGCAAGGTGCAGGCATCTGATGAGGTTCTTCTTGTGGCATCATTCCATGGCATGTGGCAGAAGAGCAAGAGAGGGAGGGAGGGGGAAAGAAGGGAGGGAGAGGGAGGGAGATGATAGGGAGAGAGACATGGGGGGGAAGGGGCTAAACTCACCCTTTTATCAGGAAACCACTCCCACAATATCAGCATTAATTCATTAATGAGGGGCTCTCATGATCTAATTACCTCTAAGTCTCTACTTGTCAGCACTGCTGCAATGGGGATTTAGTTTCTAAAACATGAGCTTTGAGGGACACAGTCAAACCATAGCAGCAATTCAAAATGATGCCTCTTGCGTGGGCGTGGTGGCTCACGCCTGTAATCCTAGCACTTTGGGAGGCCGAGGCAGGCAGATGGCTTGAGGTCAGGAGTTCGAGACCAGCCCCGCCAGCACTGGTGAAACCCCGTCTCTACGAAAAAATATAAAAATTAGCTGGGCGTGGTGGTGTGTGCCTATAATCACAGCTACTTGGGAGGCTGAGGTATGAGAATCACCTGAACCTGGGAGGCAGAGATTGCAGTGAGCTGAGAGTGCCCCACTGCACTCTAGCTTGGGCGACAAAAAACAAAAAACAAAAAAACGCCTAAGCAGAATCCTTGTATGGATAATAGAGGAGCCAATGAGATAGGCCTTGAAGCTTGCTTCCAAGGTCTCCATGGATCCTTTGAAAGTCAAGCCCATAAGTTGCCATAATATTCTTTCTGCCATTTAATAAATGAATACTTTTTGAGCAAGATTGTGTTAACCAGGTGCTGTGTAACATATGAAAGAGGAAAAGGCACAGTTTATGACTGTGAAGAAGAAGCAGGTTGTACTTCCATTGAGAGATGCTTGCCAATAACAGCTGGCATGTTCCCAGGGCCTAGTCAGGGTGCAGATGATAAGCAAGAAAAGAAATCGGTAGCATGGGCAGGGCAGCTGTCCAGGAAGCCTTTTTTTTTTTTTTTTTTTTTTTTTTGAGACGGAGTCTCCCTCTGTCTCCCAGGCTAGAGTGCAATGGCGCAATCTCAGCTCACTGCAACCTCCGCCTCCCAGGTTCAAGCGATTCTCCCCACTCAGCCTCCTGAGTAGCTGGGATTACAGGCACCTGATATATGCTGGGCTAATTTTTTTTTTTTTAACTTGAGAGATGTGTAAGAGGCTTTATTTGGAGGGGAGCAGGAATTTAATCAATGAGGCCAAATCCCATGTCTTTGTCTGACTCTTCAGACTCCTCCTTCTTCTCATGTTTCTCCTCTGCTGCAGTGGGAGTGGAATCAGCAGCGGCGGCTTTAGAGCCTGGGGCAGCAGAGACGGCTACAGCCCCACTGGCAGGTACACTGGCAAGCTTGCCAACACTCTGGGCAATGACGTCTTCAATGTTTTTTCCATTCAGCTCACTAATAACCTTGCTGAGCTGGTCGTTGTCCATCTCGATGCCCACGCTGTTCAGGATCTTCTTGATGTCCTTGTTGCTGGGGGAGGGGTTACCCCCCCCCCCCCCCCCCCGAGGGCAGCCAGCAAGTAGGAGGCAATGTATTGCATTGCGGCGGTGGTGGAGAGGCCTCATGCGTGCGACCTCGGCGGTGGTCAGGGAGGAAAAGCAATATTTGTATTTTTAGTAGAAATGGGGTTTCACCATGTTGGCCAGGCTGGTCTTGAACTCCTGACCTAAGGTGATCTGCCCACCTTGGCCTCCTGAAGTGCTGGGATTACAGGTGTGAGCCACCCAGCCAGGCCCAGGGAGCCTTTATTTTTATTTTTATTTTTATTTTTTTCTGAGACGGAGCTTCGCTCTGTCGCCCAGGCTGGAGTGCAATGGCGCAATCTCGGCTCACTGTAACCTCCGCCTCCCCGGGTTCAAGCAATTCTACTGCCTCAGCCTCCTGAATAGCTGGGACTACAGGCACGCACCACCACACCCGGCTAACTTTTGTATTTTTAGTAGAGACGGGGGTTTCACCATGTTGCCCAGGCTGGTCTCGAATTCCTGACCTCGTGATCTGCCCGCCTTGGCCTCCCAAAGTGCTGGGATTACAGGCGTGAGCCACAGCGCTAGGCAGGAAGCCTTTTTAGAGACAAGATGGAAGAGTTTAGGGTGGGAGTAAATAAAGCTGGCTGGAGACATGCCAGTGCCTCTGAGAACTAGCAATTTGGTGCTCAGAGTAGGTTAATAATGTGGTGATACTCTAAATTGATAGTCCTTAGATACTTGTCACTGTTAGTTTAGAGGAGAAGTGGTACAAGCATGGGGAAGGATGAAGGAGGAGGCTAGCTTTTGTCAACCTTTAGTTTCTCTTTTATTATTCCCAATTATTTATTTAATTTTTTAAGAGACAGAGTCTCATGCTGTCACCCAGGCTAGAGTGCATTGGGTAAACTCAAGCTCCTGGGATCAAGCAGTCCTCAGGTTCCCAAGTAGCTATGACTACTGGCATGAGTCACTATTTCCAGCTAATTTTAAAATTTTTGTAGAGATGGGGGGTCTCACAATGTTTCCGGGGCTGGTCTCAAACTCCTGGCCTCAAGCGATCCTCCCGCCTCAGCCTCTCGAAGTATTGGGATTGCAGGTGTGAGCCACTGCTTCTGGCCTCCAATAATGTATTATTGTTCCACTCTCCAAAAAAAAAAGTTCATCAGACAAGCAGCTTAGTGACTCTGTGTTGGTACTGGACCTGCTCCTTGAGGCAACTCTTCTTCCTCACTCCTTCTGCAACCACTTTATTCCATATTTCATTTAATTCCGTACAGAGCTTTCCCTGAGACAAGTTCTCCACTTCCTCATGTTTGTCAGTGTATTTCAGGGCCCCTTACAGATTAGTGTTCCCATTGATTGCCCAACAAGGCCCCTTCCTAACCCAGCTTTAACCCTCTTAGGATGCTGTTGACATATATGTTGTGACTAAAATGTTTTTATGTATAATTTACTCTTTGTAAGGGACCTTATCACATATTCTGTTCTATGAGGGGCCACCTCTGGTGGTGGCAGAAGAAGCGGGACATAGTCATGCCCTGGAAGAAGCGTTAGGTTGGGCAGCAGGAGGCTGCTTTTGAGCTGTGGCTTTACAACTAACTTGCTGTATGTTCCCGTGTTAAGTCACAGTCTCGACCTGGCCCTTCATTTCTTCTTCTAAATATGAAATACCGGGCTAGAACCAGGTGGCAAAACAGGTTTTGTCTTATGTGCCCATCCCAATCTGTTTGTAACAGTTTACTCTACTGATGCATAGAGAAAACTTTTTAGACCACATGTGGGCTCTGGAAGAAAGAGCGATCAATTAGCATTATCTACAATGAGTAAAGAAAGGGGGTAGTGATGGTGGTGATAACATGAGTGCCTTATTTTTCGATTCCCTTGGTTGAATAAGCTCTAAGAAATTCCATTTGGAATTCTATAAACATAATGTGAATATCAGTTAAACATTCTCAGAGAGTTTCTCAATTTAAAATTAGAATTCTGTAGACTTCCCTAAATGATACCTAGGTTATTTAGAGCAGGAAAATAGCTCTAATTCTTCGCTTCATGAGGATGGCTTTGCTTCTGGCCAACCTCATTAGGATTTACACATTTGCAGTTTTTCTACATGTGGGGAATTCTTACACTGATAGATTCACACTGTCACTAAGTCCTTCTTGTGACCAATAGCACACATTAAAAATTTTGATTATAAATTAAGATGATATGACCAAAAATACAGCACAAAGAAGCAAAAAGCTGAACACTGTAAACCACATTAAAACGAAAAGGTAAAAGAAAAACCGTAGGCTGGATGAAAATATTTGCAAATATTTACCTAAAAAGTACTTAAAAGATAAAGTACTCCTAAAACCAACAAGAAACATACGAACAACCGGCCGGGCGCAGTGGCTCACGCCTGTAATCCCAGCACTTTGGGAGGCTGAGGCGGGTGGATCACCTGAGGTGGGGAGGTCAAGACGGCCCTAACCAACATGGAGAAACCCCGTCTCTACTAAAAATACAAAATTAGCCAGGCATAGTGGCGCATGCCTGTAATCCCAGCTACTTGGGAGGCTGAGGTAGGAGAATCGCTTGGACCCAAGAAGCGGAGGTTGTGGTGAGCCGAGATTGCGCCACTGCACTCCAGCCTGGGCAACAAGAGCAAGACTCTGTTTCAAAAAAAAAAAAAAAAGAAAGTTAAAAAAAGGAAACATATAAACAACTCTGTAGAAAGAGAGCAAAGAATATGAATAGGCAACTCAAAAAAGAAAAAAATATAAGCCCCGTTAGATATGAAAAATATGAAATATTAAATATTTTTAATAAAGAAATGTAAAATGGCCGGGCGCGGTGGCTCACGCCTATAATCCCAGCACTTTGGGAGGCTGAGATGGGTGGATCACCTGAGGTCAGGAATTCGAGACCAGCCTGACCAACATGGAGAAACCCCGTCTCTACCAAAAATACAAAAATTAGCCGGGCGTGGTGGCGCATGCCTGGAATCCCAGCTACTCAGGAGGCTGAGGCAGGAGAATCACTTGAACCTGGGAGGCGGAGGTTGTGGTGAGCCGAGATTGTGCCATTGCACTCTAGTCTGGGCAACAAGAGCGAAACACTGTCTCAAAAAAAAAAAAAAAAAAAGGAAAGAAACGTAAAATGAAGCAAGATACTATTTCTCTGTATCATATTGGCATTTTTTTTTTCTTCTCCTCCTCCTTCCCCTCCTTCATATACTGGCATATATTTTTCAATGTTGACATAGAAGTAAGGCAGAAAAGGGCATAAATTAGTGCAACCAGTTTTGGGGAAAACTTGGAATCATCTATGAACACTTTAAGTGCATATCCTTTGACCCAGTGTAACCATCTGATGGGTTCTTCCTGCCTGCTGCACAAATAAAGACCATGGCATTGTAGTAAAGAAAGAATTTTATTGGTGGGAGGCTGGACACACCATATGGGAGATGGAGTTATTACTCAAATCAATCTTCCCGAAAACCCTGGGATTGGGGTTTTTAAGGAGAATTTGTGGGTAAGGTATCAGAAAGTGAAGCGTGCTGATTGGCTGGGTTAGAGATGAAATCATAGGAAGTTAAAGCTGACTTCTTGTGCTGAGTCAGTTCCTAGGTGGGGGCCACAAGACCGGATGAGGCAGTTTATCTGTGTGGGTGGTGCCAGCTGATCCACTGAGTGCAGAATATGCAAAATATCTCAGGCACTGATCTTAAGCTTTACAAAAGTGATATTAAAGCAATTTAGGGAGGTTCAGAATCTTGCAACCTTCAGCTGAATGACTCCTAAACCATAATTTCTAATCGTGTAGCTAATTGTTAGTTCTGTGAAGGGTGTCTATTCCTATTCCCCAGGCAAGAAGGGGTTTGATTTGGGAAAGAGTTGTTATTATCTTTGTTTTTTTTCTTTTTTTTTGAGATGGAGTCTCGCTCTGTCGCCCAGGCTGGAGTGCAGTGGCACGATCTCGGCTCACTGCAACCTCCACCTCCCGGGTACACGCCATTCTCCTGCCTCAGCCTCCCGAGTAGCTGGGACTACAGGCATCCACCACCACGCCTGGCTAATTTTTTGTATTTTTAGTAGAGACGGGGTTTCACCGTGTTAGCCAGGATGGTCTCGATCTCCTGACCTTGTGATCTGCCCGCCTCAGCCTCCCAAAGTGCTGGGATTATAGGCATGAGCCACTGCGCCCAGCTATTGTCTTTGTTTTAAACTATAAAGTAAGTTCCTCTCAAAGTTAGGAATAGGCATCAGCCTATGCCCAGGAATGAGCAAAGACAGCTTGGAGGTTAGAAGCAAGATAGATACAATTAAGTCAGGTCCCTTTCACTGTGATAATTTTCCCAGTCATAATTTTTGCAAGGGCGGTTTCACTAGCACCTTATGTTTAAATTTTTGTCTTAAAAATGTTAGTGAAAGTGTGTAAAGATATGTATATGTATACACACAGAGAGAAACACAATCTCTGTCAGATATTTATTGCAACAATTTTATTTTATTTATTATTATTATTATTTTTTGAGATGGAGTCTTGCTCTGTCACTCAGGCTGGAGTGCAGTGGCACGGTCTCAGCTCACTGCAACCTCTGCCTCCCAGGTTCAAGCGATTCTCCTGCCGCAACCTCCTGTGTAGCTGGGATTACAGGTGCGCACCACCACGCTTGGCTGATTTTTGTATTTTCAGTAGAGACGGGGTTTCTCCATGTTGGTCAGGCTCATCTCGAACTCCTGACCTCGTGATCCACCCACCTTGGCCTCTCAAAGTGCTGGGATTACAGGCGTGAGCCACTGCACCCAGCTATTTTTTTCGTTATTAGTTTTTAAAAGAGGGTCTCACTCTGTTGCCCAGGATGGAGTGCAGTGGCACGAACAAGGCTGACTACAGCCTTGATCTTCTGGGTTCAAGGGATCTTCCTGCCTCAGTCTCCCCTGTAGCTGGGACCACAGGTGTGCACCTCCACACCTGGACAATTTTTCTGTTCTTTATGGAAACAGAGTCTCACTTTGTTGCCTGGGTTGGTCTCAAATTCCTGGGCTCAAGTGATCCTCTTGCCTCAACCTCCCAAAGTGTTGGGACTATAAGCGTGAGCCACTGTACCTGACCATGGCCCTTTTAAATTTTTTTATTATTTAACTTTTTGTTATAAGGAGCAAATATAAAAGTATATTTGAGAAAAAATAAAACATTTTAGAAATAATATATATCACAATTTTAGAAAACACGATTAGGGCAAACAGAAACATGTAATAGCTGTACTTTCATAAATCAAATACATTTTTTTTCTTTGTTTTGAGACCATGTCCTGCTCTATCACACAGGCTGGAGTGCAGTGGTGCAATCTTGGCTCACTGCAGCCTTCACCTCCTGGGTTCAAGTGATTCTCCTGCCTCAGCTTCCTGAGTAGCTGGGATTATAGGTGTGCGCCACCACGCCTGGCTAATTTTTGTCTTTTTAGTAGAGACAGGGTTTCACCGTGTTAACCAGGTTGGTCTTGAACTCCTGACCTCAAGTGATCCACCTGCTTTGGCCTCCCACAGTGCTGGGATTATAGGTGTGAGCCACCGTGCCTGGCCCAAATATAACTTTTTAAATGTTACATTTATTTAAAACTCTAGTTTTTTCCATGCTGTTAAAAATTGCTTTATTGAAGTGTACTTGTCATAAAATAAGCAGCATACACTTAATATGTTCAATTTGATGAATTCTGGGGCGGGGTGTGGTGGCTCCTGCCTGTAATCCCAGCACTTTGGGAGGCCAAGGTGAGTGGATGGCTTGAGCTCAGGAGTTCGAGACCAGCCTGGGCAAAGTGGCAAAACCCCATCTCTACCAAAAATACAAGAAATTAGCCAGACATGGTGGCACACACCTGTAGTCCCAGCTACTTGAGGGGCTGAGATGGAAGGATGGCTTGATCCTAGGAGATTGAGGCTGCATTGAGCCAACCTCATACCACTGCATTCCAGCTTGGGTGACAAAGTGAGATCCTGTCTCCAAAAAAAAAAAACAAAAAAACTGATGAGTTCTGACATATGCCTAAACCTGTGAAACTATCACCAAAATCAATGTAATGAAAATGTTCATAGCTTCCAGAAGTTTCTTTATGCCCCGTTAGAATTCCTTCCTCTTGGCCAGGCGCTGTGACTCACGCCTGTAATCCCAGCACTCTGGGAGGCCGGGCGAGCGGATCACAAGGTCAGGAGATCAAGACCATCCTGGCTAACATGGTGAAACCTGTCTCTACTAAAAATACCAAAAAAATTAGCCAGGTGTGTTGGCGAGTGCCTGTAGTACCAGCTACTTGGGAGGCTGAGGCAGAAGAATGGCCTGAACCCAGGAAGTGGAGCTTTCAGTGAGCTGAGATCATGCCACTGCACTCCAGCCTGGGTGATAGAGCGAGTTTCTGTCTCAAAAAAAAAAAAAAAGAAAAGAAAAGAAAAAGAATTCCTTCCTCTCTCCCCTTACCAAATTCTTCAGGAACCACTGATCTATTTTCTTTCACCATAGATTATTTGTGTATTTGTGTTTTCTAGAATTTCTCATAAATGGGATCATCTTTTTTTATCTGGTTTCTTTTACCCAGTGTAATTATTTTGAAGTTTATCCATGTTGTTGTGTGTATCAATAGTTTGTTCCTTTTTATTGCTGAGTAATATTCCATTGTATGGATCTCCAATTTGCTTATCCATTTCCTTCTTCAAGGACATTTGGGTTGTTTCCAGTTTTTCACTATCACAAATAGAACTGTTGTGAACATTCACATGCAAGTCTTTTTTTTTTTTATTTTTATTTTTTGAGAGAGAGTCTGGCTCTGTCACCCAGGCTGGAGTGCAATGGCTCAATCTTGGCTCACTGCAACTTCTGCCTCCTGGGTTCAAGCAATTCTCCTGCCTCAGCCTCCCAAGTTGCTGGGATTACAGGCGCCCACCACTATGCCTGGCTAATTGTATGTATTTTTTTATTTTCTTTTTTTTTCGAGGGGACACAGTCTGGCTCTGTCACCCAGGCTGGAATGCAATGGCTCAATCTTGGCTCACTGCAACTTCCACCTCCTGGGTTCAAGTGATTCTCCTGCCTCAGCCTTCTGAGTATGTGAGACTACTGCTCACCTACTCACTTTCATGTGTATGAAAGTGTCCTACCCGCCACCACATCTAGCTAATTTTTGTATTTTTAGGAGAGACAAGGTTTTACCATATTGGCCAGGCTGGTGTCGAACTCCTGACCTTGTGATCCGCCTGCCTCAGCCTCCCAAGGTGCTGGGATTACAGGCGTGCGCCACCATGCCTGGCCAATTGTATGTATTTTTAGTAGTCACAGGGTTTTGCCATGTTGGTTAGGCTGGTCTCAAACTCTTGACCTCGGGTGATCCACCCACCTCTGCCTCCTGAAGTGCTGGGATTGCAGATGTGAGTCACCACGCCCAGCCTTCTCTTGGGTATACACTTAGGAGAAGAATGTGTGAATTGTATGGTAGGTATATATTTGACTTTTTAAGAAACTGCCAAAGTGTTTTCAAAGTGGGTCTGTCATTATGCACTTCCACCAGCAATGTGTATGAAAGTGTCAGTTGCAGGCCTGGCGTGGTGGCTCACGCCTGTAATCCTAGCCCTTTGGGCGGCTGAGGCAGGTGGATCACTTGAGGCCATGAGTATAAGACCAGCCTGGCCAACATGGTGAAACCCCGTCTCTACAAAAATACAAAAAAGAATTAGCCAGGAGTGGTGGCACTTGCCTGTAATCCCAGCTGCTCAGGAGGCTGAGGCAGGAGAATTTCTTGAACCTGGGAGGCGGAGGGTGCAGTGAGCTGAGATCGCGCCATTGCATTCCAGCCTGGGAGACAGAGCTAGACTCTGGTATTGTCAGTCTTTTTAATTGTAGCCATTCTAAGGATTGTGTGATGATATCTCATTGTGGTTAAATTTGTGCTTCCTTAATCATTATTATTATTTTAAAATTTTGTTTTATTTTATTTTAAGTTCCAGGATACATGTGCAAGACATACATGTTTGTTACAAAGGTAAATGTGTGCTATGGTGGTTTGCTGCACCTATCAACCCATCACCTAGATGTTAAGCCCCACATGCGTTAGCTATTTTTCCTGATACTCTCCCTCCCTAGCACCTCGAAAGGCCCCAGTATGTGTTGTTCCTCTCCCTGTGTCCATGTGTTTTCATTGTTCAGCTCCCACTTATAAGTGAGAACATGCAGTTTTGGTTTTCTGTTCCTGTGTTAATTTGCTGAGGATAATGGCTTCCAGCTTCATCCATGTCCCTGCAAAGGACATAAGCTTGTTGTTTTTTATGGCTGCACAGTATTCCATGGTGTATATGTTCCACATTTTCTTTGTCCAGTCTATCATTGATGGGCATTTGGGTTGATTCCATGTTCCTTAATTATTAATAATGACAAGGCCAGGCACAGTGGCTCATGCCTGTAATCCCAGTACTTTGGGAAGCTGAGGTGGGAGGATCACTTGAGGTCAGGAGTTCTAGACCACCTTGGCCAACATGGTGAAACCTCATCTCTACTTAAAAAAATACAAAAAAGTAGTCAGGTGTGGTGGCGTGTACTGGTAGTCCCAGCTATTTGGGAGGCTGAGGCTTTTGAATTGCCTGAACCTGAGAGGCAGCAGTTGCAGTGAGATGAGATCATCCTACTGCATTCCAGGCAGGGTGAGAGAGTGTGACTGTCTCAAAAAAAAAAAAAAAAAAAAAAAAAAGAGCATCTTTTTGTATGCTTGTCATCTGTATTTCTTTTTTGGTAAAATATCTGTTCAAATATTTTGCTCACTTTATAATTGTTTTCTTTTTAAAATTTTTACATTTTTAGACAAATTCTAAAAGAGCTATAACACTGTTTGTTTTCTTACTATTGAGTTATAAGTGTCCTTTATATATTCTAACTAAAATGCTTTGTCAGATACCTATTTGCTGATATTGTCTCCCAGACTGGGACTTGCCTTTCATTTTCTTAAATGTGTTGTTTGTAGAGAAATATGTTTTAAATTTTGTTGAAGTCCAATTTATTGAATTTACAGGTCTTTTTTTTTTTTTAGAAACAGAGTCTCACTCTGTTGCCCAGACTGGAGTGCAGTGGTGCGATCTTGGCTCACTACAAGCTCCGCCTCCCGGGTGCTTGCCATTCTCCTGCCTCAGCCTCCCGAGTAGGTTGGACTGCAGGCGCCAGCCACCACACCCGGCTAATTTTTTGTGTTTTTAGTGGAGAGGGTGTTTCACCGTGTTAGCCAGTATGGTTTCCATCTCCTGACCTTGTGATCTGCCCACCTCGGCCTCCCAAAGTGCTGGGATTACAGGCGTGAGCCACCGTGCCCAGCCAAATTTATGGGTCTTATTCATTTATTTATTATTCTTCTTTTTAGGCCCATTCTCCCTTTAAATAAGGCTCTCTGGATCTTATTTTTAAAATGTTGGGGCTGGGCACGGCCCCAACTTTGGGAGGCTGAGGCGGGTGGAATGCTTGAGCTCAGAAGTTCGAGACCAGCCTGGGCAATATGGTGAAACCCCATCTCTACTAAAATGCCAAAAAAATTAGCCTGACGTGGCCACGTGTGCCTGTAATTTCAGCTACTCAGGAGGTTGAGACAGGAGAATCACTTGAACCTGGGAGGCGGAGGTTGCAGTGAGCTGCGATCATGCCATTGCACTCCAGCCTGGATGACAGAGCGACACTGTCTCAAAAAAAAAAGTTGGCCAGGCGCAGTTGCTCATGCCTGTAATTCCAGCACTTTGGGAAGCTGACATGGGCAAATTGCTTGAGCTCGGGAGTTTGAGACCAGTCTGGGCAACATAGGGAGACCACATCTCTACAAAAAAAAATACAAAAACTAGCCAGGCATCGTGGCGTGTGCCTGTGGGCCCAGCTACTCATGAAGCTGAGGTAGGAGAATCGCTTGAGCTCAGAAAGTCAAGGCTGCAGTGAGCTGTGATCACACCACTGTACTTCAGTCCAGGTGAGAGAGCAGAATCCTGTCTTTAAAAAAAAAAAAAAAAAGTTTTACCTCTCCCAAAGTGTATTAGTCAAGAGTTTTCCAGAGAGACAGAACCAATAGGATATGTACATAGATAGATAGATAGATAGATAGACAGACAGACAGACAGATGTAGATATATGAGAAGAGATTTATTAAGGGAATTGGATCCATAATCATGGGAATTTTTTTTTGAGATGGAGTTTCGCTCTTGTTGCTCAGACTGGAGTGAAACAGCGCAATCTCGGCTCACTGCAACCTCCGCCTCCCGGGTTCAAGTGATTCCCCTGCCTCAGCCTCCCGAGTAGCTGGGATAATAGGCATGTGCCACCACACCCGGCTAATTTTGCATTTTTAGTAGAAACATGATTTCTCCATGTTAGTCAGGCTGGTCTCGAACTCTTATGGGAATTTATTAAGGTAATTGGATCCATAATTATGGAGGCCAAGAAGTCCCTTGATTGGCCATCTGTAAGCTAGAGACTCTGGGAAACTAGTAGTGTGGCTCAAGTCAAGTCTGAAAGTCTCAACCAGGGTTGAGATAAGTTGTTGGTGTCACTCTCAGTCTGAGACCGAAGGCCTGAGAATCTGTTGCAGGGGTAAAATGTCTCCTGCTATAGGTTCCATAGTCCAAAGGCCAGAGAGCCTGGAGTTATGATGTCCAAGGGCTGGAGAGGAAGACTGCCCCAGCTATAGGATAGAGATAAGTGAAATCCCCTTTCTTCTGCCTTTTTTTCTTTTTTTTTTTTGAGATGGAGTTTCGCTCTTGTTGCCCAGGCTGGAGTGCAACAGCACGATCTCGGCTCACCACAACCTCTGCCTCCCAGGTTCAAGTGAATCTCCTGCCTCAGCCTCCAAAGTAGCTGGGATTACAGGCAGGTGCCACCACGCCTGGCTAATTTTGTATTTTTAGTAGAGACAGGGTTTCTCCGTGTTGGTCAGGCTGGTCTCGAACTCCCGACCTCAGGTGATCCGCCTGCCTCGGCCTCCCAAAGTGCTGGGATTACAGGTGTGAGCCACTGTGCCTGGCCTGCCTTTTTGTTCTATCAGAACCCCAGATGATTGAATGGTACCCAACCACACTGAGGTCAAATATTTCCCACTCAGTTGGCAGACTCCTGTGCCAGTGTTCCCTGGGAACACCTTCGAAGACACATCCAGAAATAATGCTTTACCAGCTCTCTACGTATTCCTTAATCCAGTTCATCTGATACCTAAAATTGAAAATCACACAGTCTCCTATGTATTTTTTGTTGTATTTCCTTTGAGATGGAGTTTCACACTGTCGCCTGGGCTGATGTGCAGTGGCATGATCTCGGCTCGCTGCACCCTCTGCCTCCTGGGTTCACGTGATTCTCCTGCCTCAGCCTCCCGAGTAGCTGGGACTACAGGCTCATGTCACCACGCCTGGCTAATTTTTGTATTTTTAGTAGAGACGGGGGTTTCACTATGTTGGCCAGGCTGGTCTTGAACTCCTGACCTCATGATCTGCCTGCCTATGCCTCCTAAAGTGCTGGGATTACAGGCATGAGCCACTGCACCCTGCCGTTTTTCTGAGACAGAGTCTCGCTCTATTGCCCAGGCTGGAGTATAGTGGTATAATCTTGTTTCACTGCAACCTCTGCTTCTGGGTTCAAACAATTCTCCTGCCTGAGCCTTCCGAGTAGCTGGCATTACAGGTGCATGACACCACTTCCAGCTAATTTTTGTATTTTTAATGGAGACCGGGTTTCACCTTATTGACCAGGCTGGTGTCGAACTCCTGACCTCAGATGATCCACATACCTCGGCCTCCAAAAGTGCTGGGATTACAGGCATGAGCCACTACATCTGGCCTGTTTTATTCTAAATCTAAAAGTTTCATAGTTTTAGTTATTTAACTTTATGTTTAATTTTGAGAGTCTTTTTTTTTTTTTTTGGATATGGTATAAAAATAAGGGTGAGGTTTATTTTGCTGTATGAATTGTTGAAAAGATTATTTTTTCCCCATTGAATTGCGTTGACATCTTTACTATAAATGAACTTAGTAAGTATGTATGGATCTGTTTTTTGGATTCTTTTTTTTTTTTTTTTTTTTTTTTGAGACGGAGTCTCGCTCTGTCGCCCAGGCTGGAGTGCAGTGGCCAGATCTCAGCTCACTGCAAGCTCCGCCTCCCGGGTTCACGCCATTCTCCTGTCTCAGCCTCCCGAGTAGCTAGGACCACAGGCGCCGCCACCTCGCCCGGCTAATTTTTTGTGTTTTTAGTAGAGACGGGGTTTCGCTGTGTTAGCCAGGATGGTCTCGATCTCCTGACCTTGTGATCCGCCCGTCTCGGCCTCCCAAAGTGCTGGGATTACAGGCTTGAGCCACCGCGCCTGGCCTGTTTTTTGGATTCTTTATTTTGTTCTGTTGATCCAATAGCATGTCTTTTCACCAATATTACATTTTCTTGTTTAAGATAATTTTATAACTCCTGAAATCAAGTAGTGTAAGTTTCCATAATTTGTTTTTCTTTTTCAAAATTATTTTGCATATCCTTTATATTTCTCTATATATTTTAAAATAACCTTGTCATTTTATATAAAGAAACCCACTTGGGGCCAGGCATGGTGGCTCACGTTTTTAATCCCAGCACTTTGGGAGGCTGAGGCAGGTGGATCACCTGAGGTCAGGAGTTCGAGACCAGCTTGGTCAACATGGCGAAACCCTGTCTTTACTAAAAATATAAAAATTAGCCAGGCATGTTGGCAGGCATCTGTAACCCCAGCTACTAGGGAGACTGAGACAGGCCAATTGCTTGAACCCAGGAGGCGGAGGTTGCAGTGAGCCAAGATCATACCACTGCACTCCAGCCTGGGTGACAGAGCAAGACTCCATCTCAAAAAAAAAAAAAAACCAAACCCCCCCCCCAAAAAAAAACAAACCTACTTGGATTTTTTTAATGCCTTAGAGACAAGGCATACAAATTTATTTAACCCGTATACACAGGCACCTTCAGAATGAAGATCCACTCCACTTGGATTTTTATATTTTGAGATGGAATTTCGGTCTCCATCTCAAAATATACATTACATGCCTGTAATTCCAGCTACTCGGGAGGCTGAGGTAGGAGAATCGCTTGAACCCGGGAGGCAGAGTTTGCAGTGGGCCAAGATTGTGCCACTGCACTCCAGCCTGGGTGACAGTGCGAGACTCCATCTCAAAAAAAAAAAAAAAAAAAAAATGTAGATGTATGACTTTGACAAGGGATCAAATGAAATCAGGAATTGCTCAACAGAGGAAAGTTAACTGGCCCAGAGGGATTAAACCCATAGCTTTGACCTCAGCATTACAGTATTGGAAACAGATGCTTCTTAGCTTGATTCAAGTAAAATTTGTTTGGTCAAAATTATATGCACAGTTTTGCATAATACAAAAAGAAAACGTTGATCTCTATTGACCGTGATTAGTGGAACACATCTAAAACTGACTGACCCCCTAAGAGGACAAATATGTGAGATTATCCCATTATTCCCTTGCATCTCCCTCCTTACCATGGCAGAAATCATTAATGGATCACAGCACTGTTTCTCAAAGAATGTGTATACAGGTACTGTTTTTGTTTCTTTTTCAGGCACTGTTTATTGATGAGTGGTGGCCCTGGGTGAGCTCAGTCTGCCTTTCTTGAAGTAGAGAGAATTCCTCCACCTTTGATTATGGGGTTGAGATAACCTGCAAAATACTTTTATGCTAAACTGTCAATCTTTGCATTCCGGTTACCTGAGTCTACTGGGCCAAGAATTTTTCATTTGTTTTTCCTACTCCAAGTCTATGGACAACTTTTTTTTTTTTTTTTTTTTTTTTTTTTCCCCCCCGGAGACAGAGTTCACCGTGGAGTACAGTGACATGATCTTGACTCACTGCAAGCCTGGCCTCTTGGATTCAAGCGATTATCCTGCCTCAGCCTCCTGAGTAGCTGAGACTACAGGAGCGCACCACTAGGCTCGGGTAATTTTTGTATTTTTAGTAGAAATGGGATTTCACCATGTTGGCCAGGCTGGTCTCAAACTCCTGACTGACTACAAGTGATCCGCCCCCCTCGGGCTCCCAAAGTGCTGGGATTACAGGAGTGGGCCACTGTGCCCAGTCAACAACTTTGGATTTGTACAAGAAGAAAGTGTTTTGGTTAAGGAGTTTTCCATATTGACTCTAACTCATCTCAGATTGGGGATTAAATCAAAATCAGTACAATAGGGGCATTAAGTAGGGTATAATAACTAAGTTGTGAGGGTTTTAAATTCAGGTAGAAGCCCTGATCCCACCTCCTATAGTGAAGCCTAAGGCCTTAGGCCTTTTGCTGTCTTGTAGGTGCAGCTGAGAGTGTATTCATTTTACTGAGAGCCCTGATGCTGAACCCACATCAACAGAACCTATAGTGAATTTACTCTCAAATCAAAGGGGATACATTCTGAAGTTCTCTGAAAGCCAGTATTTATAATTACAAGAGTGGTTACAACCAAACTAATGTTGATGTTAATTCCTTACTTTTGTCTCTCATTTTCCAGTCCAAATAACTTTATATCATCCATATCAATTATTCAATATTATATTACTTATTCACTATAATAGATGGAACTGAAATTACCCTTTTCCCTTTGTAAAGTCTCCTTTGGTTACATCATTTTACATATGATGTAACCAAAGTTCAAAGTGGCAGTAACTTGTCCAAGGTCACAGTTAAGTCTGCCTCACCAGGTAGAGTTAGGAGTTGAGATGAAGTCTCCTCATTGAATTTAATCTACTCTACTTTTTGCCCAGTCTGCCTGTCACCCTTTGAGGTCAGTTTTCCCACCACTGGTTTGCTATTTCAGCTGTTTCAGACCCACTGGCCTGATCCAATGCATTAAGGATACTTTTCTTTGTGCTGAGCCATACAGAACTAGTTTTTTTTTTTTTTTGATTGCCATGATATTTGGAAGGATGAAAGACAGAGATAGAAGCCCTGGTAGGGAACAGCTGCTTCTATTACTGTTTATAGGATTCATTGAGCTGAAAATTGTGATGTATCTTTGGTTTCTCCTTTGTAATTGCTCTCAGAGAATAGATGCCACAAATTCTGGATCGTTTGGGAGGATAGGGTGCTTGATGGATTCTACTTTAGAGTTGTTGGGTTGAGATAAGGTGGCACGGGTATGTCCTGGTGGAAAAGAGATGCAGATTTGGAGCTTAGGGGAAAGATCAACATTAAAGACACAGATTAATAAGGCATCTATATATAGGTGCATGCTTCACAGGGAATAGTAGCTGAGATAGTCAAGTGGAAGTGTACACAGAGAGAGACTTACAGCTGGACCTCAGGGATGCTCACATTTTGGGGATTGAGGGAAAATCAGGACGAGCCAGTGGAGGAGGATGAAAAGAAATGGTGGGGAGAGGCCGGGCGCGGTGGCTCAAGCCTGTAATCCCAGCACTTTGGGAGGCCGAGATGGGTGGATCACGAGGTCAGGAGATCGAGACCATCCTGGTGAACACAGTGAAACCCCGTCTCTACTAAAACTACAAAAAACTAGCCGGGCGAGGTGGCGGGTGGCGGGTGCCTGTAGTCCCAGCTACTCGGGAGGCTGAGGCAGGAGAATGGCATGAACCCGGGAGGCGGAGCTTGCAGTGAGCTGAGATCAGGCCACTGCACTCCAGCCTGGGCGACAGAGCGAGACTCCGTCTCAAAAAAAAAAAAAAAAAAAAAAAAAAAGAAATGGTGGGGAGAAAACCAGCATCACTGCACTGGGACCCTGCCAGTTCCTGCTTGGCCATCAGAGGTTTGCACCTTCAGCACATAGGATCGTGACAGGCTCATAGTTGGTGCTCGAACAACTTTTGTTGAATGACCAAATGTGTGGAATCCGAGAAAGATTTTCTAGGAGGAACCTTAAGGTCAACAGTCTCCAATGTGGAAACAAGGCTGGAATGATGAGGGAAAATTTCATTGAGAAGGAGATTTTGGATCCGAGGACTAGGAAATCATTAGTAACTTTATGACATGCAGATTACAAATGCGTCACTACACACTTAGGCCATAAGAACTTGTGAAATGTTGCAGCCATAAAAAAGGATGAGTTCATGCCCTTTGTAGGGGCATGGATGCAGCTGGAAACCATCATTCTCAATAAACCACTGCAAGAACAGAAAACCAAACACCGCATGTTCTCACTCATAGGTGGGAATTGAACAATGAGAACAGTTGGACATAGGAAGGGGAACATCACACACTGGGGCCTGTCATGGGGTGGGAGGAGGGAAGAGGGATAGCATTAGGAGATATACCTACTGTAAATGACGAGGTAATGGGTGAAGCACACCAACATGGCACATGTATACATATGTAACAAACCTGCATGTTGTGCACATGTACCCTAGAACATAAAGTATTAAAAAAAAAAAAAAACTGAAAAAAAAAGAACTTGTGAAATGCAGACAATAAAACTTAATTCCTTGGATTAGCATAAAGATTCAGTGATATAACTAAATTGTATTAAATACTTGGCCCACCCCCTATTGCAGAGTAAAATGCTCATTCATTTATTTATTCAACTAATATTTATTGAGTGTTTACTCTGGGCCCAGGTATGGTTGTAATATCTGCAGATAGAGCAGTGCATCAGACAGAGTTTGTGCTTTTGTGAACCTTATATTCAATATCAGGTGGGAGGAGGTAATAATAAACGAAAAATGTGTGATAGTGACAAATGCTATGCAGAAATGAGATGGTAGTAATTCTGATGGTGATGACTTGGCCACTTTAGGTAGGTTGGACAAGAAGAGTTGATATGGACTGTTATTGTTGTAATTATTATAAGTTCTCCTTCTTTTCTCTTCAATTGCTCACTGCATTACATACCATGTCATCACGTCACATCACATTTTCACACTCAAAACACTTCCATTCCTTCCCGAGTAACTTTGTAAGTTGTTATCTCCACTCAGCCAGCAGAAAATTATGACTCCCCTTTTAAAAACTGGCTTGCAGCTCCGTGAGGTGCTGTAGAAAAGGCATCCTTGCCTGAGGCAAAGGCATTTACACCTTCCAGGGAGATACATGATTAGAGAAGGCAGACACAGTGGAGGGGGTCGGTAGGAGGCTAACTGGAACTTCATCTATTAGAAGAGGAAAGGCCTTTGAAAAGTGAATTAACGATATTTATAGCTGCATCAGGTAAGTAGCTGGCGAGAGCTTGCTGATAATGAGGCCAAGGTTGAATTCCCATATGGACCAGAGAATTTTCTGTGGAGAAACTATGCTATTCAGTCACTGGCACTGAAACTTAAGCTAACACATAATCTCTCTGAACTTCAGTTCTCCAGTCTAAAATAGAGACATGCATCCCATCTGCTTGCCTCACAGGATTATTATGAGGAACAAATGAGAATGGATAATAAAGTGCTTTTTAAAGTCATACATTTCAAATATGATCTATTATTATTGCTGATTACATTATATTTCAGTGACCATAAGTACCCTCTTTCCCCACTTCTGCAATGTATCAGTGTATCTGCTATCTCTCATAGCAGAGATTCAACTGCACCTTGAATGATGCCTTGTAAATCAATGAGCCTTTCAATAGGCTCATTATATTGCCCCTGAGTCAGGAAGATCTTCCTTTCCTTTTCTCTTTCTTTCTTTCTTTCTTTCTTTCTTTCTTTCTTTCTTTCTTTCTTTCTTTCTTTCTTTCTTTCTTTCTTTCTTTCTTTCTTTCCTTCCTTCCTTCCTTCCTTCCTTCCTTCCTTCCTTCCTTCCTTCCTTTCTCTCTCGCTCGCTTTCCTTTCCTTCCTTTCCTTCCTTCCTTTCTCTCTCTCTCTTTCTTTCTTTCTTTTTCTTTCTTTCCTTCCTTCCTTCCTTCCTTCCTTCCTTCCTTCCTTCCTTCCTTCCTTCCTTCCTTCCTCTCTCTCTTTCCTTCCTTTCCTTCCTTCCTTTCTCTTTCTTTCTTTTTCCCTTCCTCCCTTCCTTCCTTCCTTCTTTCCTTCCTTCCTTCCTTCCTTCCTTCCTTCCTTCCTTCCTTCCTTCCTTCCTTCCTTCCTCTTTCTTTCTTTCTTTCTCTTTCTTTCTTTCTTTCTTTCTTTCTTTCTTTCTTTCTTTCTTTCTTTCTTTCTTTCTTTCTTTCTCTCTCTCTCTCTTTCTTTCTCTCTCCCTTTCTTTCTCACTGTCTCTCTCCTTCCTTCCTTCCTTCCTTCCCTCTCTCTCTCTCCATCTCTTTCTTCCCTTCCCTCCCTCCCTCACTTCCTTCCTTCCTTCCTTCCTTCTTGCCTTCCTTCTTTTTTTTTTTTTGACAACACCCAGGCTGGAGTGCAGTGGCGTGAACACAGCTCACTGAAGCCTCAACTTCCAAGGCTCAAGCCATCCTCCCACCTCAGCTTCCCCACATAGCTGGGACCACAGGAGTGTGCCAGCACACCTAGCTAATTTATATATTTTTAATTTAATTTTATTTAATTTTATTTATTTTGTATTTATTTATTTTTTAGACAGAGTCTTGCTTTGTCACCCAGGCTGGAGTGCAGTGATGGTCTCTGCTCACTGCAACCTCTACCTCCCGGGTTTAAGCTATTTTCCTTCCTCAGCCTCCTGAGTAGCTGAGACTGCAGGTACATGCCACCACACTCAGCTAGTTTTTGTATTTTTAGTAGAGACGGGGTTTCACTATGTTGGCCAGGTGGGTCTCAAACTCTTGACCTCGTGATCCACCCACCACAGGCTCCCATAGTGCTGGGATTACAGGCGTGAGCCACTGTGTCCAGTCTTAATTTTTTTTTTTTTGAGATGGAGTCTCACTCGTCGCCAAGACTGGAGTGCAATGACGCAATGTTGGCTCACTACAACCTCCACCTCCCAGGTTCGAGCGATTCTCCTGCCTCAACCTCCCTAGTAGCTGGGATTACAGGTGCCTGCCATCACACCCGGGTCATATTTGTATTTTTAGTAGAGACGGGTTTCATCATGTTGTCCAGGCTGGTCTCGAACTCCTGACAGGTGATCCAACCTCCTCGGCCTCCCAAAGTGCTGGGATTGCAGGTGTGAGCCACCGTGTCCGGCCTATTTTTTTTTTAGAGAATGTGTTTTGCCATGTTGGCCAGGCTGATCTTGAATTCTTGACCTTGAGTGATTTGCCTGCCTCAGTCTTTGAAAGTGTTGGGATCACAGGCGTGAGCCACTGTGCCTGTCTATTTTCTTTTTTTTTTTCTCCTTTTTTTTTTTTTGAGATGGAGTCTCACTCTTTCACCCAGGCTGAAGTTCAGTGACACCATCTCGACTCACTGCAACCTCTGTCTCCTGGGTTCAAGCGATTCTCCTGCCTCTGCCTCCCGAGTAGCTGGGATTACAGGCATGCGCGACCACGCCCGTCTAATTTTTGTATTTTTAGTAGAGATGGGGTTTCACCATGTTGGCCAGGCTGGTCTTGAACTCGTGACCTCAGGTGATCCCCTTGCCTTGGCCTCCCAAAGTTCTGCGATTACAGGTGTGAGCCACCACACACCGACCTCCTTTTTTTTTCTGAGACAGGATCTCGCTTTTTCTCCAGTGACACCATCTTGGCCCACTGCAGCCTCAGACTGCTGGGCTTTGGATCAACCTGAGGGCAATCCTCCTACCTCAGCCTTCTTAATAGTTGGGACTAGAGGCATGTACCACTATGCCTGGCTAATTTTTGTATTTTTTGTAGAGGAGAGGGTTTCTCCATGTCACCCAGGCCGTTCTCAGACTCCTGGGCTTGAGTGATCCTCCCACCTCGGTTTCCCAAAGTTCTGGGATTATAGGCATGAGTCACCACAGCTGGCCAGGAAGATTTTTTTCGTAGAATGAATACAACATATATTCTCAAGTGCCATGCTTGAGCCTACTACTGCTAGTTCTGGCTAAATCTTGGTTTTACTTATTTTAAGTATGTCATATTCAATTGCAATGTTCCTAACACTCCTTGTGTGAATTTCCTGTGTTCTCCCCTCATTCCCCCCTACCCATGTATAATGAGTCTAAGGCTGAGTTACCACTGAATTTTTTCTTTTTGCCTGTTCTGTAGAGAACTAGAAATTAGGTTATTTGGTATTGCTGATGACAACTATATGGCACAAGTACCTTCACTCCAATTCTCTGCTTATCATGGCCACTGCTAATTAATGATTGCACAATATTGTTGAACAGTGCTAATATGGTAACCGCAGGTCACATGTGGCTACTGAGCATTTGAAATGTGGTTAGTCCAAATTCAGGTATGCTACACAGATAAAATACATACCAGATTATGAAGACCTGGCACACAAGAAGAGAATGTAAAATATTAATAATTTTTTTGTATGGATTACAACTTGAAATGATAACGGTTTGGATATACTGCGTTAAACCAAATGTTGTTAAGAACAATTTTATGTATTTATTTTACTTTCAAAAAAGTGATGACTAGAAAATGTAAAATTCTGTATGTGGCTTGCATTCGTGGCTCACGTTGTATTTCTACAGGACAGCACTGCCTTCAAATCCTACTTAAGACAGTTCCCTAGGCAGTCACTACCAACAAACCAGAAACAAAAGCAGTAGTATTTTATGGGAATGGGAGAGAGGTCTACAGATTTTGAGTTTTCAATCTTAGAATGAAAAAAAAAAGAAATTTCGGCTGGGCACGGGTGGCTCATGCCTGTAATCCCAGCACTTTGGGAGGCCGAGGCAGGCGGATCACTTGAGGTCAGCGTGGCCAACTTGGCGAAACTCCGTGTCTACTAAAAATACAAAGATTAGCCAGACGTGGTGGTGCACGTATGTAATCCCAGCTACTTGGGAGACAGGCAGGAGAATCGCTGGAACCCGGAAGGCGGAGATTGCAGTGAGCGGAGATCGCGCCACTGCACTCCAGCCTGGGCGAAAGAGTGAGACTCCGTGTCAAAAAAAAAAAAAAAAAAAAAAAAAAAAAAAGGAGAAAAGAAAAGAGAAAAAGAACCTTTGAGTTTATCTAGTTGTTTCCCAAACATGTCTGTGCATTAGAAACTTCTGCGATCTTAAATTATGAAATTGCAGATTTCCAGGTTCCCTCCCTGGGGATTCTAGTTTAATAGATCTGGGACAGAGGCCCCGGATTATGTATTTTTAATAAGTAGCCCAGGCGTTTCTGATGTGCAGCCAGGTTTGAGAACTCCTGAGCTAAAACATTTTCACATTTCAAGGATGGGACTTTCCTGGGGTGACATGTTGTTATTGGCAGAGTTAGGACCCGAGCACATGTTCCTCCTGGATTATATTTTGTGCTACTGCGACCTAAGAGTCTTTGCAGAACTCAGGATGGAATGATCGTCAAAGTGCCTCTCAGCCTGCAGGCACAGTCCTCTTCCTTATTTGGAGAAAACTCAGTGTGTCTCAGCAGCCCCCTCTGCTGTCAAAAATCCCTAGCTCAGTCTAGCAGAGCGGGCTTTGGGGAAGCGAGCAGGGAGGAGAGCGAGCACAGAAGAAAGTGGCATGAAGAATGCTGCCATGGGGAAACCCGTTTGCAACCTGGAAGTGATTGGAAGAAATCTTGCAATAAGATCCTTAAAGCTGGATGACATGTGGAGGAAATCTACCTGACTGCCTCCTGGTCTGGAGGAGGGAATTTGTTTTGTTTTGTTTTGATACAGGGTGTTGCTCTGTCACCCTGACGAGAGAGCAGTGGTGTGATCACAGCTCACTGCAGCCTCCAAATCCTGGGCTCAAGCGATCCTCCCACCTCAGCTTTCCCAGTAGCTGGGACTACAGGTGCCTGCCACCCCGCCCTGCTAATTTTTAATTTTTTTGGATAGAGATGGGGGCGAGGGAGATAGGAGTTAGGGCGGGGGGTGCTTGCCTTATTGCCATGGCTGGTCGCGAACTTGTGAGCTCGAGCAATCCTCTCTCCTTGATCTCCCAAAATGCTGGGATTATAGGCGTGAGCCACCATGTTTGGTCTAGAGGAGGGAATTTGAACAAATCATTTCACTTCCCTGGGCCTCAGTTTCCTCATGGGAACAAGGGCGATAATGACACGCTCGGTCCCTTTCCTTCCTCAGAAACTATTTTAATAGTCTAATTAAATAATGGGGATGGTGTTATCAGTGTTTTGGTCCAAAGATGCACAGCTATTTAGAGATAGAGCCAGACTTGGAACTCCTGATTCCCAGTTGAGATGTATCATACAATTTCTGCTAACCAAGGAGAGGCGTGTTCAGCTGCTTCCAGAGGGCCAGAGGCAAGAAAAACTAAATGAATTAAAGCCAGGTGGCCACTCTCCCATTTATATATTCATTCCTTCACTCATTTATTCAGCTTACTTTTATTGAGCACCTCTTACATGACTGAAACTGTGTAGGTAGTGGTGATATATGAAATTAGACATAGTTCTTCTTATGTCGATGGTTCTTGCTATGTTTCCCTGAATATTTCCTTTGCCAGAGATATCCTCAACTAGCTGTCACAGTGCACAAGTACTTTGACTGGGTGAAACAATAGTAGCTACCAGGCCGGGCGCGGTGGCTCAAGCCTGTAATCCCAGCACTTTGGGAGGCCAAGGCGGGCAGATCACGAGGTCAGGAGATCGAGACCATCCTGGCTGACATGGTGAAACCCTGTCTCTACTAAAAAATACAAAAAAAACTAGCCGGGCGAGGTGGCGGGCGCCTGTAGTCCCAGCTACTGGGGAGGCTGAGGCAGGAGAATTGCGTGAACCCGGGAGGCGGAGCCTGCAGTGAGCTGAGATCTGGCCACTGCACTCCAGCCTGGGCGGCAGAGCGAGACTCCGTCTCAAAAAAAAAAAAAAAAAAAAGTAGCTACCAGGCATTGAGAGTTAGCTATGTGCCAGATACGGTGCTAGGCTCTTCCCATGTGCTGTCTTGTTAAACCCTCAAACCACAATGAGATACTGTCTTTTTTTTTTTTTTTTTTTGAGACGGAGTCTTGCTCTGTCACGAGGCTGGAGTGCAGTGGCTCAATCTTGGCTCACTGCAACCTCCTCCTCCCTGTAAAATTCTTTTTTCTTTTCTTTTTTTTTTTGAGACAGACTTTCACTCTTGTTGCCCAAGCTGGGGTGTAATGGCATGATCTCGGATCACTGCAACCTCCACCTCCCTGGTTCAAGCAATTCTCCTGCCTCAGCCTCCCGAGTAGCTGGGATTACAGGCGTGCGCCACCACACCCAGCTATTTTTTTGTATTTTTAGTAGAAACGGGATTTCTCCATGTTAGCCAGCTGGCCTTGAACTCCTGACCTCAGGTAATCTGCCTGCCTCAGCCTCCCAAAGTGCTAGGATTACAGGCGTGAGCCTATGTAGATTATACAATTAACATTTTTTGACACTTGCTTTATTACCTGTCTTTCCATTCCTCTCTTTCTCCATCTTATTTTTTGATGTATTTCAGAGTAGGTTGTAGACATCATGTACTTTTCCCCAAATACTTCATCATGCACATTGTTAAAATTCAACATTGGTGTACTTTCTTTCCTTTGAGGTAAGATTTACTTATGATGAAACACACAAATTTTATAGGCCGTTTCATGGGTTCTGACAAATGCATTCACCAGTGCAATCCAAGCTCCTTTTCTTCACTTCCCCTTCCCTTTCCCTCTCTTCTGCTCCTCTCCCCTCCTCTCTCTTTCCTTTTTTTTTTTTTTTTTTTTTTTTGAGACGGAGTCTCGCTGTGTCTCCCAGGCTGGAGTGCAGTGGCGTGATCTCGGCTCACTGCAAGCTCCGCCTCCCGGGTTCACGCCATTCTCCCGCCTCAGCCTCCCAAGTAGCTGAGACTACAGGCGCCCGCCACCACGCCCGGCTAGTTTTTTGTATTTTTAGTAGAGACGGGGTTTCACCATGTTAGCCAGGATAGTCTCGATCTCCTGACCTCGTGATCCACCCGCCTCGGCCTCCCAAAGTGCTGGGATTACAGGCTTGAGCCACCGCGCCCGGCCTCCTCTCTCTTTCCTTTCCCTTCCTTCCCCTCCCCTTTCCTCCCATCCCTTCTCCTCTCCTCTCCTGGGGGGCGGAACGGGGTGGGGGTGGCTATCCCATATATCCCATAGGCAGTGTGCCCAAAGTAGCCATGTTCTAATTTTTTTTCAGCATAGATTAATTTTTCCTGTTATAGAACTTCATGTAAACTTCAGTGTGTAGTTTTTCTGCGAGGCTTCTTTTACTCAACGTAATGTTTCTGAGATATGCCCGTGCTGTTGTGTGTACGAATTATTTGGTCCTTTCTATTGCCAAGGGTGGTATGAACGTACCACTGTTTGTATTCCCATTCTCCTATTGATGGACACCTGAGCTATTTCCAGTTTTTGGCTTTATAACAAAGCTGTTATAAATATCCTTATGTAAGTCTTTTTGTGGGTGTATGTTTTTATTTCTCTTGGATAAATATCTAGCAGTGGCATTTCTGGAATTTCTAGCATAGAGGTAGGTTAAGTTTTGTGAGAGACTGCCAAACCTTTTCCCAAAGTGGTTGTACCCTTTTATACTGTCACCAACGAGGTAAGCAAATTCCAGTTGCTCCACATCCACACTAATACCTGATGGTGTCAGTCTTTTTTTAAAAAAGTAGCTATTCTCATGGGTATGTAGTGGCACCTCATTGTGAATCACATATTGTTTTTATAATCAGAACAAAAAGCTTTATAAAAAATAAAACAAATGATGCCAAGGAAAAGAAAGACAGGACCGGAAGTAAATGAAACAGGATTAACAGTTCATTTCTCTTGAATTTCTTTTTTGTCCTACTTTGCTTGTTTCCAAATTGTCCAAACTAAACTTGCATGTCTTTTATGTAGAAGAAAACATATTTGTTTATTTAAAAATGTACCCACAATAGTTAATACATTATTCTGATATAATTCAGTGACATTTTAGTGGCTGGTGACTTTAATGTGACAACTTAAAAAGTGGTGGGTTTTGGGCTGGGTCCAGTGGCTGACACCTGTAATCCCAGCACTTTGGGAGGCCGAGGCAGGCAGATCACCTGAGGTCAGGAGTTCGAGACCAGCCTGACCAACATGGAGAAACCCCATCTCTACTAAAAATACAAAATTAGCCGGGCATGGTGGCACATGCCTGTAGTCCCAGCTACTCGGGAGGCTGAGGCAGGAGAATCACTTGAACCCGGGAGACGGAGGTTGCAGTGAGCCAACATCATGCCACTGCACTCCAGCCTGGGCAACAGAGCAAGACTCCATCTAAAAAAAAAACAAAACAAAACCCAAAAAACAAATACCCCCCCCCCAAAAAAAAAAAACAATTGACTTAGTTTCATCCTGGAGCTGCTCCATGTATTTGACTGTGATTTTTCCCAAACTCAGGCACCAACTTCACTGAAATGTACAGGCTGCCCACTGAGGAATTTTCTGCGTATTAATTTCATCTATGAGGAGTTTCCTGTATTGTCCTGGGTTGCAGACTGAGACTTACTTTGATAACTACAAGATTTTCTCACTTTCAGAAGGTAATGAATACCCCTGCCATATTAATTCACCCTAATCAATTTCTTTCAAGGTTGTTTACCACTAGCAGGGTGGCATTAACTTTTCTGCTTAATTTTAGAAAGAAAGATTTGTTTTCACAAAGCTAAAAATAAAGAGCAATCTCTTGGGTGATTTTACTGTCTGAGGGAAAGAAAAGAAATTAAAGGAAAAATCATGCTCCAGCTTGAATTTTCTTTTGCTCCTCAGCTGGACCACTGTAAGAAGTCTTCTGGCCGAGTGTGGTGGCTCACGCCTGTAATCCCAGCACTTTGGGAGGCTGAGGCAGGTGGATCACTTGACGTCAGGAGTTCGAGACCAATTTGGCCAACATGGTGAAACCCCGTCTCTACTAAAAATACAAAAGTTAGCCAGGCGTGGTGGCTCACATCTGTAATCCCAGCTCTTCTGGAGGCTGAGGCAGGAGGACTGCTTGAACCCAGGAAATGGAGTTTGCAGTTAGCCGAGATTGTGTCACTGCACTCCAGCCTGGGTGATGAAGTGAGACTGTCTCAAAAAAAAAAAAAAAAAAAAAAAGAGGAAAGAAGTCTTCTGTCCCTGCACACTACACACCTGCCCAGACTTTGCAAAGAATGCTCATGTGTCAGCAGGAAGTAGGAATATTTAACTACGCAGGGGAAGGCTATTTTGACAGGAGGATTTTAATTTGGACTCATTCACCTCTTACGAGTAAACCTCTTAGGAAACCTCTAAATTTTCCAGAATGTTTGATTGTAGAAAAGAGTAAAAGGACTCTAGGATGCTATGAAGGGAGACTGTGAATCCTTCTCTTTTCTTTTCCCCTTCCCTTCCCTTCCCTTCCCTTCCCTTTTCTTCCCTTCCCTTCTCTTTCCCTTCTCTTTTCTTTCTCTCTTTCTCCCTCCCTCCCTACCTCCCTGCCTCCCTCCCTCCCTCCCTCCCTCCCTTCCTTCCTTTTTTCCTCAGAGTTTTGCTTTTGTTGCCCAGGCTGGAGTGCAATGACGCGATCTCAGCTCACTGCAACCTCCACCTCCCGGGTTCAAGCGATTCTCCTGCCTCATCCTCCCTAGTATCTGGGATTACAGGCGCCCACCACCACGCCCAAATAATTTTTTGTATTTTTAGTAGAGACAGGGTTTCCCTGTGTTGGCCAGGCTGGTCGAACTCCTGAACTCAGATGATCCAGCTGCCTCAGCCTCCCAAAGTTGCTGGGATTAGAGGTGTGAACCATCACACCCAGCTCCCATCTTTATATATCCCTTAGGACCAGGGTAAGCTTCAGGCTGGGAGGAACAATTTCTACCAAGCTCCTTCAATCCAAGGCATAGAAAACACAGAAGAAACATTGATGCATTCTTGTGCTTTCCAACACAAATTTATTTCATAGAGTCTTTGCTACTATAAAGAAATTCTTTGAAGGCAAAACATAAGAGAGCTTTGTTCATAGCAAGTCTTTTCTTCCCTTGGCTAAAGGCTCCTTGTTCTTTTGCTATCTCTACTCCCTGTTTGGACAGCTTTGTTTATATGACAAAGTCAATATTGTACTCCACTTACTGACACTCATTATGGTAGGGAAGATGGAGTTGTAACTGGTGGCCCCAAAGGCAATGTGGCTGAACAGAAATGCCCAGAACTTGGTCTGATGCCATGAATTCAGGTTCTGGTTTTGCTAATGACTCCTCAGACCTCAGCATCATCAATCATATCTAAGAAAAAGATTTTGCATTTCATAATGCACATGAAACATTTAATACATGACCGGTCATAGAGTTAGTTCCCAGTAAATTCTAGCTGTAGTGGACATGAAAGTTTGTTTTACCAAATGTTTTCTTCCTTAATAGGTGTGCGTGGTAGGGGAACTGGACTCTTGTAGGAACATGAGAAAGATGGTTGCTGAAAGTGGGAGAGGATGTAGGAAAAACAGTAGAATTTTGAGGACAAACATTGGCTGGTTCTTTGTCTGAGGGCTGACTGTTTAGCTGTGGTCACTGTGTGATGTGATAGAAATGTAGTGGACTTCGAGGAAGACAGATTTGGGCTCTAGTTTCTATTCCGTTGATTTCAGTTGTGTAACTTTGTGTAAGCTTCTTAGTAATAGCTCTCTAATAAGCTTGTTGTGAAGATCAAATGAGATAATGTAGAAACAGATTTAGTAGAGGGGCTGAAGTTTCTTGTGCCCTTCTCAGTCTTCCACACCTGATATTCTGAGAGTTTGATTGGAACACTGGAAAGGACTCCATTCCCCGTGTGAAACCAACCCCTACAGAAGAAATTAAGGCAGTGTGAATCGTGAAGAAGTTGGCAGAAGCCTAAGAAACCGAAGAGGTGCTGTATTTGGGATTGCTAACATTCCTCACAATTGGATTATTCTATTCACAGATTAGCACCAATAGTAAATAAATCCCATTGAAGAGAATGGCTATAATTGGTTCCTAGTGGTTGCTTTGGGATAAAAATTGACCCATCTATTCTGAGAATAACCTATTTGAGGCAGTATCTACAATTTGCCCAAAGGAACTGATATATATGTGAAAATTCACTCTTCATCTTGGTCGTGGAGTCTGTGGAAAGCCCACTCAAGCAATCTGGCAGGTTTTTGTTTATGAACCCATAGAGTATTTTGGTACCATGTGAATACCAATTTCATGCACAGGTGTCCACATGCAAGTGTGTGTGTGTGTGTGTGTGTTGGGGAGAGAGCGAGATAGTGTGTGAGTTTGAGTTTAAAATCATGATGCAGCTGGGCGCAGTGGTTCTTTCCTGTAATCCCAACACTCTGGGAGGCTGAGGCGAGAGGATCACTTGAGCCCAGGAGTTTAAGACCAGCTTGGACAACAAAATGAGACCTCTGTTTCTACAAAAAATTAAAGAATTGGCCGGGCCCAGTGGTGTGTGCCTGTGGTATCAGCTACATGGGGAGGCTGAGGGAGGAGGATCACTTGAGCCCAGGAGGTCAAGGCTGCAGTGAGCCACGATCACACCACTACATTCTAGCCTGGGCAACAGAGTGAGACCTCACAGGAAGTAGCATAGTCTCTGTCTTTATTTATTTATTTATTTATTTGATTATTATTATTTTTAAGACAGAGTCTTGCTCTGGTGCCCAGGGTGGAGTGCAGTATCATGCTAACGGCTCCTGCAGCCTCAACCTCCTCGGCTCAAGCGATCCTCCCAAATTGTCCTCCCAAGTAGCTGGGACTTAGACACATACCACCATGCCTGGCTGATGTTTAAAATTTTTTGTAGAGACAGAGTCTCATCATGTTGCCCAGGCTGGTCTTGAACTCCTGAACACAAGCGATCCTCCTGCCTTGGTCTCCCAAAGTGCTGGGATTATAGAAGTGAGTCACTACTCCTGGCCTCACTGAATTATTCAACTGGTGTTAACTGGGTACTGATGATGAGCCAGGTACTATGCTGGGATGATGTTAAACAGATCAGATGGTCCTGCCCTCTCTATCTTACAGATTTTTCTCTTCTTATTGTGGTAGGCAAAATCATGACTCTCCAAAGATGTACATGTCCTAATGCCTGAATCTGTGAAGATGCTATCTCATGTGGCAAAAGGAGACTTTGAGATGTAACTACATGAAGGACCTTGAGATGGTGAGAGGATCCTGGATTATCCAGATAAGCCTAGTGTAATCACAAGTGTTCTTATAAAGGAAAGGGGAAGCCAAGGGTCAGAAAAGGAGATGAAGCCAGATGTGGTGGCACACGCCTGTAATCCCAGCACTTTGGGAGGCCAAGGTGGGTGGATCACCTGAGGTCAAGAGTTTGAGACCAGCCTGGCCAACATAGTGAAACCCTGTCTCCACTAAAAATGTAAAAATTAGCTGGGTGTGGTGATGTATGCCTGTAGTCCCAGCTCCATGGGAGGCTGAGACAAGAGAATCTCTTGAACCCCAGAGGTGGAGGTGGCAGTGAGCTGAGATTGTGCCACTGCACTCCAGCCAGGGTGACAGCAAGATCCTGTCTAAAAAAAAAAAAAAAAAAAGGGAAAAAGAGAAAAGGAAGAAAAGGAGATGAGACAGGGGATGCAGAATGATAGGGAGAGTTGTAAACCAAGGCTGGCCTCTAGAAGCTGGAAAAGACAAGGAATGGATTCTCCCCCAGAGCCTCCAGAAGAGTGCAGGTCTCCTGGCCCCTTACTTTTAGTCCTATCAGACTCATTTGGGACTTTTGGTCTCCAGAACTACAAGAGAATACACTTATAGTGTTTTAAGCCATTAAGCTTCTGGCAATTTGTTACTGTTACAGCAGCAATAGGAAACTCATACACTCGCCTTTTCGCTTCAGCAGTTTTAAGTTGCAGGCCTTTTTTATTGTGAGTTTCCAGTGGTTGGTTCAGCAAACAGGAAATGGGAAGTTTTTCCAGATGACAGAATTGTGTTTGCTCCAGAAGCTCTGTCTGTTTTATGTCTTTGGGCCTGTGCCTGGACTTCCAATGGACTGTAGGAAGTATTTAATTCATCTCTTTTCTCACCTCCTGGCACCATGCTGGGTGCACTAAATGTCTAGCACTTAATTTAGGAGATGTACACTTGACTCAGGCCCTTTCTGCAAACAAGGTAACTTTCATGGGAAGTGGCTTGTTTATTACTTAATAAATTTAAATATGCGTAACTACTTTGTCCCTAGTAAAAATGGTTGCTACAAAGTGCTGGTGCTGTATTCACATGTGCCATGTGTACATCAATTTTTCTTAGACCCAGAAAAATGGTACAAATGTTGTATGCAGGAATCTTTCTTAGATTAGAAAGAAAATCTGACAATTCTAAACTCAATATTTACCTATTCTTGTGCTTGTCTGAAATAGTAATCCTTATCATTTTTGTTGGAAAATTTCCTCTTACGAATAGAGAATGCTGTTTCCTAATCTTTCCGACTTAATTCTGTGGCCTTTGTCTCTTATCTGCTGGGCAGAGAGAGGTCAAGACTGAGTGGGTAAAGGAGGAAATAGCTACCAGTCTTTGGAAGAAAAAATTTGAGCATGAGAAGGGGAGATCCATATTCTCTGACTTCTTGACCTAAGGCCACAGAAAAACAGTTTCTTCCGTTCATCTGATGTTTAGAGATCCTCATAAAAGTGAATGTCTTGACCAGGCATGGTGGCTCATGCCTATAATCCCAGCACTTTGGGAGACTGAGACGGGAGGATCACTTGAGCCTGGGAGTTTGAGATCAGCTTGGCCAACATGGTGAACAACCCCACCCATCCCCTGCTGTCTCTACTAAAAATACAAAAATTAGCCAGGTGTAGTGGTGCATGCCTGTAATCTCAGCTACTCGGGAGGCAAAGGTTGCAGCAAGCCGAGACTGTGCCACTGCCCTCCAGCCTCGGCAACAGAGTAAGACTCTGTCTCAAAAGAAAAAAAAAGTGAATCTCTCTCTCTCTTTTTTTTTTTTTTTGAGACAGAGTTTCTCACACTGTCACCAAGGCTGGAGTGCAGTGGCGCAATCTCGGCTCACTGCAAGCTCCACCCGCTGGGTTCATGCCATTCTCCTGCCTCAGCCTCTCGAGTAGCTGGGATTACAGGCACCTACCACCACGCCCGGCTAATTTTTTGTATTTTTTGTAGAGACGGGGTTTCAATCTGTTAGCCAGGATGGTCTTGATCTCCTGACCTTATGATCCACCTGCCGTGCCCTACCAAAGTGCTGGGATTACAGGCGTGAGCCACCGCGCCCGGCCTGAATCTCTCTTTTTAAAAGGTGCTAGCTGAACATGTTGATTTCATGCTATTTTTGATATCTAAGGAATAGAAAGTTGAACCTTTTGAAATGGCTTACACAGCCCGTCGGGACCTGGCTGGCTCTTTTCCCTACCTGTCCAGCCTTATCTCTCATTATTCTGCCTCATACTCTTCCAGCCAAATTCAGTATGGAATTTTCTGTTTCTATAAAATGCTGAGTATCTCAAGCATCTTAGCCTATACCTGACTCAGCCTGAACCATACTTTCTTTTCTCCTTTGTCCCCCTCAGCTTTACCTTCTGACTCCTACACGAACTTCAGCTTAGAGGTCACATCCTTGGGCTAGTTCTCTGTGATACAGCACACTGAACTGTCCCCCTGCAACTCTGCTCTTAACAAACTCTATCCCTGGTGCCCTCTTGCTGTCTTTCTCCCCTGCTAGACTCTAAGCACCAGGAGAGCGTTGCAAAGAGGCCCGTGTCTTTTTTGTTCATTGCTTTCCCCATCATGGCTGGCACTTCCTTCTAACAGACTGGCACTCTGCCCACAGGACAAATTTACCTCAGTCAGCCTTTTATACACCACCATTTGTTTTAATTGCACAGTTGTACATGACTGAGCAAACGGCGAACGGGTACCTGTAATCAAAGAGTCCAGAGATTTTAAGCACTTTCGTTCATTCCTGGAGCAGTCACTGAGCCTTGGCAATAGGTAATTTAAATTCTGGACAATGAATTTTCAAGCTGCTTCAATGGCTACATTTTGAGAACAGCAGAAAAAAACCTGACCCTTTGATAATTAGACAGAATCAGTTTTCATAATTCTACTTTATGCTCTAGAATGGTTTGCAAACTTCATTACCAGCAGCCTGATAAGAAAGCTTTTAGCTTCTAATATAGATCTTGTGAGTAATTTCGATTTGCAACCCAACTAAAGCCACTTTGCGTGGCAGTGTTTCTTAGACAAGATGATCTTATAGTTTCATCATTATAAATAATTTCAAAGTAGGTGCAGGAAAAAGCATGCAATTAGCATCTTGTCTATGTATGTTTGATCCAGAGAAAGGACAGCTGACTGTTGGAGTTGAAAGCAGCCACCATAAACCCCTATAACCTAGCAGCCTGCATTTGCTGAAATTGTAAATTGATATCTTTTCTTTTGCTCTGTATATCTGGAACATTGCCAGAACCCAAACAATGCTTAGTAATTAAGGAAAACGTATCTTTAAGAAATTTCCAGGACAGACATGTGACTTATTATCTGACAAGGGCTCAAAGCATCCTGGGCTTCTCCCTTTTCTAACACTCATAAATTACTTGTCAATGTCTCTCTAACCCACGGTTAAAGCCTGGAAGCTCCATCAAGACAGAGATCATGTCTGTCTTTGCCACTGAATCCCCAGCACACAAAGGAGGCACTTCATAAATATTTGTTGGATGGATAGCTGGATGACATGGATAAATGAAATTCCAAAGTGATATATTGGTATATATGCATTTTTATCTTTGGCAGCTCAACCTAACTCTGTTCTGAGTTAAAACTCTATTGCTTATTTGGAAAATTGCTCTGCATCTGCTTCAGTTACTATGAATACATAATAAACCAGCCCAAAACTTATGGCTTAAGACTCAACAACATCTTTTTTTTTTTCCCCCCCTCACAAATGTGTGCAGTCTGAACTGGGTTTGGTGGAGAAAACTCATTGCTGCTCTTCTTTGTGTTGACTGGGGTAGGTAGGAGAATGGAGAATAGAAATATTTGAATGCTGCTCCTAGCCTAGGCTAGGAGCCTTGAATGGCCAGGGACTGGATCAAGTAGTGCTCCTCAGACATCTTTCTCGAGCTTTATGTGATGTCGCTAAGTACTCTCTCCAGAATGGTGGCTTCAGGGTAATCAAACTGCTTACATGACGACTCAGGGCTCCAGAGATATGTGTACTAAGGACAGAGAAAAAGCCACATGGAATTTGCATTTCTTTTTTGTTTTTTTTGAGACAGAGTCTTGCTCTGTCGCCCAGGCTGGAGTGCATTGGTGCAATCTTGGCTCACTGCAACCTCCACCTCCTGGGTTCAAGCAGTTCTCCCTGCCTCAGCCTCCTGAGTAGCTGGGATTACAGGTTCCCACCACTATGCCTGGCTAATTTTTATATCTTTAGTAGAGATGGGGTTTCGCCATGTTGGCCGGGCTGTTCTGAAACTCCTGACCTCAAATGGTCCGACCACCTCGGCCTCCCAAAGTGCTAGGATTACCAGCGTGAGCCACCGTGCCTGGCCCTTTTTTTGTTTTGTTTTGAGACAAGGTCTTACTCTATTGCCCAGGCTGAGTGCAGTGGCACGATCACCGCACACTGCAGCCTCGACTGCCTGGCCTCAAGCAATCCTTTCACCTCTGCCTCAGAAGTAGCTGGGACGACAGGTGCACCATGATGCCCAGCAAATTTTTTTTTGTAGAGATGAGGTTTCACTGTGTTGCTTAGGCTGGTCTTGAACTCTTGGACTCAAGCAATCCCCTTGCCTCAGCCTCCCAAAGTGCTGGGATTACAAGCATGAGCCATCATGCCTGGCCTGTATTACTTTTTGTGATAAGCCTCTTAAGTTGCATGTCATCCTGCCGTTGCCTTCTATGTCTTTGAATAAGTCATTGTGGCCAGCCCATAATCAAGGGGAGGTCAAATTGGACTCCACCTTTTGTGGGAGCAATGTCAATGAACTTGCAAACATGTTTTAGAACCTTCACTCACCCAATCACTGTTCTGGAAATTTGAAAGAACCTGTAATCAAAATCGATAAAGTTGAGACTTGAATCCTTATTCTGAATGAGACAGGAACTGCTGCAGAGAGGAAAACCTGTTAGGTTGGCACAAAAATAATTGTAGTTTTTGCCATTACTTTTAAGGGCACAAAACCCAATTACTTTTGCATCAACCTTTAGAATATCATTGTCACTTCTTATATACAGGGATGAAGATAAGGGCTTGAAAGAGGATCCTTCTCACAGCAATGTAAAGCAAAGCATTACAAGTCCTCAAAAGGGCAGAATTTTGAGCTGCATTTCTGTTCTTTGAATGGGTGCAAGTGGGAATCTTGCAAAAGGGAGGAGACGTAACAGATGATGTCAATATGGACATGAGTCGATACACGCTTTGCTTGTATTTCAAGCTTGTGCCCTCATTGCTTCTTCACTCTGTTCTGGCTTGTCCCCTCTGAGGCCAAGCTGGTTAGAAACCTGCCACTGATTCTCCATTTGCCATTTTTAGACCTTACTTCCTTAGCTCCTCCCACAATTGTGTAAAGTATCATTTCTATCATAAATTTAATGAACATTTTATTCCATAATACTGGTAGTGCGTTTGTTATCTGATTGAATTCTGACTAAGAAGAAAACAGCCGGCCAAGCGCAGTGGCTCACCCCTGTAATCCCAGCACTTTGGGAGGCTGAGGTGGGTGGATCACCTGAGGTCAGGAGTTCAAGACCAGCCTGGGCAACATGGTGAAGCCCTGTCTCTATTAAAAATACAAAAATTAGCCGGGCATGGTGGTGGGTGCCTGTAATCCTAGCTACTTGGGAGGCTGAGGAAAGATAATTGCTTGAGCCCGGGAGGTGGAGGTTGCAGTGAGCTGAGATCACGCCACTGCACTCCAGCCTGGGGACAGAGTGAGACTCTGTCTAAAAAAAAAAAAAAAAAAAAAGGAAAACAGCATCATATTATTTTAGAAAATATTCTTTTTTTGGCATATGTAGCTGGAATGGTTGTTCGCTATCTGCAATATGAAGCTTCAACTAGGATGGCAGCTATAAGCCATGGGATGATTTAAAACCTAATGGTGCTTCCAGAACACTTTGCAGTGACCACTATTAAAATAACATTAAGCTGGGTGTGGTGGCTCACGCCTGTAATCCGAGCACTTTGGGAGGCTGAGACAGGCAGATCACCTGAGGTCAGGAGTTCAAGACCAGCCTGGCCAACATGGTGAAACCCGTCTCTACTAAAAATACAAAAAAATTAGCCAGGTGTGGTGGCAGGCACCTGTAATCCCACCTACTCAGGAGGCTGAGGCAGGAGAATTGCTTGAACCCAGGAGGCGGAGGTTACAGTGAGCTAAGATCATGTCACTGCACTCCAGCCTGGGTGACCGAGCGGGACTCCGTGTTTTTTTTTTTTTTTTTTTTTTTTTTTTTTTTTAAAAAGGCAGGGTGCGGTGGCTCACACCTGTAATCCCAGCACTTTGGGAGGCCGACATGGGGGAATCACAAGGTCAGGAGTTTGAGACCAGTCTGGCCAACATGTGAAACTCTGTCTCTGCTAAAAATACAAAAATTAGCCAGGCGTGGTGGCGGGCGCCTGTAATCCTGGCTACTTCAGGTTTCAAGAATCGCTTGAAACCTGAAGGCGGAGGTGGCAGTGAGCTGAAATCGTGCCACTGCACTCCAGCCTGAGCGAAAAAGCAGAACTCCATGTAAAAAATAAATAAGAACAAAAAACAAAATAACATCTAAAGATGAATAAAGTATAGGTTAATAATATGCAGTACAACATATGTTTTTCTTCTGCTAGACCAGGAGCTGGCAAACTTTTTCCAAAAGGGGCCCAATAGTGGACATTTTAGGATTTGAGAGTTTGTTGCAAAGCCCTAAAGGTGACATTGTAGTTTGAAACGAGAGACAATGCCTGTGTTGTTGAAAAGAGTCAAACTCTGTAAAATATTTGAAGAGATTTGTTCTGAGCCAAATATGAGGACCGTGACCTGTGACACAGCCCCAGGAGATCCTGAGAACATGTACTCAAGGTGGTGGGCCTACTGCTTGGTTTTATTCGTTTCAGGGAGACATAAGACATCAATCAATACATGTAAGGTGTATATTGGTTCAGTCTGGAAACATGGGACAACTTGAAGGTAGAGACTTCCAGGTCATAGGTGGATTCAAAGATTTTTGTTTTTTGAGACAAAGTCTCACTCTGTCACCCAGGCTGGAGTACAGAGGCACAATCTTGGCTCACTGCAACCTCTGCCTCCCGGGTTCAAGCAGTTCTCCTGTCTCAGCCTCCCAAGTAGCTGGGATTACAGGCGTGTGCCACCACACTTGGCTAATTTTTGTATTGTTAGTAGAGACGATGTTTCACCATTTGACCAGGCTGGCCTTGAACTGCTGACCTCAGGTGATCTGCCTGCTTGGGCCTCCCAAAGTGCTGGGATTACAGGGGTGAGCCACCATGCTGGCCTCAAAGATTTTTTAATTGGCAGTTGGTGAAAGAATTATTATCTAAAGACCTAGAATCAATAGAAAGGATGGGTTAAGTAAGGTAAGGAGTTGTGGCGTTTGAGGTTTTATCATGCAGATGAAGCCTCCAGGTAGGAAGCCAGCTTTAGGGCTCTTATCAGACCTAAAAAGGTGCCAGGCTCCTAGTTAATTCTCTTCTGAACCAGGGAAAAGACCTGGAAAGGGAAGGGGATTCTCTGTAGAATGCTGATTTTCCCACAAGAGACAAGCTTTACAGGGCCATTTCAAAATATGCCAAGAAATATATTTCAGGGCAAAATACTTCAGTTTCTTTCAGGGCCTGCTACCTGTCATGTGATGCTATACTAGAGTCAGGTTGGAATTTGGTATCTTATTACTACAAAGAGTCTGTTCTGTCTGTCTCCAAATCTCCGTTTTAATGTTAATGCTGGTCAGTGTTCCCTGAATTCCAAAGGGAGAAGAGCATAATGAGGCATATTCCATCCTCCACTTCCATCATGGCCCAAACTGGATTTCCAGGTTTACTTTGGAATGCTCTTGGCAGAGGGTGGAGCATCCGTCAGTCAGTTGAGGGGCTTCGAATTTTATTTTTGGTTTATACCTGATTGAATGAGTGAGGCTATATATTCCAATGTAACTTTATTTACAAACACAGGCTCTGGGCAGAATTGGGCCTGTAGGTTTTGGTTTGCTGACCAGTGCTCAGAGGCTAGCAGGCATTCTGCAAACGCAGACCTGAGGGAGGAAAAATCTGTGCATTGGAAGCAATGACTTTCTGGAAGAGCAGAGAGGGTAAATCAAACAAGCAAGTGTGTGAAAGAAATAAGAGCTGACCTGCCTGAAGTGTAATATTATGCAATAGGAAAGATGTCAGAGAAAAAACAGGAGGAAAGAGGAGAAAATGTTAATATCTAAGAAACTGAGATTTAAGTAAAATTGTGTGTGATTTTTTTTTTTTTCTTTTCTGTGGTGGGAAATGTGTGCTGCAAAAGGTATGATTGTTTTATGTTGGAGGGGCACGAGCAATGTCATGTTTTTACGCTATTTTAAAAATAGTAAATCTGGCTCAGGCTTCACTTGCCAAGGTTGACAAGGTAGATGCAGTCATTTGTGTGTTCCCATGAGCCAGGGAGGCAGGGGTTCCCTCTCATTTCCTAGTTTGGTTTGAGATCTCACGGTATTGTAGGAGTTATTATGACATTATTTAAGGCAGATAGAGAGGAAAAGGGGGTCCTTGGGAAGTTTTCGTGTTTTAAACATCTCTGGAAATTTTCTTCTAAAGCCCTGGCTCTTAAAGCCAGGCAGGCAACCTTTGATATGTAAATACAGGCCAGTAGAAACTGGGTCCACTCAAACGTGGTGACTTCCCCCTCTTCTTGTCCTTGCCCCACATGTAGCTGGCAACATGACCGCCCCTACATATCCCCACGTGTGTAGAACATCATGGCGCCCTTCATTTGCATATTAAAAGCCTAGGGTGGAAGGGCCAGCTTTTTCTCGGGCTACGTGAATGACATGGCTAGTCAAACCAATCCCCTGAGCCCTGTGCAAATAAAACACCGCCTCCTCCAGCCTCTATATCTGCGGCAGGTGGGCTTCCCTCTCTCGGCTTTGGAATCCCACTCCCTCTGTCTCTATACAGGGGAGCTTTTTCCTTCTCCTTTCCTTCTTGCCCCTTCTTGCCCATTAAACTCTCCACTCCTTAAAACCATTCCACGTGTGTCCATGTTGTTTTATATAATTCAAGGTGAGACAAGAGCCCTGGTGTTCCTCCACTCATTGGAGGCTTATCAATGGCTTACACAGTCCAGGAAAATGGCGAAGGTTTCTGGCACTCAAGGCGAGATCGTCAGTCACTATGGTGTCCACCTCTACTGTGGGATTGTTGCTAAGGCTTCTGAAGCCACAGCCCTTGGGACTGAGGCCTCAGCCACTTCCCCTGGGTGAGGAGGCACCAACTCTCAACCCGAAGCCTGAGGAATCTTACCTCAGGTTACCCTCAAAGCACCAAAGCACCACCCAGCCAGTCCTCCCCACTCTGGAACAACATAGCTAGTTGCAAAGTAGTTGTTCCTAGAATGTTTTGCCCAAACCCCTCTGAGCAGCCAGCTGAATATGGCCCTATTTAGAAAGGACGTATCTCCACTAAAAGCGTGACTCCTGGGCAAGTCCTTCAGGATGCCAAGTCCTATTTGGGGATGTAATCAGGGTGTTCTCTTGGCCCCACTGCCGTCACCTTTCTTTTTTGACCCTGGAACAAATGCCCCTCGGTGAGAGACAGGACTAACTGGATTTCTTAGGCTGACTAAGAATCCCTGAGCCTAGCTGGGAAGGTGACCGCTCCCACCTTTAAACACGGGGCTGGCAACTTAGCTCACACCCGACTAATCAGATAGTAAGGAGAGCTCACTAAAATGCTAATTAGGCAACAACAGAAGGTAAAGAAATAGCCAATCATCTGTTGCCTGAGAGCACAGCGGCAGGGACGATGATCGGGATATAAACCCAGGCGTTCGAGCTGGCAACGGCAACCCCCTTCGGGTCCCCTCCCTTTGTATGGGAGCTCTGTTTTCACTCGATTTCACTTTATTAAAATAATCTTGCAACTGCACTCTTCTGGTCCGTGTTTGTTACGGCTCACGAGCTTTTGCTCGCCATCCTCCACTGCTCTTTGCCGCTGTCCCAAACCCGCGGCTGACTTCCATCCCTCCGGATCCTGCAGGGTGTCCTCTGTGCTTCTGATCCAGGGAGGCGCCCATTGCCGCTCCTGATGGGGTAAAGGCTTGCCATTGTTCCTGCATGGCCAAGTGCCTGGGTTCGTCCTAATCGAGCTGAACACTAGTCACTGGGTTCCACGGTTCTCTTCCGTGTCCCACGGCTTCTAATAGAGCTATAACACTCACCGCACGGCCCAAGATTCCATTCCTTGGAATCCGTGAGGCCAAGAACCCCAGGTCAGAGAACACGAGGCTTGCCACCATCTTGGGAGCTCTGGGAGCAAAGATCCCCGGTAACATCAGGATGGGGCAAATATCATTAATTCCTTCCTGATAGACAAGAAGAAATAGGCACAAAAATATTGGGAGAGTTTCCTGCTACTGTAAATTCTCAATAAATCTTCATGCTACATATGTAAAATACCTTTTGCTGTTAAAAGAAACTGATTAGAGGCCTGGGCGTGGTGGCTTATACCTGTAATCCTAGCGCTTTGGGAGGCTAAAGTAGGTAGATCACCTGAGACCAGGAGTCTGAGACCAGCCTTGCCAACACGGTGAACCCGTCTCTACTAAAAATACAAAAATTAGCCGGGTGTAGTGGTGCATGTCTGTAATCCCAGCTACTTGGGAGGCTAAGGCATGAGGATCGCTTGAACCTGGGAGGCAGAGGTTAGTGAGCTGAGATCATGCTACTGCACTCCAGCCTGGGTGACAGAGCAAGACTTTGTCTCCAAAAAAAAAAAAAAAAAAAAAAAAACCCTCATGAGAATCAAGTGAGATTATGTATGGGAAAGTTTGCTTTCTTTTTCTTCTTCACTGTCTGTAAAGCACGGATGTGAAAAATACTCAATTTTCTTGATGGAGAATGTTCACAGAAAAATGAGGAGAGAGCAAATGGGTTTTCTTTTCATTTGTTTCAGGATGGGAGGAGTTAAACAGGAAATAGTGCTCTCTTGCAGATCTGTGAATTTGCTGACTTTTTTTTTTTCTTTTGAACTTCTAAATATGGTTAGTTTCTTGAGTCCCTGAAAATGGGCCAGCAGTTTGTTTATTTATTTATTTTTTGAGACGGAGTCTGGCGGTCTCCCAGGCTGCAGTGCAGTGGCGTGATCTCGGCTCACTACAACCTCCACCTCCTGGTTTCAAGCAATTATCCTGCCTCAGCCTCCCGAGTAGTTGGGATTACAGGCGCACACCATCACAACAGGCTAATTTTTGTATTTTTAGTAGAGATCGGTGTCAGGCCTCTGAGCCCAAGCTAAGCCATCATATCCCCTGTGACTTGCACATATACCTCCAGATGGCCTGAAGTAACTGAAGAATCACAAAAGAAGTGAAAATGACCGGTTCCTGTATTAACCGATGACATTACCTTGTGAAATTCCTTCTCCTGGTTCAGAAGCTCCCCCACTGAGCGTCTTGTGACCTCTGCCCCTGCCCGCCAGAGAACAACCCCCTTTGTAATTTTCCACTATCTACCCAAATCCTATAAAATGGCCCCACCCCATCTCCCTTTGCTGACTCTTTTTTCGGACTCAGCCCGCCTGCACCCAGGTAAAATAAACAGCCTTGTTGCTCACACAAAGCCTGTTTGGTAGTCTCTTCACACGGACAATGGGGTGACAATGGGGTTTCACCATGTTGGCTAGGCTGGTTTCTAACTCCTGACCTTGTGATCTGCCTACCTCATCCTCCCAAAGTGCTGGGATTACAGTGGCGTGAGCCACTGCACCTGGCCTGGGCCAGCTGTTTGTAAAGAAATCAAGATATTGTTTCTAAATTCTGATGATCGCCTCCAAAATGGAGGCAGAGAAGATTCAGGAGCTAGGCTGGAGTGGTGGCTCATGCCTGTAATCCCAACAATTTGGGAGGCTGAGGTGAGAGGATCACTTGAGCCCAGAAGTTTGAGACCAGCCTGGGCAACATGATATGACCCAGCCTCTATTAAAAATGAAAAATTAGCAAGTTGTGGTTGTTGCACCTGTGGTCCCAGCTACTCGGGAGGCTGAGGCAGGAGAATTGCTTGAGCTCAAGAGGTTGAAGCTACAGTGAGCTGTGATTGTACCACTGCACTCTAGCCCGGGTGACAGAGTGAGACCCTGTCTCAAAGAAATAAAAGCAAACAAAACCAAAAGCAATTCCAGGAGCTGCCAAGTTGACACCATAGGTGTGCGATTCCTTGACCTATCTCCTCCTTAAAATACTGTTCCTAAGGTTCAGCCTAGAAGAGCCTGGACAGTAGGACGTAACAGAGTGGAGATTACATGACTGGACCAGACCCCCTCTACAATCTGCATGTTCTGCAAAGGTGGGGATGCAAAATAGGGTTGTGGTTTTTTTTTTGTTTTTTTTTTTGAGAGGGAGTCTCGCTCTGTCGCCCAGGCTGGAATGCAGTGGTGCGATCTCGGCTTACTGCAAGCTCTGCCTCCCGGGTTCACACCATTCTCCTGCCTCAGCCTCCTGAGTAGCTGGGACTGCAGGCGCCCACCACCACGCCTGGCTAATTTTTTTGTATTTTTAGTAGAGGCGGGGTTTCACCATGTTAGCCAGGATGGTCTTGATCTCCTGACCTTGTGATCCGCCCGCCTTGGCCTCCCAAAGTGCTGGGATTACAGGTGTGAGCCACCGCGCCCGGCCTAGGGTTGTGTTTAAGAGCATAGGTGAAAGGGGAAGTTTCCTTCTAGGTCTTCTCTTTATTAACTGTATGAACTCTGTGCCAGGGACTCACTGTCCATAAGCTTCAGGTTCCTGTCCCTAAAATGGAGGTAGTGAGAGCATCCTACCTCCTGTGATTGAGTGTAGTGTGGAGCAGTAGTGAAGCATGGATGTGGAGCTGGACTGACTGATTCCCAAGCACTGCTGGCTGTTTTTTCTTTCTTTCTGTTTTTTTTTTTTTTTTTTTTTTTTTTTTTTGAGATGGAGTGTCAGTCTGTTGCCCATGCTGGAGTGCAGGGGCACGATCTTGGCTCACTGCAACCTCCGCCTCCTGGGTTCAAGCAATTCTTCTGCCTCAGCCTCCCGAGTAGCTGGGACTACAGGTGTGCACCACCACGCCCAGCTAATTTTTGTATTTTTAGTAGAGACAGGTTTCACCATATTAGCCAGGCTGGTCTTGAACTCCTGACTGCATGATCTGCCCACCTGGGCCTCCCAAAGTGCTGGGATTACAGGCGTGAGCCACCGCACCCAGCCCTACTGCTGGCTTGATTGCCTATAAGCTCTGTTTCCCCATATGGAGAATGGAGGTAACAAGAAGACCTAGCTCTTAGTGTTGCTATTTTTTTTTTTTTTTCTTGAGGTGGAATCTCACTCTGTCACCCAGGCTGGAGTGCAATGGCTCAATCTTGGTTCTCTGCAACCTTCACTTCCCGGGTTCAAGTGATTCTCCTGCCTCAGCCTCCCCAGTAGCTGGGATTACAGGTGCCCACCACCACACCTGGCTAATTTGTTTTTTCTTATTTTTGGTAGAGACGGGGTTTGACCATATTGGCCAGGTTGGTCTTGAACTCCTGACCTCAAAGGATCCGTCTGCCTCGGCCTCCCAAAGTGCTGGGATTATAGGCATGAGCCACGGCGCCCAGTCAATAAATTAATAAATTAATAGAGATAAATGAGGACAGTGCCAGGGACCTAGTAGAGCTCAGTAAATGTTAGTTCTTTATGCTGTTATTAGAAGCAGAAAAGAAATTGGAGGAACCAATGTCAAAAGGCCTTAGTAGGCCTTTAGTGATACCCAGCATCCTGGTGAATATGAAGGAAATGCAGGGTACAAGACAATCTTACAAGGCATGACTTCTTTGCTAGGAAAAGTCCCTTGAACAGACAGCTATACTCCACTTATAGATGGGTGCTGGGAATCTAATCATTAGAGAACAAATTCATCAGTTTAAGACAATATGTCTTGATTATCTATTGCTACCTAAAAACTACCCCCCACATTTAGTGACTTTAAATAACAACCGTTCGTTTTTCACAGTTCTTTGGATTGTCTGGGCAGTTCTGCTTCACGTGGTGTTGGTGGGGACTGCAGTCACCTGGGGGGCTCAACTGGGTGGGACATTCAAGAGGGCTCACTCACAAGGCAGGCAGTCAGTGCTGGCTGCTGGCTGGGAGCTCAGCTGGAGCTGCCAAACAGGCGCTTCTGTCCTCCTCTCCATACCCTCTCCATGTGGCTTTGGTTGCTCACAGCATGTGTCTGGGTTCCAAGAGGTAGCTAGCTGCCAGTTCTCTTAAAAGCTGGGCTCAAAAGTCCCAGAATATCACTTCGGCCGCATTCTATTGTTCAGCCAGCCACGGGGCCAGCTCAAATGTAAAGAAAGGAAAAATAAGCTCCGTCTCTTGATGTGAGGAACAGTATGTAAGGACAGGAAGGGGCCATCTTAGGAGACTAGCTACCTGTATTATTTATCTATTGCTGTGTAATAAATTACCCCCACATGTAGCCAGTTAAAACAATAAAACAATGAACATTTATGATCTCACATGGTTTCTGAGGGTCAGGAATCTGGGAATGGTTAGCTGAGCGGTTCTGATTTCAGAGTCTCTTAGGATGTTGCAGTCAAGCTGTCAGCCAGTGCCGCAGTTTCTGAAGGAGCTGGAGTATCCGCTTCTAATCTCACTCATGAGGCTGTTGGCAGGAGCTTCAGCTGCTTGCCACGTGGTTTTCTCCATAGGGTTATTCATGACGTGGCTTTCCCCAGTGGGAATGGTTACCTAAGAAAAGAGAAGGAGAGGGAGAGAGACAAAGAGAGAGAGACAAAGAGAGGGAGAAAGAGAGACGAAGCCCTTAAGATGAAAGCCAAAATATTTTTATAACCTAGTCTTGGAAGTGATGTATTATCACTTCTGCTATATGCTATTGGTAATACAAATCAAACCAAGTATAATGTGGGAGGAATCAGATCAAACCAAGTATAACGTGGGAGGCAGCTGCAAAAGAGTATAGCTTGGGGATCATTGGCAGTCATTTTAGAGGCCACTTACCACACTGCTACACAGCGGTGCTGTGCATAAGAAGCTTCCCAGGTTGGGCTTGGTGGCTCACTCCTGTAACTCCAGCACTTTGGGAGGCCAAGGTGGGAGGATCACTTGAACTCACGAGTTCACGACCAGCTTGGGCAACATGGCAAAATCCCGTCCCTACAAAAAAATACAAAAATTGGCTGGGTGTTGTGGCGCACACCTGTAGTCCCAGCTACTCAGGTGGCTGAGGTAGGAGGATTACTTGAACCCAGGAGGTTGAGGCTGCAGTGAACCCTGAGCATACCACTGCACTCCAGTCTGGGCAACACAGCGAGACCCTGTCTCTAAAAAAAAAAAAAAAAATCCCAAGAGCTTGTTACATATGCAGATTTCTTGGCTGAGATTCCAGTGTGGACCATACTTTGGGAAACTTTGGCCATACCGAGGCTTTAGTCTTATTGACAGTCTGGTGCCCAAATGGCTGCTAATTGTTTGCTGTGAGCACATGTTTACTTCAGTGAGTAGAAATGGGTTTTTCTTCTACCTCCCAGTAGGTTTTGATGCCTACTAAGCATGAAGGCTACAGCATTCTGGATTGTTTGGAGAAGATGCCACTGACAGTATAGATTTGGGGTTTTGGGTTCTTCACATATTTTTTATTTTTCCTAAACTGCAAATTCAAGGGATTGATTAGGTTACATGTTCCCAAGGTAAGAGTCCATATCAGTGGCTACCTACAAGCAGAGGCATTTCATCATATGCATATATATTCGATGATGTCACTGCCACCGGATTTCATGAACATCCCCAGTAAGACACTAAGTTCTTTCTGGTTTGACTCATCACCATAAGAAATGCCTCTAAAATGTATTTTGATTCATCCCTCCCTTCTCACCCTCCTTCTTTCCTTCCCTCCCTTCCTTCCCTCCTTCCTTTTCTTCCAACAAAATACTTATGTTGGAGTCACCTTTTGGTCTGTCTGCTTAAAGTCATGATGATTCTCCCTTCTTTTCTGCTCCCCTTCCCAGTGTTCCCCACTAATTGTGTTTGAACCACATATCCCTGGACACCTGAACATAGCAAATGGGATCACTGTGGACACTCAACTCAAGCTGGGCAATTCCATTTCCTCCCTGGAGTTTGGACTTGGGACTGAAGGGGAGACAACAAGAGATTGATCTTTTTGCATCACTGGACTTGCCCTATGTAGGTGCAAAAATTGTGGTGAAACTCAGTCTCTTCACCACCACCCTGTTCCTTTTGTTGTGTTGTCTATAGTTTAAAGAGTAAAACAGATGTTAAGAAGATTGGTTATAGAAGATGGGAGTGTGGCCAGGCATAGTGGCTCACACCTGTAATCCTAGCACTTTGGGAGGCCGAGGCGGGTGGATTGCCTGAGCTCAGGAGTTTGAGACCAAATTGGGCAACATGGCGAAACCCCGTCTCTACTAAAATACAAAAAAATTAGCTGGATGTGGCGAAGTGCTCCTGTAATCCCAGCTACTCAGGAAGCTGAGGCAGGAGAATTGCTAGAACCTGGGAAGTGGAGGTTGCAGTGAACCGAGATGGTGCCACTGCCCTCTATCTTGGGTGACAGAGTGAAACTCCGTCTCTAAAAAGAAAAAAAGAAAGAAAGAAGATGGGAGTGTGATTTAGATTCCAGATGGCTTTCCATGTTTTTTATCAGTCTTTTCCTGAAGCTTGGCTTGGATTCCTTGAGATTCCCATGTAGGCTTGTAATAATATGCCTCCCTTTCTGTCTTTGAATTTAAGTTAGCTCCCATAGGTCTCTGTTACTTAACTACTAGTACAATCCATATATACAAGCACTGTGGCTATATCTTTTGTTTTCTTTCTGAGATGGAGTTTTGCTCTTCTTGCCCAGACTGGAGTGCAACGATACGATCTCGGCTCACTGCATCCTCTGCCTCCCGGGTCCAGGTAATTTTCCTACCTCAGCCTCCTGAATAGCTGAGATTACAGGTATGCGCCACCACGCCTGGCTAATTTTTTGTATTTTTAGTAGAGACGGGGTTTCCCCATGGTGGTCAGGCTGGTCTTGAACTCCTAACCTCAGGTGATCCACTCGCCTCGGCCTCCCAAAGTGCTGGGATTACAGGTGTGAGCCACCGCGCCTGGTCGCACCGTGGTTCTATCTTAACCTGGTGAGTTTAGGTGCTGGAAGAGAAGATGCTTGCTGAAGTCACATGTAGAATGGACACATGCACATAGGGTGATGAGAGTGTTGAGCAGGGATTTCTACTTCACCTGGGAGTGCTGGCAAAGGTTTTGCAGGGCAGGTGATATTTGAGCTGAGGTTTGAAGGCTTCTAGGAACAATATCTTTAGTAAATTTTCTAGTAAACAATTGTTTACTAGAAACAATAAGGGTATAAGTCTGTTGTGGCTAGGCTGGTGTGTAAAAGCACAAGAGAGAGCAATCGTAAAAACCAGAGATATAATTCAGTGTCAGAAAGGTCAAAACTTTCTCATTCCATGCTGTAAATAATAGGACATATTTTCAAAAGAGAAATGAAGATAATCTAAAAGCATAATTTGGAAACAATCGGTTTGGAATACCTCCTCATTACAGATTCATTTGCTACGTACTGTGATAGCGCTGACCCTTGTATATGCATTTGAAATTCAAATGACTCTCACATATACCTTCCATGAGGTTTGGTGTATACTTTAGAGGAAGCTATTGGAAACGATCAATAATCTTTCATTCTGGTTGCAATATTTCTGTAAATAGCATGTAAATAGCATTAAGAAAAAGACCTCCACCATCACATTTGATTCAGGCATATGTGAATTACAAACAAAAGCAATTTGAAGTTAATTTAATGGTAGTGGGAGATTCATTATTTACTGTTCTTTGGCTATACACAGTGTAGTAAGGTGGATTTCTATATTACTATTATTTTGCCTCATATTCTCTTTGTCTTTCACAGTCATGGTTTAATGTATTTTCTGGGATCCTGGCTCTCTCATTTTCATTTTTTCCTCTCATTTGCTTTTTTTTTCTTATATAGTTATGATTGTATTTGAAATTTAATTCTTTTCTTCATTTGTTTGTTTTTGCATGCTGTAACTATACATCTCTCATTTTCTTTCACGTGGGCAAAGTTAACTGTGAATTAATTATTCATGGATTTGTAACCAGATTACTGGGTCACATGGACCCTTAGTTTTCCACCTTCTTCTTCCATTTGCTGCTCACTGACATATCCATTGGTAATTATCCAGGGATGAAGGAGGAAAAAGAACTGGAATAGTTAAAAGTTGGTGATTTTTGAGCAAATTTGATGAAAAATTAGTGAGAAAAGGATTTGAAACTCCTGGCTATGAGAAGAACTTTGATCATCAATGGAGTTGATTTATTTGGGAATACTGACTTTCCTGATTAGAATACTAGGTTGTGGAGGGAAAGGCTAACAGGATTCTAAAGACAAACCCAGTTTTGGGTAAAACTTGTGTTTTGCCCATACCTAAAAGAGTTTTGGACCCTGGGGTTCTTTTCTGAAGTTCTAGCAAGCTGTAAGGAAAAAGTTTTCTTTTAAGAAGATGGGTCTGGCTGGGTGTAGCGGCGCAAGCCTGCAGTCCCAGGTATGTGGAGGCGGAGGGAAGAAGATTGCTTGAGCCTGGGAGTTCAAGGCTGCAGTGAACTGTGGTTGTGCCACTGCACTCCAGCCTGGGCAACAGAGTGTGACCCTGTCTCTAAAGGAAGAAGAAGAAAAGAAGAGGAAAGAAGGAAGAAGAAGGAAGAAGGAAGAATAAGAAGAAGTAGAGGGGGAGGAGGAGGAGGAAGAGGATGAGAAGGAGGAGGAGGAGAAGGAAGAAGAAGAAGAACAACAACAACAACAGTCTAATGGGGAACCCTAGACCACACCTCATGGGATAGCTTGCTTCTCATTTGTGAGAGCAGGACAGCCAGAGTTCCCACTCTCTTTACTGAAAGTTGAAGGTAGGTAGCATGACTTTCAGGTCATGGATGTGTGTCTCCACTTTGCCACATGGCTAGCGTTATCACATAGCTAGTGTTGGATCACTAGCTATGTGATAACAACGAAAGCAATACAAATAATAAAAACAATACTGATGATTTATTGTGCTATTGTTATATGGCAGACATTTTACTTATATTTTCATACTTTGTTTTTGCAAAAAGACTTAGGATATAGGGAAGTTATCATGTCTAGTGTCTACATAGGAAACCTGAGTCAGAGAGATTAGTGTGCCAAGATTACCTGGTGAGTAATGGGCAGAAGGCTAACTCTGGAGCCTTTGTTTTTAACCACTATGTTATACTTCTGCTGGGGCTCAGAAAGTGATACTTCAAAGTATGGCACTTTGGCGTGCTGAGCACTTTAAAATTAAAGGATTGAAAATAAAAATCTCCTGGAGGGGTGCATCATTCCTGGAGGTACTGCAATACCAATCAATGTGTGGAGTGGATGGAGCAAGCTCCTATTCTATCTCCCTGATCCAAAAATCCATTTAATATATTGCCCTTGGATAGAGGACATATCAAATATTAAACTGATAAGAACAGCTACTACACTTGATCTTAGCCAAAAGGTCGAGAAGCAATAAATTAAAGGATGTCAGAAGGCCTCAGAAGCAACCTCAGAACCAAGGTCTCTTAGATTTCCTGCCTTGCTGTCTCTTACCGTTCATTCTGTCTTGAAGCAAGTCAGAACTCCTCTTCCCCAGGGTGGGTCATAGAAACTAGAACTTCTCCTTTCCAAAGCCAGCCATAAAAACTAGAATAATTACTGTAACCTTTCTTTACCATTCTGGCTAGGAGCTGGCCATAAAGAAATTCTCTGGCTTATCCTTGTGCAATATTAGGTCAGAAGACTGTCATTCCAGAGGGGTCCTGCCTCATCCATACCTAGGAGGAAGCAATGCTACAACACAGAGGGCAAGAAGAATCTGCATAGGCCTTGTTGGGTTTCCCATGCAGTCTATTAGCATTGGGTCATACTCTTTTAGTTCAATCATATTTCTACATGGCTGTCCATGTTTCATCCAATCTAAGCATAAAAATGGACAGCTGGCCAGGTGCGGTGGCTCACACCTGTAATTCGAGCACTGTGGGAGGCCAAGGTAGGCGGATCACCTGAGGTCAAGAGTTTGAGACCAGCCTGGCCAACATGGGGAAACCCTGTCTCTACTAAAAATACAAAAATTAGCTGGGCGTGGTGGTGGGCCCCTGTAATCCCAGCTACTCAGGAGGCTGAGGCAGGAGAATTCTTGAACCTGGGAGATGGAGGTTGCAATGGGCTGAGGTTGTGCCACTGCACTCCAGCCTGGGCAACAAGAGCAAAACTCTGTCTCGAAAAAAACAAAAACAAAAATAAACCAGACAACTTTCCCTGTATCTTTGGGTGTTCATTCTAAAGGCTCCTGTGTCACATAAAACTTTGATGAAATAAATTTGTTATGCATATCTCCTGTTAACCTGTCTTTGTTATAGGAGTGTCAGTCGTGACCCTTATGATGGGGGAGGAAAAATATCACATCTTTCTGTCCCTACACTTTTCTCCCAGAACTCAATTGCCTAGTCTTTCTTTTTACAAAACGAAGACTCGTGATTGTTCTGACACCCTCCTTCTGTTTGAGAGGATCAAATGAGATTGTGAAGGGGAAAATGTCTTGAAGACTATAAAGTAGCAGAAAAATATAAGCAATTATTAAGATGGACATGCTGGAAGAAAGAGAGCCAGAGAGAAGGCTCCCTGGAGTGAGAATTAGACTTTGACCTTCAACAAAAGGGCTGCCCTGCGTGTGCTGACAGCCCAAGCTGGGAACCTGGGTCCTTCTTCCACAGCTGTCAGAATGGCAGGGACAGGGGACCGGCGCCAGGCCTGGGCATCCAAGCGTGAGTGGCAAGGCACTCTTCACTAGAGTCTCCGGGCAGATTCACTCAGAGCTTGACCTTTTGAATGTAAAACACTTGTCAGATTGCCAAGTGCCAGCCAGTCAGGGAATGGATTCAGCCAGGATAATAGTATTTCTGTGGCTTTCTCAGGGATGCTTGCTCTGTGACTATGGCCTACAGGGTCTCTTTTGGAGAGAAATGACTTCTACCAAACTCAGGGTATACCTGCAAACAGGAAACTCTCCACTATCTGGTTGGTGTTTCTCTCTCCCTCCCTCTATGTATGTGTGTGTGTGTGTGTGTGTGTGTGTGTGTGTGTATATACATATATTTTATTTTTATTTTTTATTAAAGAGACAGGGTCTTGCTCTGTCACTCAGGCTGCAGGACAGTGGCATGACCCTAGCTCACTGCGGCCTTGAGCTCATGGGCTCAAGCAATCCTCCTGCCTCAGCCTCCCAAAGTGTTGGGGTGACAGGCATGCACCACTGCACTCGTCTCTCAATTTTTAAAAACCTTGTCTCCATTTTATAAATGTCATGCTTTCTATAATTTGTATTAAAAGACATAGTTATATGTTTTTCATTGACTAACTATAAAATTTTGTGGTTTATCTGAATAAGTATTCACAAATGATATTCCTTACCTTCCCCTCCCCTACCCCAATTCTAGAAAAATCTCTCTGGGTACGACCACGGGACAAGGAATGCTTATTCTCTTGGGAGTCATTAATATAAATACTATGCTTATAGAAGTGTCTTAGTTGATGCATTTGGACAAGAGAGTTCTGTGAAAAATAAAATAGGGGACTGTTCTAAGAACTGTTTTTTTTTTTTTTTTTATTTTTAGTAGAGACAAGGTCTCACTATGTTGCCCAGACTGGTCTTGAACTTCTGAGCTCAAGCAGTCTGCTTGCCTCCATCTCCCAAAGTGTTGGCATTACAGGCATGAGCCACCGCCTCTGGCCTATAAACTTGTTATTCATGGAAAGTTTTCCTTTAGGAGCCAAGCCACAGAGGCTAGCATAAGTTAGTGATTTTCAGTTATACATGTACAGCCACTGATTATTGCCTAGACTATGAATTCATATCATGGTTGCTTAAAGGTTTACAATTCAATTGTAAAATGGCTATAAATGCCTCCCATCTTGGATTACACTCCCTTTTGCCTCCTGACTTTGCTCTTCCTTCTATCAAGTGCTTTGGGAGGCTGAGGTGGGAAGATCAAGAGATGAAGGTGGCCCACAACTGTAATCCCAGCACTGTGGGAGGCTGAGGCAGGCGAACCACTTGAGGCCAGGAGTTCCAGACCAGCTTGGCCATGGTGGTGAAACTCCACTAAAAACAGAAAAATTAAACGGATGTAGTGATGCATGCCTCTAGTACCAGCTACTTGGGAGGCTGAGGTATGAGAATCGTTTGAACCTGGGAGGCGGAGGTTGCAGTGAGCTGAGATTGTACCATTGCACTCCAGCCTGGGAAACAGAGCAAGGCTCTGTTTCCAAAAACAAAACAAACAAATAAACAAAAAACAAACAAACAAATGATGAAGTTTAGTTTATCTACTTCTTGAATCTTGAATCTGGGCTTGGACATATGACCTGCTGTGGTCAAAGGAACATTAATGGGAGTGAAGCCACCCTAAACTTTCCAGTCCTAGTCAAGCTTCCAACTGACAGCACAGATTTGCCAAGCTGACCCAGACCAGAAAAACTGCCCAGCAGACCCATAGAATCAGGAGACTTTGGCCGGGCACGGTGTCTCACGCTTGTAATCCCAGTGCTTTGGGGGGCTCAGATGGGAGGATCACTGTAGGTCAGGAGTTCCAGACCAGGCTGGCCAACATTGTGAAATCCCATCTCTACTAAAAATACAAAAATTAACCAGGTATGGTGGTGCATGCTTATAATCCCAGCTACTTGGGAGGCTGAGGCAGGAGAATCTCTTGAGCCTGGAAGGCAGAGGTTGCAGTGAGTTAAGATCCTGCCACTGCACTCTAGCCTGGATAACAAGAGCGAAACTCCATCAAAAAAAAAAAAAAAAAAAGGAAGAAAAAGAGAGAGAGAGAGAGGGACATAATAGACATAATATGTTTGTTGCTTTAAGCCACTGGGTTTTGCAATATTTTATTATATAACAAAGCAAATTGATTTAAATTCTAATTAAAAAAATTTTCAACTCAAATTCTTAGTCTGCTAGAAGGGTTGGGAAGCTAAGGCCATTGGACTGGCTCTCTGTTTTTGTAAATAAAGTTTCATTGAAACGTGGTTGATCTGTTATGCATTTTCTTTCACTACTTTTGAACAATGATTGAGTAGTTGCAAGAGAGGTTGTATGGACCTCAAATACAAAGATATTTGCTATCTGTCCCTTTAAGAAAAAGTGTGGTTATCCCTACAGAGAATTGTTTGTGCTTTTGTAATTGTTGTATAGGAGTTCTTTTTTTTTTTTTTTTTGAGACAGAGTCTGAGTTCAAGCAATCCTCCCACCCTGGCCTCCCAAATTGCTAGGATTACAGTTGTGAGCCGCTCTGCCCAGCCAAAACTTTCCTTATATTTTTTATTTAAAAGTCTTGTTTTGACATTTATGTCTTTATTACATCTGAAGTTGATTTTTGGATATAGTGTGAGGCAGGAATCTAATTTCTCCTTTTCCAAATGGATTACATTTTTAAAAGGTGCTTCATTTCTTGAAGTTATTCCTTTCCCCAGTGATGTGACATGCCACCTCTGTTGTGCATCAACATTATGAAATGTGTGGGTTTGTTTTGAAGCTCTCCATTCCATTTCATTCCCTTCCATTCCACTCCATTCATCCCTTTTGTCAATTTATCCGACCTTGCACCAATATGATTATATTTCTATAGGTTTATAATAATTATAAAGTATTACTATAGGTAATTACTATAGGCTTATAATACTGAATTGCTAATTACAATAGGTTTATAATAGTTAATAAAGTCATAATTAGTGTAGGTTTAGTATAATTCCTGATAGCTTGTGTGGCAAGTCCTCTGCCCTGCTTTTCTTTGGAGGATCCTAGTTATTCTTTGTCCTTTCCTCTTCCATGTATATTTTGGAATCATTTTATCAACTTCCATGTAAAACCCTGTTGAAGTATTGTGTTGAATCTGTAGATGAATTTGGAGAGAATGCATATCTCTACAATTTAGTCTTTCTACCCATGGACATAGTATATTTCTCCTTCTATTTAGATTTTAATATCCTAATAAAGTTTTATACTTTCCTCTGTAGTTCTGACATATCTTTAGTTCTTTTTTCTATGTAGAAAAAAAGTATTTTCTTAACTATTGTAAACAGATTTAAAAAAATTATACTTTATAATTGTTTGTTTCTGGTATATGGAAATACAACATGAAAATATTGATTCTACAATAGAATGGAGGCTCCTCAGAAAATGAAAAGTAGAACTTCCATATGATCCAGCAATTCCACTACTGGATATACATCCAAAAGGGAGGAAATCAGTATATCAAGGAGATATTTGCACTCCCATGTTTATTGCAGCACTATTGACAATAGCCAAACTGTGGAATCAACCAAAGTGGCTACCAGTGAATAAATGGATAAAGAGAATGTGGTATATGTACACAATGGAATATTATTCAGCCATAAAAAGAATTAAGTCTTGTTATTTGCAGCAACATGGATGAAACTGAAGGGCATTATATTGAGTGAAATAAGCCAAGCACGGAGAGATTCATATGCAGGAGCTAAAAAAGTGCATCCCATAAAGATAGAGAGTAGATTGGTGGTTACTAGAGGCGGAGAAGGGGAGGTAGGGTGGGGAGGGATGAAAGGGAAAAAATAATATAAATGAATTTATTACCACTGAACTGCACACTTAAAGATGGTAAAAATGGTAAATTATATATGTTTATTTTACCTGAATAAAAAAATTAAAAATGTGAAAAGAATCCTATAACCAGGCTTCTTGCTAAACTTTAATTCTCATAGTTTGTCTATTCTATTGAGTTTTCTTTTTAAACAATCATTTAATATACAATTTAGTATGGATTTATTTTTTCTTCCAATTCCTAAAACTTCAATTTCTTTCTTATATCTATATTGGCTTAGACCTTCACAATGTGAATAGTAGTGGTATTAGTGGGATCTTGTCCCATTCCTGATTTTAAAAGGAAAGATTTTAGCATTTCCCTATTTAGAATAATGTTTGCTCTAGATTAATTATAGATACTTCTGTGTCTTCGTGGTATGTTCTCATCATTCTTTGAGCCCTTCCTTTCTTTCTGGAACAAAAAACGTTTCAAGTTTATCTTGTATTTCCCTACCTAGCCCTGGAGTCTGCCATTTCTCCAGAGAGCCTTGATTTTCTTTAGTGGGGAATGGTATGTAGGAACCAAGATCTGGGCACTAGGAGTACTCACTGGTACTGGTATGTCATGCTCCTAGGCCATCTTAGTGGATAGAATGGACACATACACACATATATATTTATTTCTCTTTATATTAAAAACCACAAGTCCACACCAATATCTCCAATTCCAATTCAACATCAGATTTATTTTTGTCTTCCTCTTTTCCATATTTGTAACTCCCTCCAGTGAGAAACCTGGTTCCCATTATCTTAGATGTATTCAATTATTTGCCCAATTCTCCCTGTATGTAATCAAAGTCTTGTAGCATAGGTCAGAAGCCCATGAAGGGGAGAGGAAGCAGAAGGAACAGGGAAAAGAAACAGGAAGGAGGGAAGAGAAGAGTTTTCTTTTTTTAATTTTAATCTTTATTTTACAGAACCATCTTCCCTCACCTACAAATATGGAAGAAAAAAAGATGCAGGGCATGGGACAGGAGAAGTGCCCCAGAAACAGTCCAGTTTAATCTCTGCAGCTTGGAGTGGAGCTGAGTGCCTGGTGGCCAGTTCGCTCTTCCTCTTGTCTCCTAGGTGGCTCCTGACAGCTTTTTAAACCTTAATCTCCTTCGTTGTTTAAGAAAACCAGAGCTTGGCAGTAGTTAAAGTGGTAAAAACAGATTTTGTTCAGTATTGTAATAGGGAAAAAAAGCCTTCAGGATAGAATTGGGTTGAATTCCAAATACAGCAGGGGGAAGTGGGAATTTATAGCCAAGGAACGGGGACAGGGGGCAGTCAGTGGATGGAAAATTACTAAGGGAAAACATCAGTGATAAGGGAGATTCTGACTGTACTGACCTAACCAGGCTTCTTGCTGCCGACAGACCAGGTGATCAGACATCACCTGGGGGATAGTGGAGGATGAGAAAACAGGTTAGATATCAGGGGTGATTAGGCTGGGTGCGGTGGCTCACACCTGCAATCCCAGCACTTTGGGAGGCCGAGGCAGGCAAATCATGAGGTCAGGAGATAACACCATCCTAGCTAAAATGGCGAAACCCCATCTTTACTAAAAATAAAAAAAATTAGCCGGGCGTGGTGGCGGGCACCTGTAGTCCCAGTTGCTCGGGAGGCTGAGGCAGGAGAATGGTGTAAACCCAGGAGGCAGAGCTTGTAGTGAGGCAAGATCACGCCACTGCACTCCAGCCTGGGTGACAGATTGAGACTCTCTCAAAAAAAAAAAAAAAAAAAAAAAGATATCAGGGGTGATTAGACATGCAGGATGGGGATTTCTGATTTCTGCCTAAACCAACTTAGCAGGATTCTTGCTAAAACTGGACAATGTAGAGATGGACACGGGAGTCCAAGAGTCAGGCCTAGGTGAAAAAGAGTTCGGGGGAGCCTGAGTAGAGGTTTGTAGAGAGGATCTTTGTCATGAGTTTGGAGGCAATACTCTTGAAGGCCAGGGAGGTTCCACTCATGCGTTTCCACTGAACTCCGAGAGACTGCGGTGGGAGTTTGCACACCTCCACCTTCTGCTGCACAAAGCCCTGCTGGCCTGGCACACCATGTATGCACAGCAGCACCATTTCTTATTCAGCTTGCCCTGAGAGCTGTTTGTGTTGAGCACCTTGCCAAATTCCCACATCATCTCATTGGGCTCCATGGAACCTGAGATCTTCATACTATATATAAAGTGTAGCAAGTGTGGCTCGGCCTCTTCAGGTTTGAACATCTCCACTCAGTTTTTTTAGGTTCCTTTTGGCAAACCTGAAACAAAGATGCCTCTGTATAAACTTGAAGGAGAACTTTCTGTTTGTGGAGCGGGCTCCAGGCTGCATGGGGGCCTGGCAGGCACATTGGCTGTGCCCCTGGCTTCTGTCCCATCTCCAGAACCTCTTGAGGATCCGCCTTGGTCCTCTGAATGTTCTTAGTGCAGCAATTTTTAAGGACTGAATTGTGACCCCCATGTCCCCAACATTCATATGTCACAGCCCTAATCCCCAGTGTGACTGTATCTGGAGATAAGGCCTTTGAAGAGGTGATTTAAAATTAAGGCCTGTAAAGTTTTTTTTGAGACAGAGTCTCACTCTATTGCCCAGGCTGGAGTGCAGTGGCATGATCTCGGCTTACTCTGCCTCCCAGGTTCAAGTGATCCTCCTGACTTAGCCCCCCCTAGTAGTTGGAATTATAGCCACCACCCCCAGCTAATTTCTGTATTTTTAGTAGAGATGGAGTTTCACCATGTTGGCCAAGCTAGTCTTGAACTCCTGGCCTCAGGTGATCCACCTGCCTTGGCCTCCCAAAGTGCTGGGATTACAGGCGTGAGGCACTGCGCCCAGCCAGGCCTTTAAAGTTTAAATAAGGGCATAAAGATGGGGTCCCAATCAAACAGGACTGGCTTCCTAATAAAAAGAGGAAGAGACACCAGGGATGCATGGGCACAGAAAAAAGACCATGTGAGGACACAGTGAGAAAACTCTGCAAGACAAGGAGGGTGGCCTCAGAAGAACCTAACCCTGTTGGCACCTTGATCTTGGACTGCCAGCTTCTAGAACGATGAGAAAATAATTGCTGTTTAAGCTTCCAGTTTGTGGTATGATGGCAGCGCTTGCACACTAATACAGCAGTTAAAGGTGGGAGTGGTAGGCTCCCTGAGACTCAAGCTTGGAGCTGGCAGAGACCCTGCGCTGTACCTTGTGGCATGGGAAAGTGTGCTGCTGTTGGTCAGATCTGCCAAAGGCTGGGGATGCAAAGGGATGGTACAGACTCCAGCTTGGACCTCTTGTAGCCCAAGAGCAGATCGAAAGGCATCACCTTGTTGAACCTCTGGCCCATTACAAGTCTTTTTTTTTTTTTTTTTCTCGAGCATCTGAAATCCTTTATTGGAACATAATCGCTGTTTGCCAAATAGAAGACACAGAAAGCAGACGACAGTGAAAGCAGAGCCCAGTGACCAGAGCCAGTCCCTTGGTTGGGGACCCTCCCCTACTACCTGGTGGACCAGCCTGGCGACCTCTGTCCCTCCCCGGATCCCCGGGCCTTTGGCATAATGCTGATGAGGGGCTGCAGGCAGTAAGCCCCTTGATTCAAAGCAGAGACTTGAGTGGGCACTGGAGAGTGGGGGCAGTGGAGAGGCCAGGGAGGACTCGGCGGGTCCCCCAGCTGGGCCAAGGCTAGTGGAGGAAGCCAGGAGCGGGCGAGATGGCGTCTATCTGTTTTCTGAAAAGGAGCGTGTAGGGGCCTGCAAGCAGGTGGCGGTGGCGCTGGGACGGGTCACACGCCGACATCCTTCTTATCACCCGTCTTGGGAACAGTTTCCAGCAGTGGTTCCCCGGGATCCGCCTCCATTCCCACCTTGGCCTCGCTGGCCTTAGAGTTGGGGACTCAGAGGCAGAGTCAAAGCAGCGCTGCATGTGGTACTTCGTGTCGGTAGGGTCCATCTTGCTGATGGCGTCTTGCAGCATCTGCACGTCTTTCACATCAAAGCACTTCTGGAGTTCCTCGGGGAGGGGAGGGACTCGTAGACCTCGACGGGGTCCAGGCCGCCAGGGCCGAGCCGCTTCTCGCGCTCCTCCTCCTTGTACTCCTTCATGGCCTTCTCGATGTGCAGCTTGGTACGGACCCGCACATGCTCCTTGAAGGCTTCCAGTTCGTCGTCGAAGCCCACCATGTACTGGCGATCGGCTGTCTTAGTCTTAGTGAAGAACTGCCGGAAGCAGGCCTGGGGGTCCACCTTCAGGCTCTTGGCCAGCTCCAGGATAAACTGCATGACGATTGTCTTGGGGACTGCCTGCTCCATGAGTGCACATTTCTCCTCCACCTCTAGATCAATGCATCAGATGACCAAGTAATTGGCTGTCTCCTCGCACACCAGGTGGACGTTGTCTGACAGGTACTCTTGGCTGTCATCCCAGTGACGAGCATGCCGAAGTGCTTGGTCTGTTTCTCGTACTTTTCTACGAAGGTCTTGTGTTTCTGCTCCCTCACCTCCTCTGAGTCCTCCTCCACTTTCTCGGGCTTGGTGTTGACCATGCTCTTGCTGAAACCGTCTTTTCTGAGCGTGTCCACGTTCCAGGGCATGCTCTTCTCCTTCTTGTGCATCTCCTCCAGCTTCTGCTCCCAGCCCCGATCCTCCTTGCGCAGCTGCTGCGCCTTGGCCTGCAACCGCCCCAGCTCTGCCTTGCCGCCCTCGGCCACCTCCAGCTCTTTCAGCTTCCTCTGGCACTCGGCCACCTTGCGCTTGCACTCGTGGCAGACCCTGTCCAGTTCCTCCTTCTCTTTCTGGAACTGCTCCATGCGCTGCCCCCGGGCCTGGTGCTGCCAGTGGAAGAGGCTGGCCCTGTCGATGTTGGGGTGCGCCTCGTCTTCATCATTAGATACCTCTATGTGGTCCCACATGCTGTAGTCCACCATCTTGCCTTGGCGGCCCAGCCCACTCTGGCTTGGGTGGCGGCGGCAGCAGCGCTGGAGACTCCCAAGGCAAGTCTTAAATCTCTTCATGTGTGGAACCGACGGACACCATCAACTCTGTCTGTTGCCACGTGAGGGGGAAGGTCCTTGTAGTCATAAAATGGCTCCACATAGGGTTTAGTTCATCTTTTTGAGGGATATGGAATACATTCATCCATGGAGCATTGATTATTTTCTCCAACGAGTCTCTCTTGCTGGAATTGAGAATGAGAAATTTCTTAAGCAGGTTTTCACCTTCCATGAACAAGTAGAAGTGAATGTGATACATTCCACTCTGTACTTCATCCTACAGCTCCTTGAAGTTCTGTCCATCAAAGGCAGGCATCCATTGACCAGTATATAGAAACTGACTCCCGAAATCCATGGTGGGTCCGTCATACTTTTGACCACGAAGAGTTCCAGGGGAGCAAAAGGGATAACTGGAAGGAAGACAACCACCTTGTTGACAAAGGTGAATGTGTTGCCGATGCCAAAGTCTGCAATCTTGATGTTCATGTCAGCATCCAAGGGCAGGTTTTCTGCTACATATTTATGTGTATATATATACGTGTGTGTGTATACATACATATATATATGTATATATATATTTTTTTTTGAGACAGAGTTTCACTCTTGTTGCCCAGGCTGGAGTGCAATGGTGCAATCTCGGCTCACTGCAACCTCTGCCTTGCAGGTTCAAGTGATTCTCCTGCCTCAGTCTCCTGAGTAGCTGGGATTACAGGCATCCTCCACCATGCCCGGCTAATTTTGTATTTTTAGTAGAGATGGGGTTTCTCCATGTTGGTCAGGCTGGTCTCCAACTCCCGACCTCAGGTGATCCACCCATCTTGGCCTTCCAAAGTGCTGGGATTAAAGGCATGAGCCACTGTGCCTGGCCTGTATATTTGTTTGAGACAGATTCTTGCTCTTGTCACCCAGGCTGGAGTGCAGTGGCGTGATCTTGGCTCACTGCAACCTCTGCTTCCTGGGTTGAAGCAATTCTCCTGCCTCAGCCTCCTGAGTAGCTGGTATTACAGGTGCATGCCACCACGCCCAGCTAATTTTTGCATTTTTAGTAGAGACAGGGTTTCACCATGTTGGCTAGGCTGGTCTCTTCTCCTTCTTGTGCATCTCCTGACCTTAGGTGGACTGCCTGTCTCAGCCTCCCAAAGTGCTGGGATTACAGGTGTCAGCCACCATGCCCAACCATCTGCTTTTGAGTCTCTATGAAAAACAAGCTTCTGGTGACAGTAATGCACAGCAGATCCTATCTGGCAGAATTTGACTTGGTCGTCTTGTTACCGAGCAAAAGGGGCTCACTGCTCAAGGTGCTGCCAGCCAATACAATGACTCCAGGTTCTGGGGAAAAGCAAAGCTTTTTGTTGCAGGTTGACCAATAAGGAGACAGGAGTCCAGCTCAAATCTGTCTCCCTGTGCTGGCTTTAAGGCAATATTATTAGAAAAGGTTTGGGGGTGAATTCTGAGATTAGCAGGTGGTTGGTGGAAGGAAAGGGGAGGTCTGGGAAGTCCTCCAGCATATGCAGGCATCTCTTCATGCTTCCTCATGGGTCGCATGTGCAAATTTGGGAGGAGTTAGTATGAAACATCTGATGGAGATCCAGACTGTGAGGTAAGAAACTTTGTTTTCCACAGATTCCATTTGGCCATATTGGTTCCAACCAATTTCGGTCAATTTTTAAATCTCGTAAGCAGAAGGAATTTCAGCAATTCAGCAAGTTATTTCTTATCTGCCATGCTGAAAACTCAAGAATTTCTGTTAGTCACTGGTTTCTTGAACTCTTTGGGTCACGGTTTCACTCTTTTTCTTTCATACTTCCATGAGGCAGGAGGACTCTTCTCCAGTGGTGTAGTCTGTGACAAGGAATCTTGTTCTCAGTCTCAATCCCTTCAAATAATTTCACTGTGATGGGATGATTCTAAGCCTTCATGCTTTTTACTTCGCAGGATCGGCTCTGGAAGCTAGAGGAATTCTGTTGAGTCTGGTCAATGATGCTCATGGCTACATATTTCCCAGTAAGGATGTGCCAGGCCAGCTTTGATAGGCAAAGGTACCCTTGATGATGGTGTTGAGGAGCTGGTGTTTGCTGACATGGGTGTTCTCAGCTGAGATGGACAAGAGGCCCTGCCGTACGTTGGACTTAACTGCTGGGCTTGAAGGCAGAGTGCCCCAAAGTCAGCTTAAAACTGAGAAAAGCTAGAGAGAAGCTTGGTCTAGATCACCTCAAAAGAAAAATCACTCCCAAAGACCACCTGACCAACTGATCTTTATAATGGGATCAACACACAATGCTAAAGTAAAAATAAAAATCAGATACTAACAAAATTTTTTTAAATGAAGAAAAGAAGGGCTGGGCGCGGCGGCTCACGTCTGTAATCCCAGCACTTTCAGAGGCTGAGGTGGGCGGATCACGACGTCAGGAGATCGAGACCATCATGGCTAACACAGTGAAACCCCGTCTCTACTAAAAATACAAAAAAATTAGCCAGGCGTGGTGGTGGGCACCTGTGGTCCCAGCTACTTGGGAGGCTGAGGCAGGAGAATGGTATGAACCCGGGAGGCAGAGGTTGCAGTGAGTCGAGATCGCGCCACTGCACTCCAGCCTGGGCGACAGAGCGAGACTCTGCCTCAAAAAAAAAAAAAAAAAAAAAAAAAAAAAAAGGAAAAGAAATGAATAAAAAAGAATAAGAGAAAAAAAAAAAAACCAGTCTGGGTGCAGTGGCTCACACCTGTAATCCCAGCACTTTGGGAGGCTGAGGTTGGAGGATGCTTGAGCTCAGGAGTTTGAGACCAGCTGGGCAATATAGTGAGACCCCCATCTCTATTTATAAAAATTAAAAAAAGAAAGAAAAAAGTGAGAAAAAGAAAAAAGGATAAGGAAAAACAATGAGAAAAATGAAAGTAAAGAAGACCAAGAAAAAGGGGAAAATGAGAAAATTAGAAAAAGAGAAAGAATACAAATGGATAAATGAGAAAAAGAATGGAGAGAGAGAGAGAGTTAATAACAAATGAAAAAGACAGAAAACCTACAATGCCAAAAAGAAAACAAGTTAACTTTGTGCAAAATCCCTTAGGTCGCCGGGCGCGGTGGCTCAAGCCTGTAATCCCAGCACTTTGGGAGGCCAAGATGGGCGGATCACAAGGTCAGGAGATCGAGACCATCCTGGCTAACATGGTGAAACCCCGTCTCTACTAAGAAATACAAAAAACTAGCCGGGCGAGGTGGCGGGCGCCTGTAGTCCCAGCTACTCGGGAGGCTGAGGCAGGAGAATGGCGTAAACCCGGGAAGCGGAGCTTGCAGTGAGCTGAGATCCAGCCACTGCACTCCAGCCTGGGCGACAGAGCGAGACTCCGTCTCAAAAAAAAAAAAAAAAAAAAAAAAAAAAAAAAAAAAAAATCCCTTAGGTCATTGAAAACCAGCGTCCTGAGCTAGAAAGCCTGGAAACCTAAGCACAACCAAGGACTTATACAAGTGCCTGGAATTCTCTAACAGTGGCTTCTTATGAGGTCATAGCAAGAAAGGGACCTTTCATGGCTGATGATAATCCACAGTGGTTTCCTCATTTTTTGGTCTCAAGAAAGCCTTACTCTTAAAAATATTTTGAGAACCCTGAACAACAACAGCTTTTCCTTTATGTAGGTTACAGATATTGCTATTTGCCTTATTAGAAATTAAAACCCATACAGTGCTTCAGTGGCTTTTTCATTTCTAGCTCGAAAAGCTATAACATTTTTTGGCTTATTATGTTTTTAAATGTTCAAATATGGAGTGATTTTTAATTTATCTTTTTATTAGTTTTTAAATTGTATTCGTATTTTAGTGTATCTATAATAAAAGGACTCTGTATAAACAAAAATAACTAAAATACCATCCTAAAAACAGTAATTCCTCAATGTTAACATATTTTCAGTGTTAAAAATTTTAACTGTCCCATATATTTTCAATTAAAAATTTTTATTTTATTAAAATTATTTATTTATTTATTTATTTATTTTTGAGATAGGGTCTCACTCTGTCATCCAGGCTGGAGTGCAGTGGTATGATCTCTGCTCACTGCAACCTCCACCTCTCAGGTTCAAGCCTCCTGAGTAGCTGGGACTACAAGTGTGTATTTTTTGGTAGAGATGGGGTTTCACTGTGTTGGCCATCTTGACCAACAAGTTGACCTCAAGTGATCCTCCCGCCTCGACCTCCTAAAGTGCTGGGATTACAGGCGTGAGTCACCGCACCTGGCCATTTTGAAATTTTTTGTTTTTCAGATTGTCTATTTGAATCAGGAACCAAATAAGGTCCATATATTGTGATTGATTGATATTATGTCCTTTAAAAGGCTTTTAAAACCTATCAGTTTCCACTCTAATCTCCTTTATAATTTATTTTTGAGAAATCCAGATCGTCAGCATCCTCCTGTTTTGAGTTTGCTGGTTGTATTCGTGGTATAGATTAGCCAGTTTCTCTGTATTTTCTGTACATTGATAGTTGAATCTTGAGGTTTGATCAGATTTAGATGTGAATTTTTTTTGGTAAGACTCCTTCACAGGTGGTGCTCTGCTTTTTTATTGGGAGACACATGATGTCTGATGAGCTCTCTTTTTGTGATATTCACAGACTTTCATTCTAATTTCCTAGATCTATTAAATCATGATGAGTAACATGATGGTTAATTTTAGGTACCAACTTGAGTGGGCTAAGGGATGCCCCAATAGCTGGTAACATATTATTTCTGCATGTGTCTGTGTGAGTATTTCTGGAAGAGATTAGCATTTGAACTAGTAGATTGAGGGTCTTAGTCTGTTTGTGCTGCTACAACAAAATACTTGAGACTGGGTAATTTTTTATTTGTATTTTTGTATTTAATTATTTATTTGTTTTTGAGAGAGAGTTTAGCTCTTGTTGCCCAAGCTGGAGTGCAATGGTGCGATCTCGACTCACCACAACCTATGCCTCGCCTCCCTGGTTCAAGTGATTCTCCTGCCTCAGCTTCCCAAGTAGCTGGGATTACAGGTGCGTGCCACCATGCTGGACTAAATTTTGTATTTTTAGTGGAGACGGGGTTTCACCATGTTGGCCAGGCTGGTCTTGAACTCCTGACCTCAAGGGATTGCCTGCTTTGGCCTCCCAAAGTGCTGGGATTACAAGTGTGAGCCACCATGCCTGGCCTATTTTTTTTTTTTTAATAGAGATGGGGGTCTCATTACATTACCCAGACTGGTCTCGAACTCCAGGGCTCAAGCAATCCTCCCACTTTGGCCTCACAAAGTGCTGGGATTACAGGCATGAGCTGTCGCACCTGACCAAAATACCTGAGACTGGGTATTTTATAAAGAACAGACATTTATTTCTCATAGTTCTGGAGGTTGGAAAGTTCAAGACCAAGGCTCTGGCAGTTGAGGATGTTTGGTGAGGCTACGTCCTCTAGACAGGTGGAATGCTGTGTCCTTGCATAGCAAAAAGGCTAAAGAGCAAGCTAAGACCTAGACAAATGCCATAAAAAGCCTTTTTCATAAGGGCCTTCATCTCTTTCACAAGAGAGCAGCCCTCGTGGTGTAATCACCTGTTAAAGTTCCGTCTTTTAATACTATTACCTTGACAACACCTGGATTTTGGAGGGGTTGTCACATTCAGACCGTAGCACTGAGTAAAGAGGATCCCCCTCCCTCATGTGGGTGGGCAACATCCTAGCTGCTGAGGGCCTGAATAGAACAAAAAGGCAGGGGAATTGTGAATTCAATCTGTCTGCTTGATTTGGGACATCCAGTGCTCTTGCTCTGCAACGTTGGAACTCCATGTTCCTAAGCCTTCAGACTCAGGCAGGGATTTTCACCATCAGATCTCCCACTTCCTGTTTTTGGACCTTGGCACTCAGACTGGAGCTTATACCATCGGCTTTCTGGCTCCCAGGCCTTCAGGCTTGAACTAGAACTAAACTGCTTGCTTTCCTGGGCCTCCAGTTTGCAGATGGTAATTTATGGAACTTTTCAGCCTCCCTAATCATGTGAGTTAATCCCTCATAATAAGTCTCTTTCTATATATCTCTATATATCCTATTTGCTTTGTTTCTCTGGAGAACCCTGACTAATACAAATAGCAAAATAAGGCCAGGTGCGATGGCTCATGCCTGTAATCCTAGCACTTTGGGAGGCTGAGGGCTGAGGTGGGCGGATTGCCCGAGCTCAGGAGTTTGAGACCAGCCTGGGCAACATGGTGAAACTCCATCTCTACTAAAAATACAAAAATTAGCTGAGCATGGAGGTATGTGCCTGTAGTCTCAGCTACTTGGGAGGTTGAGACAGGAGAATTGATTGACCCCAGGAGGCAGAGGTTGCACTGAGCCGAGATCGTGCCACTGCACACCAGCCTGGGTGACAGAGCAAGCCTCCATCTCAAAAAAAAAAAAAAAAAAAAAAAAAAAAAAAAAAAGGCAAAATAATAAACCTATCATCCCTTCTTTAATTATTGGCTGGAATACTTTAACAGAGAGAAATGTGTCATCTATTGTTATAAACTTCCAACTCACTTAACTTGGGATGAGAGATGATTCCTGTTCTTGCAATAAAAGGTATTTTGAAAGGTTCCAAATTAAGCTAAAGAAATAAATCGCCGAGAGAGGAATTTTGGCATCAGAAACATCACTTTAAATGCTTGAGGTCCTGAGAATATTTGAGGTCTTGTTATGGCTGAAATAATATAAAGTGAGTAATCTACAGTGCTACCCACAGCTTTCAACAATGTGCCCAACCCGCAATACACATTCAGTACATATTAGCCATTATTAACATCATATAATCTAACCATCGCATTTTAGATGTGGAAAATCCGGGGTTATTCATTTGTTTGTTTACTCAACAAATGCTTACTGAGCCCTTATTAAACTCTCTGAGGAGGCACAGTTCTAGGGGCTGGGGAAACCACAAAACCACGTCTCTGAGTTTGTTGTGCTTTGTTGTGAGTTGTGGGAAATCTAAGAGGGTGATAAATGATTTGAAGGAAATAAACAGGGTGATGTGTTAGTCCTAGTGGGTGGGGCATTACTTTAGGTGGGGTGCTAACATTGGGAGAAAGGAGCCCAACAGGTAGAGGCGTAGAAAGAGGATTTTCCACGCAGGGGATACTGCAAGTGCAAAGGTTCCGAGGTGGGAATAAGCTGGACATGTTCCTGGAGCAGAAAGGCAATCAGCGTGGTTGAGTCTGAATGAGCAGGCAGAAGGGTGGTAGAAGGTCCGTGTAGAGAGACAGGTGGAAGCAGAGATGAGAATCCCGTTTTCCTGGGGGCTTCTGCATTGGTATATTTTGTATATCACTTTGTACGATTCTGGGGCCCACTTTGTATGATTTGCAGCTACAAAACACAGTGTTTTCAAAATCACTTTCCTCCTCCTGCCTGTTTAGACCTGTGCCTTTTAAGAGCCAGTTCTGAAGCAGACAGCAGTTCGGGGCTGCAGCCCAGGTTTTCCTTCCCGCGGCTTGCAGCCCCTATTGTTTTCAGGGACCGCTGGTGAGAGCTGCTGATTTGGAGTTGAAGAGCCAGCCCCCTGGGCCATTCCAGCTTTGTGCTCTGCCCTGACCTCTGGTGGAACCGGCCTGTTAAGACATAGACCAAGTGGGAATCTGGCAGTCCTTGCCTCCTTCTCCCATTTGGCTGGGAGTATGCGCTGTATTATGAAGGCCTCCAGCTCCTCAGGTCTGCCTCAGGTTTCCAGGACTTTTGGAGGGACAGGATTTCAGACACTGCCATGGGATGGCCCAGTGACTTTTGACCATCCAACACCTCTTGGCCTAGGGATTGGCTCAGAAAGGGCACATGACCCAGTCTGGGCAAGTCAGGTCTTCCCTAAGCATTGGTACAGGGACCTTGGGAGACAGAACATCTTTTTACCTGGGATTTGGAGTTATAATGTCCTTTTATACTTGGACTGACAGTCTCCATCTCTGTGGCCACACAGAGGGAGGCTTCCTGAGAATTTAAATCAATACTAAGGAGGAAGGTGGGGTCTGCAGATGTGATGGGAGGCATCGTTTAAGCTCCTGCTTCGGTTTGGGCTTAGCCTGAGCCAATAAATAACTTTTTCTCTTAAGCTAGTTTCAGTTGGGTTTCTGTCGTTTGCAACTGGAAATCTCCTAATTACTATGTCAATCAGTGCTAGCCATCACTATTAGTAGTGGTAGTAATCAAAAGTAAGTTTGAAGTAGATATACAATGGCACTCTATGGCACAAACCACATTTGTCACTATATAGTGATCTGTTTTTCTGTTTCTAAATGTTGGTCTCTCTCATTCCATAAAGGCAGGAACCATATTTGTTTTGCTCATCAGTCTAGCTCACTGTCTAGTTGAGTAAGGCCTCAGTAAATACTTGTGGAATGAATAAATAGTTGCATGGCAATGTTTACTGATGTGAGAAGGTAACTTACATTCTCTAATACTGTTGTAGCCATCTAGGGGAATGTGCTTATTCTTTAGCTCGTCATGCTGAAGGGTTTATGGGCAAAGTTGGATGATATCTACTGCAACTTAGTTGGTTCAGGAAAAAAAAAAGTGTATCTGTATGTGTATATCAATGACACAACCACAGTGTGAAAGTTTAAGAGCTTTTAGCACTCACTACAGCCCCATGCCCCCATCACTCACATTAAATAATGATCTGATGAGCCATCTTGTTTCATTTCTACTCCCACTACCTTCCTCTCTCAATAGACTTATTTTGGAATTATTTACTTTGAAATAATTTCAAGCTTGCAAAAAAATTGCAAGTATAGTTTAGAGAATACCCAAATACTCTTTATTTAAATTCACTGTTTTTTAACATCTTGCCACGCTCCCTCATGTGCAATGTGTGTGTATATATATCTGTATGTGTTTACAGATATATGTGCATGTAGACATAAAATCGTTAATTTTTGGACTGAGAGTAGGCTGCATGGCTAAGGTCTCTTTATTTCATGTATGTGTATATGTGTGTTGAGAAAGAGAGAGAGTACAAATACAGCAAAATGTTAATCATTATTGAAATTAAGTGGTGGCTACAGAGGTATTCATTGTACTGTTCTTTCAATTTCTACGTATTTAAAAATTATCAGAATTAAAAAATAGGAAAAGAAAAAATATTACTATTGTCTTGATGTGTAGTCGTGATCACCCTGTTTTTAAGAAATTTCCAATCATGGCCAGGCATGGTGGCTCATGCCTGTAACCTCAGCACTTCAGGAGGCCCAGGTGGGCAGATCACTTGAGGTCAGGAGTTCAAGACCAGCCTGGCCAACATGGAAAAACCTCGTCTCTACTAAAGATATAAAAATCAGCTGGGTGTGGTGGTGTGCACCTGTAATCCCAGCTATTAAGGAGGTTGAGGAAGGAGAATTGCTTGAACCCAGGAGGTAGAGGTTGCAGTGAGTCGAGATCATGCCACTGCACTCCAGCCTGGGGGACAGAGTGAGACTCTATCTCAAGAAAAAAAAAAAAAAAGAAATTTCCAATCCCCGAATTATAGGACAAATATTAGGGAAAAACTATTTGCATTATAAAGAAATGTTCCTTTTCTGGGAAAAATATCTCCTCAAGTCTTCTTCAAATAGTAGCAATTAAAATGATCCAATGAAGGCATAGAGTTCAGCTGCAGAGGAAATGAAATTAGCCCAAGAGAACAAATCTTTTCTTTCCCTTTTCCCTTCCTTTCTTCCTTCATCTTTCTCTAGTTTGCTAAAATTTTTTAAAAGCTCTTTTGTTTTTCGATTATAAAGTCACTGTAAAAAAAAAAAAGTTCAGGCAATAATGAAAGAGGTAAAGAAGACATTAAAATTATCCACGATGTTCCATTCTAAAAATAATAGTGAAAACAACACAAAACACTGTTCTAAACACATTCATACTTTACTAATAGCCCAAGGAAGTAGTTTCTACTGTCATTCACATTTTACAGGTGGGGAAGTTGAGGCACAAAGGGGTTAAGTAAATTTCTTAAGATGAATGTCCAACTCCACCTAAGAGTTGGAAGAGCTTGAATTTGAACTCAGGCAATCCGACTCTAAAACCGTGCTCTTCACCACTATCCTACCCCACCTTGCTGAGAAAGAGGCACTTCAAACCCTTTGGTAAATAGTCTTTTGTACAGATATGCACTCTTGCTCACATACGCACAAGTGCACACATACACAATAATCACGCACATGATCTTATGCATATACACAGACGTGCACATACATGTCACAAACACACATATAAGCACATCCACATTTTACAAAACAATCATTTTATTTATGGCGCTTGACATGGTTAGGCTTTGTGTCCCCACTGAAATCTCATCCTGAATGGTCAAGTTTGGGACAGGTGGAGGTAATTGAATCATGGGGGCGGTTCCCCCATGCTGTTCTCGTGATAGTGAGTGAGTTCTCACGAGATCTGATGGTTTTATAAGTGTCTGGCATTTCCTCTGCTTGCATTCACTCTGTCTTGTTGCCCTGTGAGGAAGGTTTCTGCTTCTCCTTTGCCCTCCGCCATGATTGTAAGTTTCCTGACGCTTCCCCAGCAATGTGGAACTGTGAGTCAATTAAACCTTTTTCCTTTATAAATTACCCGGTCGCAGATATTTCGTCCTGGCAGTGTGAGAACAGACCAATACAGTGCTTCATGATTCACGTTTTACATACAAAAGTAGGCAGGAGAGTTTGATGAACCCCTGTTTTGAGTGAAACAATCAACTTTACTGTCTCCAGCACCTGAGAGGCCTGGACAGAAGAGGACCAGCAAGGGGACTACCGGATTGGGTTCCTTTGTGGTGGCCTTGCTATCAAGGGTTAGGTTGCAGGCATGGCTTCAATGACGCAACCACAGTGTGAATGTTTAGTTTTTAGCACTACAACCACACGTGCCAATCACTCAGATTCAATAATAATTTGATGACTCATCTTATTTCATCTCTACTTCCACTGCTTTTTCCTCTGTATAGATTTTTTGGAATTATTTACTTTGAAATAACTTCAAACTGGCAGGAGTATTACTAGTATAGAAAATACGCAGCTGGGCCGGGCTTGGTGGCTCACGCCTGTAATCCCAGCACTTTGAGAGGCTGAGGCGGGTGGATCACGAGGTCAGCAGTTCCAGACCAGCCTGACCAACATGGTGAAACCCCGTCTTTACTAAAAATACAAAAAAATTAGCTGGGCGTGGTGGTTGGTGCCTGTAATCTCAGTGACTTGGAAGGCTGAGACAGGAGAATTGCTTGAAACCGGAAGGCGGAGGTTGCAGTTAGCTGAGATTGCCACTGCACTGTAGCCTTGGCAATAAGAGCAAAACTCCGTCTCAAAAAGAAAGAAAATACCCAGCTGGGCATGGTGGCTCATGCCTATAATCCCAGCAGTTTGGGAGGCCTAGGCAGGTGGCTCACCTGGGGTCAGGAGTTTGAGACCAGTCTGGCCAACATGGTGAAACCCTGTCTCTACTAAAAATACAAAAAATTAATGGGGCGTGGTGGTGGACACCTGTAATCCTAGCTACTTGGGAGGCTGAGGCAGGAGAATCGCTTGAATCTGGGAGGCGGAGGTTGCAGTAAGCTGAGATCTCACTACTGCGCTCCACCCTGGGTGACAGAGGGAGACCCCATCTTAAAAGAAAATACCAAATGCCCTTTATCTAAATTGACTAATTTTTAACCTCTTGCCACATATGCTTTATAATTCTCTCTCTCTGATTTGCTCTATATATGTGTGTGTGTATATATATATATATCTGTATGTGTATATACTTGTATACATATATATATATAAAATCATTAATTTTTAGGCCATCTGACAGTAGGCTGCATGGCTAAGGCACCTTTACTTCATACTTCAATATCCGTTTCCTGAGAACAAGGATATTTTCCTACACAGCCGTAGTAACTAAATGGAGGAAAGTTAATTGGTAACAATACTTATATCTACGGTTCATATTCCAGTATTGTCAATCGTCCCAATAATGTCCCTTATACTTTTTTAACCCCTAGTCCAGGATCTAGTCCAAGGTCATGCATCACATTTGGTTGTCATGTCTTGTTGGTCTCTTTTCATTGGAACTGTTCTTTAGCCTTTCTTTGCCTTTGATGACATTGACATTTTAGAAAAATAAAGGCTATGTATCTTATAGAATGTTCCTCGATTTGGGTTTATCTTAAGTTTTCTCTTGGCTATGTTCAGGTTAGGTCTTCCTGGTCAGAATGCTACTGGGCCAGGACATTGTGTCTGTCTCAGGAAATCACATCTGTGGGTACACAATGTCCATTGATGGTGGTAATTTTCATCACTGGGTCAAGGTATTGTCCAGTTTCCCTGTGGTATGACATGCTTTTAAACATTTATTACGTATGCTATTTTTTTTTTTTAAGCAAGAAAAGACCTACAGTATTGTTTTTCACGATGACGGTATTGCTACCACCGTTATCACCATCATCACTATCACCATCATGCAAGACTTCTGTGTTGGGTGCTGTATAAGTGCTTTACCTGCTTTACTACGAAATCACAACTGCTCTGTGAATAAGAGGCACATGTGGCTGAGAGTGATTAAGTAACTTGCCAAAGGCTGAATAGAGCTCAAACCTGGCTGGCTGACTGTGATTGTTTTTTATGCAGTTCTCTAACTTTATATGTTTTGCTTATTTCTTAGTCTTAACCTTTTATAAACATTGCTGCGATGAATATCCCAGAAAACGTATGTTTATGAATTGTCAAAATCCCAGCCCTTAGGCCTCTAGACTCCATCTCTTCCTGAAATGTTAATGAGATAGATATTCTTAGGTAAACAGAAATATATATCCTCAGCAGTAGGTCATCTTATAAAGCCACGCTGGCTGTGAATTGGAAGGGAGTCATCAGGTTGATCATTCTATCCTGGGCAAGAAACTTCTCTACCGGTGACTTAACAACAGAAATAGTTACCATAGTAATAACACCCCTTGAACACCTCCCTATATGTGAAGCACGTTTCCTTTGTGACTTTATTAATCTTTACAATAACTCTGTGAGGTAGATACTATCTCCCCACATTCAGATGACAGGAAACACCTGGTGGCATCCCTGACAGATGGACGTAGTCACTGCTACCAAGTATCTGTGAATGGGGAACTCTCTGTAAAGTAGACCAAACCACTCATTCATCACTCTAATTGCTTACTTCTGTAAGTAAGAAATCACTTAAAATCACTATAAAATTCATCATGGAATTTACTAACTCATTTTTGCGTGAGAGCTTGCAATGTTTCAATACTAACAATGAACACAGCTGCCATGTGTTGAGCATTTCTAAGAGGCCAGCATTTGTTCTTGGTGCAAGTTTTGCTGGTATAACCTCATTTCTGCACAATGACCTTGTTGGGAGTGCTCTTATTACCTCCATTTTATATATGACGTGACTGAGGCCTGTCACTATTAAGTAGAGAGGCCAAGATAGTTACATGTCACTGCAGGTACTTACCTGGTGACTTTAGAAACTGACCTCCCTAGAAACATATCCAAGGGGCTGGGCGCTGTGGCTCACGTCTGCAATCCCAGCACTTTCAGAGACCGAGGTGAGCAGATCACCTGAGGTCAGGAGTTCAAGACCAGTCTAGCCAACATGGCGAAATCCCATCTCTACTAAAAATATAAAAAATTAGCCACGTGTAACAGTGGGCACCTGTAATCCCAGCTACACAGGAGGCTGAGGCAGGAGAATCACTGGAACCAGGATGTGGAGACTGCTGTGAGCTGAGATCGTGCCACCGCACTCAAGCCTGGGTGAAAAAAAAGAAAAGAAAAAGAAGCCCAAGGATAGAAGAGTGAAGCTGGTCAGTGGGGTCACCATAGAAAATGATCTAACTCAGAAAGACAGAAAGCAGCTGGCCAAGTTCCTTTCCAAAGGTTTTCAGTTTCATAGTATGTATGTGTGGGTTGGAACAAGTAAAATTTAGATTAAAATCTAGCAAACATTAAGGATCATATGAACAAATGTATCTCTTCGCATCTATTGATGTTATAGAGGCTTACTGTTAAAACCTAACAGTGGAAACTTTGCTGTGTGCAAGTTTACTTTGGAATTTATTCTACACACACCTCTATTATGGGTTGAATTGTGTGCCCCTGGCCAAATGTATTTAAGTCCTAATACATTAAAAAAAAAAAGTATAGTTCTTAAACCAGCTTTACCTTATTCAATACCTTTGTTAAAACCTAAATATAGGATGTCTCATTGCTCCTGTTAAATGCTACTTTGTTTTCGCTCCATCTCTGTTTCTTTTTTTCTCCTCCATCTTGTTGAAATAGTCTTGCTCCCGTGAGGGCAATTTCTTACTATGTATATGATCTCCAAATATCATAAGTAATTTTGCCTTTTAAAAATATTCATTAAGGGCTGGGTGTAGTGGCTTATGCTGTAATCCTGAGGCTAAGGCAGGAGGATTAGTTGAGTCCAGGAATTTGAGACCAGCCTGGGCAACATGGCAAGACCTCATCTCTACAAAAAAAAGTAAAAATTAGCTGGGCATGGTGGCGTGCATCTGTAGTTCCAGCTAATCTGGAGGCTGCGTTCTTAAATATGTGGAAGTTCCTCTCATCCTCCAAGTTCATAAATCACAAATTTCCCCAAGTACAACATTTTTTGGCCTTCTCACAGCCATCACTGACTAACCTTATAAGCGTTTTACGAAAGTCTAGTTGGTGAGGGCTGAGTGCTTTTGAAGTTATGTTCATAATCTGGAAGTACATACTTCCATTTAGTTATTAAATGACCAAAAAATTCACATTTAATAAGCGTTTTAATAGGAGATAGCCCACATTGATCCCATTAAACACAGACCCGTTGGGCTCATTTGTCATTAACTGGCACCGACATCAGACAGGGTGGGTCTTGGGGAGAAATGGAGGAAGTCATCTTTCTTGCTGGTCCCTACACCAACCAGGGTCCAAGACTTTAGTCCCTAAACACCCTCGGAAAAGGGACCCTGTGGGTATGCAGATGATAATTTTACATGGTGAATGTTGGTTTTTCCTCACATCAGTGGCTATCCACAGCAGTTCTCTGGGGACCCTTTCAAAAGCCAGTTTGAACATTTGTTCCTTAAAATACAGATTTTTATTAATAATGAGAACACATTACAATTGCCAAGTTGTTGATGGGAAAGCTCTCAGCAGCCTTTTAATAAACTCGAGTGAGTATAATATACATCTACAAAATAGAATTAGAGCTTTAAATTTTTAAAAATTGATTTTAGAAGAAGTCTCATTGAAATGTAAAAATAAAAAAGCATGCAAAATGTTTAAAGTATTCTCTTTAAAAATGTCTTAAATTTTTTAAAAAAGCATGTTTAAAACATGCATGTCTTTTATTCATTTTAAATACATAATTGACAAAGATTTTATATATTTAAGGTGTACAGTATAATTTGATTATACATTGTGTAATGATTATAACCATCAAATTAATTAAACACACCTATTACCACCCATGCTGTACATTAAATCTTCAACTTGTTTTATAACTTAAAATTTGTACCCTTTGACCAACATCTCCCCATTTCTCTCATTCCCCAGCCCTGGTCACCACCATTGCACTCTTTGCATCTGTGATTTTGACCTTTTTACATTCTACATGTAAGTGAGATCATCCGGTATTTGTCTTTCTGTGTTTGACTAATTGTACTTAGCATAATGTCCTCCAGGTTTATTTATGTTGTCACAAATGATAGGATTTCCTTATTTTTTTATGGCTGAATAATAATCCATTGCATAGATATTATAATATACATATTATATATGTGTATATGTGTGTATATATACACACAATGAAATATTATTTTATGTATCACATTTTCTTCATCTGTTGATAGACACTTAGATTGGAGGTGCAGATATCTCTTTGAGATACCGATTTCATTTCCTTTGGATATATAACAAAGTGGGATTGCTGAATCCTGTGGCATGTCTGTTTTTCAAATTTTGAGGAACTTCTATACTGTTTTCTGTAATGGCTGTCCCCGTTTACATTCCCATCAACAATGTACAGAAATTCTCTTTTTCCACACCCTTGCCTTATTATCTCTTGCCTTTTTGATAATAGCTACTATCAAATCCTAACAGGTGGAAGGTGATAGTTCATTGTGTTTTTGATTTGCATTTCCCTGATGATTAGTGATGGTAAGCACCTTTTCATATACTTGTTGGCCATTTGTATGTCTTCTTTGGAAAAATGTCTACTCAGAACCTTGCCCATTTTAAAATCAGGTTATTTGGTGTTTTTTTTTTTTTTTTTTTTTTTTTTTTTTTGCTGTTGAGTCGTGTGAGTTCCTTATATATTTTGGATCTTAACCCCTTATCAGATACACTATTTCCAAATACTTTCTCCCATTCCATAGGTTGCTGCAGAAGCACCCACTCTCCTGGGTGCTTCTCATTTCATTGTTTCCTTTGCTGTGCAGAAGCTTTTTAGTGTGATGTAGTGCTGCTTGTTCATTGTTGCTTGCTTACCTGTGCTTTTAGTGTTATATCCAAACAATTGTTGCCAAGACCAAATGTCAAGGAGCTTTTGCCCTATGTTTTCGTCTAGGAGTTTTACAGTTTCAGATTTTTACATTTAAGTTTTTAATCTATTTTAAATTAATTTTTGCATATGGTGTAAAATAAGGGTCCAATTTTATTTTTTTGCCTGTAGATATCCAGTTTTCCTGACACCATTTATTGAAGAGACTTTCCTGTCCCCATTGTGCAATCTTGGCATCCTTTTCAAAGATCAGCTGGCCATATATGCTTAGATTTATTTCTGGGCTCTCTATTCTGTTTCATTGGTTTATATGTCTGTTGTTTTATGCCAGTAACATACTGTTTCGACTACTGCAGTTTTGTAATATAGTTGAAATCAAGAAGTGTAATGCCTCTAGCTTTGCTTTTTGTTAAGATTGCTTTGGCTATTCAGAGTCTGTTGTGGTTTTATACAAATTTTATGACTGTTTTTTCTTTTTTTTTTTTTTGAGATGGAGTTTTGCTCTTGTTGCCCAGGCTGGAGTGCAATGGTGCAATCTTGGCTCACCACAACCTCCGCCTCCTGGGGTCCAAGTGATTCTCCTGCCTCAGCCTCCCGAGTAGCTTGGATGTGCCACCACCCCTGGCTAATTTTGTATTTTTAGTAGAGATGGGGTTTCTCCATGTGGATCAGACTGGTCTCAAACTCCTGACCTCAGGTGATCCACCCACCTCAGCCTCCCTAAGTTCTGGGATTACAGGTGTGAGCCACCATACCCGGCCTGTTTTTTCTATTTCTATGAAAAATGCTGTTGGAATTTTGATAGCAATTGTGTTGAATCTGTAGATTACTTTGGGAAGAATGGACATTTTAACAATATTAATGCTTCTAATCACAAAAGGTGATATATCTCTCAATTTGTTTGTATTCTACAATTACTATGCCAAGACTTGAAGGGTCAAAGGAAAAAGTGTGATATAGCAAGCTACTTCAGGAAGCTATCTAACAGAAAAACTTCTGTGTATTCATAGTATACACTTAAAAGAGGTCCATCAAGACCTTGTATGTAATGGTAGAAAATTAGAACCCTTGGTATGCAACAAGATTAAAAAATTAGCATCCTAATATCATTTTGAAGGGGGATCATAAAATATGTTTGGTAGATTCATACAATGTGATAATAGAATGTCATTAAAAGAAAAGAGGTAGATCTTCAAGAAGACCATGAGAAAAAACATTCTCTAATGTGAAGAATGCACGCTTCTGAACAATCTCTCTTTCATCATTGTGTCTCAAGCTTCTGCTGAGATATTCATCTATCCGGTTTATCACTCTCTTTTGATGACTTCTCCTGAGCTGTTTGTATTAATTTTGTCCCAAGAAGACGTTTTGTCAATAGTGCCGTTTGCTAAATATGTCCAGTTCTCACTCTTCTGGGTTCAAGGTAGGATTTGGCCCTGTTATTATTACTTGAAGCTAATACGGAAAGGCTGGGCTCCTGGCTGAACCCCACCCTCAAGCCTGGAACCTCAGCACTAAGTGAAAACAGCTGACCCTGATACAGAAGGGCTGGGCTCCAGGCTAAACTCCACCCTTAAGGCTGGAACCTCGGCCCTAAGTAAAGACAGCTGACTTCATTTTTCCACCCAAATGATTGCCTGTTTGGCCTGCTACACCCCTATCCTGTGCACATAAAAATACTTCAGCTGGCCGAGTGATAAAACGAGGCTGATGCAAGCGATCAGTGATACACGCTGCTGAGTGTTGAAGACTATGGATAGACGTGGCTAACTTCAGATGGTGCAGCTTCAGGTAAAGGTCTTCTTCCCACACCATCTCCTTTCTAATTCCCCATCCCGCTCAGAGTCACTTTTATTGCCCAGTAAAATCCTCCGCATACACTGCCCTTCAAATAGTTCATGTGACCCGTTTCTTCCTGGAAACTGAACAAGAACGCGGGTGTCAAAAAGGGCAGGTGCAGGAGGCTGTCACCCTGACCCTTCACTGAGCTGTTAACACTTAGCCATCCATGGACTAAACATTTAGTTGCTGGTGACCCCCTCAAGAGCTCTTTCTCTCTGCACAGTAAGTAGCAGTGTTCAAGATGGCAGCTACTCCATCAGCTTGGGTCTCTGAGGGATTACAACGAACAGAGTTCTACCACCCACTCATGATGTACATGTAACATGGGTATGAAATATACTTTTGTTGTTTTAAGCCACTGAAATTTTGGGATTGTTATTGCAACATAACAGCCTATTCTGACTGACAGTGTCTATGGTACATTCCATTATGATGTCCATTTATTACTTATTTTTTGTTTTTTTGACGAAGTCTTCCTCTATTGCCCAGCCTGAATACAGGGAGGGACTGAATGCAGTGTTGCTTCCCAGAGATGGGGAATCTAAGGCCATAAAACTCAAGTGCCTCCCCCCAATTATGGAACTGGGACTCAAACTCTTCAGAAGCTTCCATATTTCTTGCATCCCTTCTAACTCTTCACCCTGCCCCAGCACAGAGAAGTTTTTCTTCTCTCTTTGTGTCAATAAAAAAGCAGCCAAAGAATACACCCCTCCCCAAACATTTGTTTATGTCAGGATCCTTGCTTTTGGAAAGTTAAAGGTGAACTTTATTTCTCATAGTGTTTCTTCTGTCACCATCCTTCCCTTAGACAGTAAAGGTTAAGGTCTTGCTTGAACAGAAGAGTAAAAAAGGGGAAAACATCAACCTTCTGACACAGAGAAACAAAAATAAAATGAAACACTTCACTGATTAATTCTTCAACATTTTATCTTGCCATAAAGTGGACAAATAAAATGATTCTTCCTGCTTGGCTAGGTCTTGGCTCTCTTCCTATCTCATTGGTTGTTCCTTGTCAACCTCTTCCAGTCATTCCTCTCCATAACCTCTTCTTGGATGGCCTCGGGCTATCTTTGGCCCTCTTATCAATCTCTACTTCTCCTCTAGGGATTCTTGTTCAATCTCATGGCCTTAAAGTACCTTCATGTGCCATCAACTCCCAAGTTTATATCTCCTGCTCAGGACCTCACCTCTGAAGTCTTCTATTTGGCATCCTCATCTGGTTGTCTAATAGACTTCTCAAACCCAATGTGTACAAAATGAACTGTTGATCTTCCTCCCATAAACTTGCTACATGTATATATTCCCCAATCTTCCAGTTGCTTAGCCATAAACATTGCTATCATCCTTGATTTCTTTCTTTATGCCATACCCTACATTCAAAACATCAGCAAATCTTGATGACACTATCTTCAAAACCTATCTAGAATCTGACCACTTCTCACCACTTCCACTTCGACCACCCTGGTACAAGCTGTTGTCATTTCTTACTTACATTATTGCAAAAATCTACCAATTGATCTCTCTGCTTCCAGTCTTCCTTACCCAAAAGAGCCTATTCTCAAACAGCAGCTAGAGTTGTCCTGTTGAAACATATAAGTTAGGTTGTGTCACATTTCTGCTCAAAATTCCCCATTGATATCCCATCTGACCCAGGAGAAGCTCAAGTTTTTATAATAGCTTACAAGGCCTTACCTAATCTACACTCATTTCCTGGCTGACCTTTCCTTCTACTCTTCTGTTCTATCATTCTGCTTCAGACACACAAACTTCCTCTCTGTTCCTCAAAATGCCAGTCACACCTGGAATGCTCTTCTCTCAGAAATCTGCAAGGCTCACTTCTTCTTTTCTGCTAAGTCTTTGCTGAAATGAGACCTACCTTGACCTTTCCACTTAAAATTGCAAACCCTTCCCGATTGCCTTTATTACTCCTATCTGTTATTTTCCATAGCACTCATCACCATCTAACACACCACATAATTCATTCATCACTCCTATCTGTTATTTTCCATAGCACTCATCACCATCTAACATACCACATGATTCATTCTTATATTTATTGTTTACTATTTGTCTCCCCATGGTAGAATGTAAGCTCCATGAAAACAGGTAATTTTGTCTTTTTTGTTCATTGTTGTTTCCATAGCACCTAGAATCCTGCCTACACATAGAAGATGGTCAATAATGATTGTAGGGTGATCAATGAATCGGAATTATCTAGACTTATTGTTTTTCTCTGATGTTTTTATTATTATTAAAATATTTTCCTTTCTTTTTTTTTTTTTTTAAATTGAGACAGAGTCTCACTCTGTCGTCCAGGCTGGAGTGTAGTGGTGTGATCTTGGCTCTCCGCCTCCTGGGTTCAAGTGATTCTCCAGCCTCAGCCTCTAGAGTAGCTGGAATAATAGGTATCTGCCACCACGCCTGGCTGATTTTTGTATTTTTAGTAGAAATGGGGTTTTGCCATGTTGGCTAGGCTGGTCTCGAACTCCTGGCTTCAAGTGATCCACCCACCTGAGCCTCTCAAAGTGCTGGGATTACAGGCCTGAGCCACCGCACCCGGCCAGCCTTCCTTCTTTTCTTAATATTCTCCGCTAGGTTCATTCTATCTGAACTCTGTTTGAACTGGTCTTCCATCCGTAGGAGACTTCTGTTTTCTCATATCCCAATGAGCTAGAGCTGTGCTTTTCAAACTTTAATGTACCCACACATTATCCGCATGTTTGTTAAAACGCAAATTCTGATTCAGTAGGTCTGGGTGAGGCCGGAAATTCTGCATTTCTAACAAGTGACACCATTACTGCTGCTCTGTGGGCCACAAGTAGCAGCAAGGAGAGGACTCTGTTTAAAATCTGTCTTAGCACTTTTCTTGCTGTTTTCTGGAAGCCTGGCTTGAATAGGGCTCTCGTCACCAACCATATCCATTGCATTAAACATCGATATAATTCTCTATTGTCTTTTCCTTCCAATTTTGTATTTGACTTATGTTTTTGGTTCTTCTCCCTATTGCTCCTCTGGTTGTCAGGAGCTGGGGTTGTGCCACTGAGAAAGGGTTGCACGTGTAATTCATTATGATAATGAAATCTTTCATCATTGTGCAATTAAGAGTGGGCATCTCTGGTTTTACTCTGGGACAACTAGTGAAAAATATTAACAGTGAAAAATATAAGTAATACAGGGTTGCTGGTAAGCAAAATCCCATTGTGGCACATGTGTGTCTGTACATGTTATGCCCGACAGTGACAACTGTAGCAATTGTTCCCAGTGTTGATTTGCTGGCTGTCACCCATGCTGATTTCTGTCTGTTAGTGAGGTGGGTGTGGAAGGAATAATAAGAACCATTATGCTCTTCAAAGATCCCTTTCTCTATAGTGCTGAGAAAGGTCTTGGAGGTCTGGCAGGGATAGTAGATAAACATAGTAGCTAGGGACCTTGAGTTGATCATCGAAGCTCCCATTAGTGCAAGGGGTGGAACTTTCCTTAATAGAAATTACTGTAAATGGATAAAGGAGTCATGGGGGTAATTGACTAACCAAGGCATAAGCATGTTTGCGGAAAGGAAAAGCCACAGAACAGTATGCCTTTGCCCATTAGCCCCAAAATAAAAGTGAGTGGCAATTGCTGGCAATCCATCTCGGGCCAAGAGTAGAGCTCTTTAGGATGTCAAATTGCGTGGAAATTATAACAAGGATGCTAATGTTTATTGAATCTGGTGGACTGTGTCTTTTATGAGTTGGGTGATTTTCCAAGAAATTATAGTTTACTTATCTTCAGCTTTCTGTGGTTGAACCGTCTTGGTGATACACCTTGGAGGAAGCTGTCTTCTAGAGCTCCTTTGAGAATGCTCTGCTATTCTTTTTACTGCTGGGTTTGAAACTTGACTCAGCTTGATGGCCTAGAATTTTACAATGTAAACAATAATGCTACCCAATCACGTCTCAACAACCTTCTGATGGAGAAGTAGATGGAATGTTCTTTCAGGAAATCAACTTCATGAAGCTCAGCTCTATGCTCAAATGTGGTTCCCAGGCCTCTTGGGTCGTGTCTGACTTTCAGTGGAGAGCCAGGTGCTCTGATTCTTGTTGTCATCGGTGGAGGTGACTTTGATAAAGTTCTCTATCCTTACTGAGCCAGAATGATGTTTCTCTTGAAGAATGGAAAATTATACCTACTATGTTCTGCTAGCATGAGGATTAGGCATCACCATTTTTGGAAAGCAGGGGCTTGGGGTTTGAACACAAAGCATTGATTTGGTATCGCCTCATGAAAACACCACAGTTTGAACATCTAGACCTTTTTGCCACCATTAAAAAATCCCATCCCCAGACCGACAACCCTGCATTAAGCAGCAGGCTTTGTGCACTGGACCCTGTACAACTCGAGTTCTTTATTTTATTTTATTTTGAGACGGAGTCTCGCTCAGTCGCCCAGGCTGGAGTGCAGTGGCGCGATCTCGGCTCACTGCAAGCTCCGCCTCCCAGGTTCATGCCATTGTCCTGCCTCAGCCTCTCTAGTAGCTGGGACTACAGGCGCCCGCCACCGCGCCCGGCTAATTTTTTGCATTTTTAGTAGAGATGGGGTTTCACCGTGTTAGCCAGGATGGTCTCGATCTCCTGACCTCGTGATCCGCCCGCCTCGGCCTCCCAAAGTGCTGGGATTACAGGCATGAGCCACCACGCCCGGCCCTCGAGTTCTTTAAATATTTACAGTTGGAACCCAGATGTGGCAGGCCTACTGGGGCTGGCTGGTGCTCAGACCGTTCCCTAAGGTCTCTGGGACTGAACAAGAATGGATTTTTACTGAAGATTTCAAGAGAAAACAGGGAATATGGTTGGCATCATAGACCACACAGTAGAAAACTAATAAAGCTCTCATCCCTGTTCTGTCCTCTGCCTACCACCTGTCTCTTAATCCAAACAGACTCTCAGGACTCTCTTGTCCAGGCTATTCAGCTTGTATTTGTAACTTACATACCCCGTTTAGCTAAACCAAGCCCTGGAATTAGCCCTAGAGTGATGATCAAGTGCCTCTGGGAAATCTCCTCCCCATTGTAGCTTCTGATTTATTCACCTAATTAACTTTATTGAGGGTGAGTGGGATCACCTACTAAGTAAAGATTTACTCTATGTTGTTATATACCCTGTCCATTTCTACAAAAGACTGAACCTTTTTAAGCGCTCCAGGTCTATGTAAAAACAAACCTGAATTGCATAGGCTAATACTAGGCATCCTTCAGTTCGTTACTGACCATCCTGTCGCCTTCTGGTCTCTCCCTTAAGAGACTCCTTCAGTCACCCTAAAGTAGGGAAAAATGGTTTTGTGTTCACCTCACCTTTCTTCAACCTGTTGGTAGCCCCTTCCTGTTCCCCTGTTGAGCCACATCAGCTAGCCTTGTTCTTCCGGGGAAAAAGTCCCTCAGATTCTCTCCCTTTCCAGGATTTCTTCACGCCCACCCCCAGCCTTGCTGTGGCACTTGAAAGGTGATAATGAATGACAATGATGTAATGTGTCACTGCTGCAAGGCTATTTGCATTCAAATAGGGGCTCTGGCAGTTGCACGATCTGGACCCAAAAGAATGACTCCTTCTTAGGGATAATTGTAGTCTTTGGGGCAGGCCAATGAGGCCAGTGTTTGGCAATGTCTAACCAACATTGTATGTGGATGCCCTTGCGCCTCGGTGAGGGCTAGATGCACCGTGTGAGATGGGTGGATGAGGGAGAAATGAAAAAACACATTTGACATTACAATATGATTCTATGTTAAATGGCTTTTATGAACTGCTCTGCAATCACAAGGTGCAAATACCGTCACATCTCTTTGACTACCTTGTCCGCTACTGTATCCTTAATGTTTTAAACAGTGCCTGGCACATAGTGAATGTTCAATAATTATTTGGGAAATGGATCGAGGGATGGATCGATGGATGATTTAATTTTCCAACAGATTGCTTAATCTCTTCCTCACAAACAGGGACTCCAAATATAGTTCTCTTGAGACTTCCAGTCCTGAAAATGGCTATGAATTTTAGATTCAGGGGGTATATACCTAGGTTCGTTATAGGGGTAGATATTTTCTTAATCTCAAAGAACTGGATGGGGCAGTCAGTCTTCTTTTGATAGCAGGGGAATCGGGAGAAATCCCTATGCTGTCTTGGCTGTTTCTTTCTTGCTGCCAGAGGGTGTCGCTGGTGAAGCTGAATTCTGCACAGTCCCGTAGGCTCGTTCACCTGAGAGGAGCCTTCAGTGGTTCTTCAGGGAGGACATTCCACTTATTGTGGACTAGACTGGGCCATGAGTACTGAGAGATCTGGCTGCCAAAACATCAGATTTGAGCCTCTCCTTGAGGTCAGGTGCACAGCCACATCCCAGGGCACAGGCCAACCCTAGGAGGCTGGTGCACGACTGGTCTCAGCTTCCTGCACTTACAAACCCAGAATGCTTGACCCTCTTTCTGGAGATCATTCTCCCAAGGAAGCCTGTTTCAGGGGTTCAAGGACCATTTTCAACCCCTCCCCTTGGCGTGACATGGCTAGAAACTTCTTTTGCTAAATAGAAGCGGTAGTGGTAATAGTAGTAGTGGTAGTGATGCCAATTATATTGTGTGAGGCACCATACAAGAATGTAATCCTTACAACGATCCCATGATACAGATAGTCTCACTAACCTTACTATAGAGATGAAGGAATCTGAGCACAAGGAAGTTATTTGCTCAGGGTTCCCACTGGACTGAAGAATGTCATAAAGATTAAGATACAGGCTGCATACCTTCAGAGTGTGTGCACCTAAATACTCCATAATGATTTTCACAGCAAACCTGTGAGATAGGTGGTAGTGATGGTTTCATTTGACAGATGAGGAAACTGAGGCTTAGACACTCTCAGATGGTTTGAAGCACTGTAGAAAACAGGATTCTGCTCCTGGACAACATAGAAGGATGATGTGGTTATTCATACCTTTGGTAGCAAGGCACCCAGAGGCTCTGGCCCTGGGATTCCTGTCCTTAGATGTGTCCCTAGTGTTTATTAATTGATCTTACAATAATGCATGGATGCAGATGCCCCCATCTGAGACCATTCCTCTGAACCTTGTCTTAGAAGTATCGCTAGGTAGAAAAGATCCCACTAAAACCCCCATAAAACAATAACAAAAACATCTGTCCAACCCTACTAAGGTCAGACATGAATATATTGGACCTTACAATGCCTCGAGAGAAAAGGCTATGAAAAGATTCGAGGTCTAGCCTGTTCCTTAATTCAAAATTGAATTCTCCCTCCTATACCTATAATTTTAATTTAATTTAAAACTGAGCCAAGTCTTTAGGGTCAAAGTGAGACAATTTCTTTCTCTGAAAGGGAAGGGGCATTTAGGAGAAAAGTTTTTTTTTTTTTTAATTAAAATTTTAGATTCAGGGGTGTATATACCTAGGTTCATTATAGGGATAGATTGCCTAATGCTGAGGTTTGGACTTCTATTGATCCCATCACCCAGATAGTGAACAGAGCACCAAATAGGAAGATTTTCAGCCCTTGCCCCTCTTCCTCCCTCCCTCCTTTTGGAGTCCCCATTGTCTGTTGTTCCCATGTTTGCTTGCGTGTACTCAAGGTTTAGCTCCCACTTATAAGTGAGAACTTGTGTTATTTGACTTTTGATTCTGCATTAATTCACTTGGAATAATGGCCTCCAGCTGCATCCATGTTACTGCAAAGGACATGATTTTGTTCTTTCATATGGCCAAGTAGTATTCTATGGTACATATGTACTACTTTATCCAATCCACTGTTGATGGACACTCAGGTTGGTTTCATGTCTTTGCTATTGTGGATAGTGCTGCTATGAACATATGAATGCATGTGTCTCTTTGTTTTGTTTGGAGAAGGGGTCTCGTTCTGTCACCCAGACTGGAGTGCAGTGGTGAGATCATAACTTGCTGCAGACTCTATCTCTTGGGCTCAAGTGATCCCCCTGCTTCAGCCTCCCTAGTAGCTGGGACTACAGGCATGCACCATCACACCTGACTATTTCTTTCATTTTTATTTTTAGTAGAGGAGAGGCCTCACTAAGTTGCCCAGGCTGGTCTTGAACTCCTGAGCTCAAGCGATCCTCTTGCCTAGGCATCTCAAAGTGTTGGGATTATAGGCATGAGCCACTGTGCCCAGACTCGTGTCTTTTATTTTCCTTTGGGTATATACCCAGTGATGGGGTTGCTGGGTTGAATGGTGGTTCTATTTTTAGTTCTTTGAAAAATAGGAGAAAAATTTTGAAGGGCACCTTCAAAGCTTTGCTTCTAAAGGGCCCGTGAGCTAATCCTGAACATCAAAAGTGTGTGTGGCACTTCTCAGCCTCTATAAAAATAAGATCCCTCTTTGGGAAGCATAAGAAAAAATCCTACCACCAGTCCTCACCCAGTGAAGCTGTATACTGGGAATCTTATCTCTTTTAAGAGGAGATTCATTTTTTCTGCATCTTTGGAAACCAAGAAGATTGAGTTAAGTTTTACTGTCAGAAATGTATCTTGGCAAAGCAGATTTGCTTTCATTTTCTAAATAAAGTGTATTAACCAGTCAGAGAGATTAATTTAATGCCAGTGATTAAACTTGGATTTTTTTTTTTTAAAAGAAGAACCCTCAGGAGGCTGAGGCAGGAGAATGGCATGAACCTGGGGGGCGGAGGTTGCAGTGAGCCGAGATCGCGCCACTGCACTCCAGCCTGGGCGACAGAGCGAGACTCCGTCTCAAAAAAAAAAAAAAAAAAAAAAAAAAAAAAAAAAAGAAGAACCCCTGTAAGATTGTAAAGAATAACATAGAGTTTTGCTTAATGCTTGGCACATTGTAAGTATTTGATGAGTATTAGGCAGTACTATTGTTGTTATTGCTGCTATTATTATTAGCAGTGGAGGTTCTTGGCTGGCAATCCAATCCTAACTGCAGATCTTTACTATGAAAAAGAAATGGAGTTTAGTAATAATGCATGTAAAGTGCTTTGTATAGTCTCTGGCACAAAGTAAGCATTTAGTAAACTCAAAGCAAATTTCTAAAGTGTAAATTTATTAGGGTAGGTTAAGTTGCTGTAAAAGAGACCCAAACTTAGTGACTCAAATAAAAATAAATGTATTTCTCACTTACATTACAAGACCATAGTGATATAGCTTGGATGTTTTGTTCCTTCCAAATCTTACATGAAATGTGATCCCCATTGTTGGAGGTAGGGCCTGGTGGGAGGTGTTTGAGTCATAGAGTGGATCCCTCATAATTGATTTGGTGCCATCTCCAAGGTAATGAGTGAGTTCTTGCTCTGAATTCACACAAGATTTTGTTGTTGAAAGAGCCTACACCTCTTTTCTACTCGCGGGCGCTCTCTCTCGCCCTCTCCTGCACGTGCTCTCTCCCTCCCTTGCTATGTGATACACCTGTTCCCCCTTTGCCTTCCACCATAATTAGAAGCTTCCTGAAGTCTCACCAGGAGCAGATGCTGGAGCCATGCTTGTACAGCCTGCAGAACCATGAGCCAACTAAACCTCTTTTCTTTATAAATTGCCTAGTCTCAGGTGTTCCTTTATAGTGATGCAAAATGGACTAACATACATGTGAATGTTCCAAGTGTTAGAGGAAACTTTTCAGACAATTTGGTTATGAGCATGTACTAAAGTTTCATTATGATCATGTGTAAAAGGGAAATGAACCTGAGAAGGCCACTTCCGCAGTTCACTTTTGGCAGGGACATTTTATAGGAAAAGGGGATGGTTAGATAATCATTGTTAGACTAGACACAGAAAGAAAAGAAAGTCTGGTTAAAGATCACTAGGCTCTTGATTGACAGTTGGCCACTGAGTGTGTGGGTAATTGGGCATGTAGGTAATTGGTTTGCCAGAGCAAACCTTAATCCTATTAAAGTTCACAGAAAATTGCTTAAGCATTTTATCAGGAATGTTAACTTCTCAGAAGAAGGTTGTGAAGCAAAAAGATTTTTCTTTCCCAGGTCAAGTTTGCAACAATTTTTATTATGTTTTATTATGTGGCAAACCTGACCTGCCCTGGATCACTCTGCCCCATTCAGTAATTCAGTACCCTGGTTGATGGCAGTGCTGCCATTTTAAGTGTTGGCTTTAATGTCCTCCTCACTGTCAGCAGCCCGTGAGAAGGGGAAAAAGAACAGGTCCAGCAACAGAGATTTCTTCTTAAGCAAGTGAGCCAGAAGTTATACTTCTATTCATATATCACGGAGAGCTTAGTTATGTGGCCAAAAAGGTGCACAGAGAAATGCAATTCCTGACTGAGCACCCAAGTTCTAGCTGCAGAGCTTTTACTATATGCAAGAAATGGAGTTGGGAACAGCCAGTGGTCTCTACCACAGCAAGGGTGTGTGCAGCCTTTTTGCTCCTGATGCTCTCGTGTAGCAGGAGTTGGCAAACTGGCCTGCAGGCCAATCGTATTTACAACCTGTTTTGTAAAAAAGTTTTATTAAAACCCAGCCATGCTTATTCATATATTGTCGGTAACTGATTTCATGCTACAATGACAGGATTGAGTAGCTAAGATAGAGAGCACATGGCCTGCAAAGCCTAAAATATTTACTGTTTGGTCCTTCATAGAAAAAGTTCACCAACCCCTGTTCTAGAGAGGGTTCTGAACTGCCCACAAAAGTAGAATTGTTGGGTCAAAGAGTATGTGCATTTATAATTTTAGTAGATAGTGTCCTTCATACTTGCTCCAGCAGTGTGTGAGACTGCCTGTTCTCCAGCATCTTCCACAAAACAGAGTGGGCCAGGTGTGGTGGCTCACGCCTGTAATCCTACCATTTTGGGAGGCTGAGGCAGGAGGATTGTTTGAGGCCAGGAGTTTGAAACCAGCTTGAGCAACATGGTGAGATCCCCCTCTATGAAAAAATGAAAAAGTTTAGCTGGGTGTAGTGGCACGCTCCTGTAATCCTGGCTGTACAGGAAGCTGAGGCTGGAGGATCACTTGAGCCCAGGAGTTTGAGGCTGCAGTGAGCTGTGATTATGCCACTGCACTCCAGTCTGGACCCCTATCTCTAAAAACAAACAAGCAAGCAAACAAAAAACAGTGATTCTGAACTTTTCCATGTGGTCAGTTTGATAGATGAAAAATGGAACTTCATTATAGTTTTAATTGTACTTGTATTATCATTAGTAAGGTTAAGCATTTCATATTATGACTGAAACCAATCATGCTTTAAGAGAATTTTTACTTTTTTTCTAATGGATTGCTTGAATCCTTTGCACATTTATTAGCAAATGTTAAGTTGTTCATTTTGCATAAAATTTCTAGTTCTTTATGTGCTAGGGAATTAAGCCACTTGTGATATTAATTGCACAAAACTACATCATGTTTTTGGCCATGTATTCTTTTGACTTATGGCAGTTTTTGGTGTGCAAAAATGTTTTATTTTGTGCAGTCAAACTTAACAGCCTTTTCTTCCCTGACTTCTGATTTACATGTCATGCTTAGAAGGCCTTCCTCATTCCAAGATTATACAAACATTTCTTCTATTTTTTCTAATAATTTTGTGGTTTTCATTTTTTACATTTAAATACTTACTCCATCTGTAATTTATTTTGTTTTAAGTTTAGAGGAATGGATTCAAATTTTTTTCTCCATATGGCTACCCATTGTGTGAATGCATTTCTTTAATACTATGCCTTTATCATATATTAAATTTCAGTATGCTTTGGGGTCTATTACTGGATTATTCCATTGACATTTCTATTTATGGGGCAGTATTATGTTGCTTTAATTAATGTAGCTTTATATTATATTCTAATATTTGGCATGGCTAATTTTCCTTCATTGCTTTTTTAAAATATATTTTTTCTGGCTAATTTTACTTAGTTATTTTTCCATAAGAAAATAGCTAAAAAATACTGCTTATAATTTTTATTTGGAGTGCATTACATTTATATATTAACTTGGCAGAATGTTTATGATGTTGATGCTGAGTTCTTTTTTTTTTAAAATTTATTTATTATTATTATACTTTAAGTTGTAGGGTACATGTGCATAACGTGCAGGTTTGTTACATATGTATACTTGTGCCATGTTGGTGTGCTGCACCCATCAACTCATCATTTACATCAGGTATAACTCCCAATGCAATCCCTCCCCCTCCCCCCTCCCCATGATAGGCCCCTGTGTGTGATGTTCCCCTTCCTGAGTCCAAGTGATCTCATTGTTCAGTTCCCACCTATGAGTGAGAACATGCGGTGTTTGGTTTTCTGTTCTTGTGATAGTTTGCTAAGAATGGTGGTTTCCAGCTGCATCCATGTCCCTACAAAGGACACAAACTCATCCTTTTTGATGGCTGCATAGTATTCCATGGTGTATATGTGCCACATTTTCTTAATCCAATCTGTCACTGATGGACATTTGGGTTGATTCCAAGTCTTTGCTATTGTGAATAGTGCTGCAATAAACATACGTGTGCATGTGTCTTTATAGCAGCATAATTTATAATCCTTTGGGTATATACCCAGTAATGGGATGGCTGGGTCATATGGTACATCTAGTTCTAGATCCTTGAGGAATCGCCATACTGTTTTCCATAATGGTTGAACTAGTTTACAATCCCACCAACAGTGTAAAAGTGTTCCTATTTCTCCACATCCTCTCCAGCACCTGTTGTTTCCTGACTTTTGAATGATCGCCATTCTAACTGGTGTGAGATGGTATCTCATTGTGGTTTTGATTTGCATTTCTCTGATGGCCAGTGATGATGAGCATTTTTTCATGTGTCTGTTGGCTGTATGAATGTCTTCTTTTGAGAAATGTCTGTTCATATCCTTTGCCCACTTTTTGATGGGGTTGTTTGTTTTTTTCTTGTAAATTTGTTTGAGTTCTTTGTAGGTTCTGGATATTAGCCCTTTGATGCTGAGTTCTTAAGCAAGAACGGAAGCTACCTTTCCATTTGAAGGGCTTATTTCATTTTAAAATCACCTTTTTAGTTGTTGACTGCATTTCTCTGACTGTGACAAATTTCTGAGGCTGGACCACTTAATTCATTTCTTTTTCTTTTTCTTTTTTTTTTTTTTTGAGATGGACTTTTGCTCGTCATCCAGGTTTGAGTGCAGTGGCACAATCTCGGCTCACTGCAACATTCACCTCTTGGGTTCAAGCTATTCTCCTGCCTCAGCCTCCGAAGTAGCTGGGATTACTTGCATGCACCACCACTGCTGGTTAATTCTGTGTTTTTCGTAGAAGCGGAGTTTCATCATGTTGGCCAGGCTGGTCTTGAACTCCTGACTTCAAGTGATCAGCTCACCTCAGCCTCCCAAAGTGTTGTGATTACAGGTGTGAGCCGCCATGCCTGGTCAATTCATTTCTTAAGCTGTTTTAAGAAAGCTACTGTTAAGTTACTGTTTTAATTGCTGAGATGTGACCTATTCTACAAGTTCAGAAAATCTGGGAGCTAACCACTTGCTTGTCCAATTTTATCACTAGAGCAAACACATCTTATGGTAGGAAATGATAAATCTGTGGATTTTTATTGCCTTGTTATCTGTGTGTTTTGAGGTGATTGTATCATAGAACAGGGGTCAGGGAACCATGGCAGAGTGGGAAGAGAATGAGATCTGGAGCACAGATCTGGAAAAAGTATTGGTTCAATCTCTGAAATGTGGAAAATTCTTTCCATAGGTTGAGTTTTCAGGAAGCACCCCCTGAGCTAGGATTTGTAAATCTCCGAGGCACAGGCAGTAGTGTGAAGTGAGACGAGGAAGGGAAGGAGGCCGTTATAGCGTGTGCTATGGAACAGCTTATTTCTGTGAGAAACTGGCTCAGTTGCTCCCTTAATCTCTGGGAGAAAGTACAGAACAAGCCTCAGAGTTGCCCCGCCTAAGGGCCAAAGCCTCTGGAGTATTTACCAACTCCCATTTGTCGTTGAAGACTGCAGCTGGTGCCATCCACTCCCAGGCACCTCTGGCTTGCCTTGAGCGTTGAGTGGAGCTATGATTGGCAAAAGCCTCAGGCAGAGAGTTGAAGACTCTCCCAGTTGGAAGTCATTGGTCTGCACGAAACAGTGAAGAAGAGACTCTCTTAAAACAAATGTAAATTTCTGCATCCTAAGCCACCAGCTACCAGTCTCTACTGGAGGAGGATTAAGACAGTTAATTTTTATAAGGCACTATTTATACAGTCTACACTACTTTCTTAGGAAGTTCTGCCTTCACACTCACCTGAGTGGGTATGTCTATGTTCTATGCCTTAAAACGCTCTCTTCTGATTTTTTTTTTTTTTTTTGAAGACAGGGTCTCATTCCACCTAGGCTGGAGTGCAGCGGCATGATCACAGGTCACTGCAGCCACAGCTTCCCCAGGCTCAGGCTATCCTCCCGCCTCAGCCTCATGAGTAGCTGGAACTACAGGCGTGTGCCACCACGTCTGGCTAGTTTTTGTATTTTTTGTAGAGATGGGGTCTCGCCATGTTGCCTAGGCTGGTCTCGAATTCCTGGACTCAAGCAGCCTACCCACCTCAGCCTCCCAAAGTGCTGGGATTACAGGCATGAAGTACCATGCCCAGCCTTCTCTTCCCATTCTTATTCCCACCACATTGATTCTGTCTCAAAGTTAGCATTGTCTATGGGCTTGTCAATACCCCATGACTTGTTACTAGAATTTGTCTCAATTCAAATAAGCAGGGCAGGTTAGGTTCCTTTTTTGTGATATGAAACTGAAAAATAAGGATCCCGTTACCAGTTAGCTGTAGGAGCTAGAATTAAAATGTTAGCATATGAAGAGAGGAACACATGAATGATGCAGAAGTAATGAGGAAGGTAATTGTTAGAGGAATATAAAGAACAAAAAAGAGAGAGTTAAGAGGCCTAGCCCTAGATGTGCCTTGTTTCTTGCCTTTCCTGAGTGTGGTTGTTCAAATTTTTCTGCTTTCCCGTGAGGCCTTCCTGTCTTCCTGCCTGCCTTGCCTACCTTGCCTACCTTTCCTGCCTTCTCCGCCTTCTCCTTCGCCTTCCCCTTCCTTCTTTCATTTTGGGACAGGGTCTCCCGCTGTCACGCAGGCTGGAGTGCAGTGGTGTGATCATGGCTCATTGCAGCCTCGACCTCCTGGGTTAAAGTGATCCTCCTGTCTCAGCCTCCCTAGAAGCTGAGATTACAGGCGTGCACCACCAAGGCTAGCTAATTTTTTTCTTATTTTTTGCAGAGACAAGGTTTTGTAATGTTGCCCAGGCTGATCTCAGACTCCTGGGCTCTAGTGATTCTCCCGCCTCGGCCTCCCGAAGTGCTGGAATTACAGGTGTGAGCCACTGTGCCGGGTCCCATGAGGCATTTTTTTTTTCCTTACAACCATCTCCACCCTTTACTTGAGTTAATATGAGTGAGCTACTGCCATTTGTCTTGATGGAAAACACATTGTCAGAGAAGTGGGGATAGTTCTGTAAGAGTGACTCATGTCCCTCTTCCATTTCTGCTATCCCGTCTCCCTCTACTGTGTCTGAGGGCAGCGAATTTGCCAGTCTCCTCCCTATAACTGTTTGTTTATTTTTATTATTTTTTGAGATGGAGTCTTGCTCTGTCACCCAGGTTGGAGTGCAATGGTGCGATCTCGGCTCACTGCAACCTCTGCCTCCTGGGTTCAAGCGATTCTCCCACCTCAGCCTCCTGAGTAGCTGGGATTACAGGTACCCGCCATCATGCCTGGCTAATTAACTGTTACGTTATGGCTGGGCGCGGTGGCTCAAGCCTGTAATCCCAGCAATTTGGGAGGCCTAGACGGGCGGATCACGAGGTCAGGAGATCGAGACCATCCTGGTTAACACGGTGAAACCCCGTCTCTACTAAAAAATACAAAAAATTAGCCAGGCGCGGTGGTGGGCGCCTGTAGTCCCAGCTACTCGGGAGGCTGAGGCAGGAGAATGGCGTGAACCCGGGAGGCGGAGCTTGCAGTGAGCTGAGATCCAGCCACTGCACTCCAGCCCGGGCGACAGAGCGAGACTGTCTCAAAAAAAAAAAAACAAAAAAAAAAACAAAAAAAAAACTGTTACGTTATAACTGCTATGAAAAGCTCCAAGGAAATAAGATCCTGAGAAAATGCTAGTCATTAAGTGGAACAGGCTTGTCCTTCCCAGAACAGACAGTGATAACATCATACAGCTCACTCTATAAGGAAGCTGAATTTTCACTCTCTCAAGAAAAGAGGAAACCTGATTAAATCCTTTATAGTCGTAAGCCCTCATTCTTTCTAAATCAGTTGTGACAGTAAGGAGGTTAGAGGGAGGAAGTTTTAGCAAATTTCCTTTGATGAAACTTGATGGAATCTTCTTACCTGCGTTTTTACTGACTTGAGCTGTAAAATGTCACCTACCATCCACAGAAGAGGGGCAGTGATCAAGTAAAAACAGACAAAATGAGTCAGGAGGCCTAACTCCATCCGTTCACACTAAACACAATATGACCGACAATCAGGCCACATTAAATATATGTTCCAGCGACACCTCTACAGACATTTACTGAACGTCTTTCATGTCCAGGCTCTGTGCCAAGTGTCAGCAACACAGAAGTGAGTAAGGCAGACGTATTCCTGCACGAAGAGAATGCGAGTCCTTGGGGGAAGATGGACACTGATTTATAAGCATCTCGAGTGTTACTGGAGGGAAGGGCATGAGAGCAGGTCAGGGAAGGCCTCCTCAAGAAACTCTTTTTTTTAAAGCTGGGATGAAGAATGAGCAGAGGCAAGAGCCTTCTAGGAATAAGGTTACTATTTAGAGGAAAAGGGCAGTCTCCCATTGGGTTTCATGTGATTCCTTTGTGCAGCTAATGCCCCACCTCTAACCTCCCACAGCACTCTCCATTCTCAACAGCAGGTCACTCAATTTTGGAGTAGTGGGTAGTTTTTGATCACCTGTTTGTTCTTTGCAACAGATGCTGTTGGTGCCTGCATACCTCCCCTCAGCCCTCCATAGAGAACTTCTGCAGGCAGCTTCCTTCCAGGCCCAGGGCCATCCTGCATCTGCCTGCATGGGTTTGCCATCTGCAGAGACTATGGGGGATACGTGGGGGTAGGTCAGAGGTGTGGGAGAGTTGGCAGCCCTTGTGGATTCTCTACTGATGTGGGACAAGAGTTGGAGGATAAATACCCCAGCTTCCTCACCCTCCAGTGGGACAATTCTCAGACATGTTTTTGAAGCCTCTCAGAGGGTCCCAAATGGGGCAGAGGACCCAGCTACCTTAGAAAGATGTCTTTAATTGGCTTTCCTCCCTTCCTGCCTGCTTTCTGCTTCACTTCCTCAAGGTGCTTCCTGGAATCACCTTCATAAACATGTCCTGAAATCCTCACCTCAGCATCTGCTTTGGAGGGGGAGCCACCCTGAGACAGTCTTCAAGCTCTGTATGTGGCTTTCAAGCTGATTGTCATTATTGTGTCTTTTGCTTGTGGGGATTCCTGGGAGTGGAAAGGAAGGGGTAGGGGGTTGAGAACTTACATTTTCAGTTACCCTGCTCCTCTCATAATCATAAGGCTAGGGGAGTGTGTGTGTGTGTGTGTGTGTTTGTCTGTCTGTCTGTCTGTTTGATTAAAAGTAAATCCTCATTGGTTATTGGAAAGTAGTGTGCCAAGAAGGGAAGAGGGATCACCAGTGTCAATGTTGCTGAGAGAAGAAGGAAAATAAAGATTACGGAATAGCCGGGCGCAGTGGCTCACGCCTGTAATCCCAGCACTTTGGGAGGCCGAAGTGGGCAGATCATCTGAGGTTGGGAGTTCAAGACCAGCCTGACCAACATGGAAAAACCTCATCTCTACTAAGAA